>NC_084902.1:1754700-2054700 GCF_949316345.1 Pungitius pungitius
AAACACCAGGTGGGTTATTTTTAGAATGATTTCCTGCCTCAACGCGGCGCTCCTCTCACCGCGCCGCTGTCCGCTCCGCCCGAACAGATGGAGCAGAAGATGGTCGCCAGCGAGCTCTTCAAGGACAAGAAGGACAACTACCCGCAGAGCGTGTCCAAGCTCTTCGTCAACACGCGGCTCAGTAAGACGCTCCCCCCCCCCCCCCCCCCCCCAACGCTCTGTGCCGTGTGTTAGCGCCGTTAGCCTCTGTTAGCATCCGTGTCCCCTCTGTTCAGACGGCGAGGACATTAACCCCAAGGTGGTGCAGGCTCTGGGCAGCGAGAAGATGAAGGTAGGTGGAGCAGAGTCACAGGAGCAAAGCGGGGGGGTGGGGGGGGGCAAGAACGTGAGCGTCTAACCGGCGACCCTCCGACCCCCAGTACGCCGTGTCCGTCACCAAGTACGACAGGAAGGGCTACAAGGCTCGGCCCCGCCAGCTGCTGCTCACCGCCAGCAGCGCCGTCATCGTGGAGGAGGCCAAACTCAAGCAGCGCATCGAGTACGCCGCCCTCAGAGGTCAGAGGTCAACAGACTCGGGGGGGGGGGCGGGGGGGGGTTATTGCCTTGGTGGGGTTAAATACATTTATGATTCGAAGTGTGGACCCAAAACCCAAAGATTTGCTCTTTGAGTTGAGTTGACTTTATCGTCCGATCTTCATCTTTCCGACGGTCCCTGAACACATCGCATGTGAAATTGACCTCATTGAAGCTCATGTGATCATTCAATAAGAATCACTTTTCATCCCACATCTGTAGCACGTAGGATTCTTAGGATTTCTTTCACTTCACTCTGCAGGCGTCTCCGTCAGCTCGCTCAGCGACGGCATGTTCGTTCTGCACGTGCCCGGTGACGACAACAAGCAGAAGGTAGGGGGCGCCGCCTCCCCTCCACCAGGTCCCACCTGCACCTGTTCGACTGTTTCAACGTGTGCGTGTGTGTGTGTGTGTGATGGTTCCTTCACAGGGAGACGTGGTTCTGCAGAGCGACCACGTGATCGAGACCTTGACCAAGATCGCCATCTGTTCTGACAAAATAAACAACATCAACATCAACCAGGGCAGGTGAGGAGCCGAGGAGGATTGGGAGCAGGAATGGGGCAGGGAGGGGGGGGGGGGGGGTTGTGACCCTGCTGCAGTAGAATGAGAGGTTTTCTGAAGGGACCCTGGTGTGAGGAGACACTACCGCCTTAGTCCTCGGGGGGGCGCCAGACCAGCACTAAATAAAAGTTCCTCATGGTTCATTCTGGTGTGTGAGTGTGACCTTCTGCTCCTCCTCCAGCATCACCTTCACGTCGGGTCACGGCAAAGAGGGGACCATTGACTTCACGCCGGGGTCCGAGCTGCTCGTCGCCAAAGCCAAGAACGGACACTTGTCCGTGGTGAGTCGAGAGCGCCGCTCCAACGCGTCGAAATGGACGCTGGATCGATTGTTTGTTCAGGTTTGATCGACGGTTGCCGGGCGACAGCAGCAGCCCCACGACAACGGACTGGCTCATCATTTGAGTTCAAAGATAATTATTATTAGTAATCTTTTGTGTGTCTTTATTTCATTCTAATCAGGCAGCAATGGACCCGGGCGTCAGTGTGTTGTTGTTGTTGTTGTTGTTGTTGTGGTGTCTGACCCGATGCTTTCCTTCCAGACGGCTCCCCGGTTGAACTCCAGATGATTGACCCCTGACCTCCATCCTCCAATCACGACCGCAGGCCCCGCTCTGCCTAAGCCAATCAGACGCCTCACCTAGATGCGCGCTTCCAAAATACACATATAAACACACACATATATACATATAAATATATATATATATATATATATGTGTGTGTGTGTGTGTGTGTATTAAAAAAAGAAGAAAAAAAGAATCCAGCTAAACTAATTGAGATATTTATGACTCTATATTACTTTGTGGGGGGGTTAATACTGTTTGAATAGTCTGATT
Source organism: Pungitius pungitius (assembly GCF_949316345.1). Lineage (NCBI taxonomy): Eukaryota > Metazoa > Chordata > Actinopteri > Perciformes > Gasterosteidae > Pungitius > Pungitius pungitius. The sequence goes on from NC_084902.1 coordinate 1,756,674, forward strand.
TTATATATGAGGCCAAAGAATAACAAATATTTTTGGTGCACTTTTCTTGCACCGTGTGTGTTTTTGTGTGTTTTATTTCGGGGAAACGACCAACAAAACCAACAAAACTTTGATGGAAATCAAAGTTATTTGTTGCCTCTTTTATTTCTGTTTTCTGCTCGACTTGTAGGACTAAAAACACATTTCTCCCCGGGGGGGGGGGGGAAAGAAAGGCCCGGTATGTAGGCCTGCTGTCAGGACGTGAAGAGGAAGTGTAGGAACAGATGTAGTACTGTGGGGGGGGGGCAGGTGTAGAAGTACGTGAAGAAGCAGCGGTTTGTTTGACTCGTGCCTTTTTTCTCTTTGACTAATTTATTCACAGAGAGTTCAGTGTAAAGGATGATTTACCCCCCCCCCCCCGGCCCCCCCCCATGCTATGCTAAGCTAACGGTCTCCTACACGCTTCTTCCTTTTTAGTGACGTGACAATCCAAACATTCGGAGACGCTTCCAGATTGTATTTTCTTAACTCTTCTCATGTTGGAGAACCTCGAAGAAAGATCAAATAACTCTGAGAAGAGCTGCGAGATGTTTAGTGTTTAGTTTTTAATTCTCTGTTGTTCCTGTTTGATGCTCGTGCCTTGTGTGGCGGAGAGAGAGAGAGAGAGAGAGGGAGGGGGAGGAGCCACGTGCCAGATTACCCAGCAGCCCCTGGGGTTCCCGCCTCGCTCTCTCCGTGCGTGAAGGAGCTTTGTCCCTGTTCTCAGACTCGCTGCTTTAGAGTCACCAAACACTAAAGATTTCAGAAATAAAACATTAAAAAAAGAGAAGCTGAAGACGTCCTGGTTTGTTTCCTCGTGTCTGATGATTCTTTTGGTTCCTGATCGCCTGCAGATGGATGTTTACATGAAACCACGTCACGTGTTGAAAGTACGGAGAAGAATAAAAGTCCAACCTGCTCTTCCTCTTCCTCCTCCCTCCTCCTCCTCTTCCTCCTCCTCCTCCGATGTGTTGGACTTGTTCTCTGAACACAGCTTTGAAAGCTTTAGTGTAGATATCCACTAGTGTAAAGTACTCATACTATTGATGATGGAGGGGCCTTCTCCTAATTCACTGTAGTCACTATTAGAACTTTTAGTAACACAAGCTGCCACCAGGTGTCGCCTTCGTTTAAGAACATTTTCTTTAGTTTATTCCTTTTTCTTTCCTGACTTTCTAGGAACTCCACCCTTGGAGTTCCTAGAAAGTGGGATGGAAACGGTTGACCCCCCCCTATAATCACATTTCTTTACCACTTTATTATGGGATTACGGGACATAAAAATCACAAAATAAACTTCACAAAAGTTAATGTATTTGTGTTCATAATGGGAATTGCTATCATACATTTATTTTTAGCCTTGTGTTTTTATTGGCAGGTATTTCATTACATCATTTAATATATTGTATAATATATATTTTTCATATTAGCCTCATTGTTTTTGTTTGCAACGTGCATCCCATAATAAATGTCAAATGTGATGTGGCCCCTTCCTAATATATAAATATATATTATCTATATTCGTATAAGCATCACGTAACATCGCCGCGCTGTGATTGGCTGCGGCGGGTCTCTAGCTCAGCCGCGGACCAATCAGCGGGCGGGGCTGTTTGTGTGCGCCTCTCCGCCGCTATAAACGTCCCGCAAGGAGGGAGGAAAGAGGGAGAGAAGGGTGAGAAAGTGTGAGTCAAAGACAACAACAACAAAAAGACTGTATTCTGTGTTTCTTTGTTTTCATTTTTGTCATCGAGGGACATTTTTGGGACATTTGACAGAGGACCAGGCGGCTCTATTGTCCCCCCCCCCCTCCCTCCCTCCCTGGATCCAGACTCAGGTAGGTCCGCTGTGAGGATGCTTGTGTGGAGGAGACGCGCGGACGCGTGTGTGCGTTCATTCCGCGGGAAGCAGCGTGTCACATCCCTGCAGCCGGTGCACAGACCTCCTCCTTCTCCTCCTCCTTCTCCTCCTCCTTCTCCTCCTCCTTCTCCTTCTGTGTTGTTTCAGTGTTTATCGGCTGCAGAGGAAACCGGAGCCGCAACAGCGTCCATCGCCGATCAACTTCCCACCGCTGATGTTTGTAGAATGACTCATTTCCCCTTTTGGTCTTTTTAAGATTTTGCACATTTGCTGTAAATGAATAAAACGCTCAGATTGTCCCATTAGATTGTTTCCGTTTCTTCGTATCGTTTATTTCTGCTGGAGCGCGTTCAGGAAAAAGCTGCCTGAAAGTTAGGATTTAATATTGTAGAATCACAGCAGCTCTGACGTCGCAGCAAATGGGGGGGTTGGCGGGGGGTGGGGGGTCGTGCTTCTGCACGGTGTTTTCTTGTTGCCCTGTTTTGGGTTCTACGTGAACTGTCTTTGTCTCAAACCATCAACGGTGGTAATTCCCCAATTCTGTTGTTGATGCTGAACAGCTGAGCGCCTCCTGCGTCAAGCCGCCGAGAAGCGACGCAAGTACTTCCGAAATGGTGCAGATGTCTTTGAAATAAAAGCATAGAAAAACAGTCCGAAAACCCGCAGTTACTTTCTTACACTACACACTTCCTTTATTAGCTTAATTAACACAACGTATGTAGTTGAATAGTGTATTGCCGTTTTTAGTTTAAACAATGATTTACAGTGAGTTTAATTTCATATTTCTTTCACATATCTACATCCAGACACATCGTTATTTTTCAACGAAGTAGCGTTGACGCTTCTTATGCTTTTATTCTGAAAGAGTAACCGGAAGCGTGACGTTGTGTGCTCGCTAGCTTCACCTCTTCTATCCTGGGATGCAGATGCGGGTGGCGGGGGTTGTTGTGCGGATGGTTTCAGTCCAGTTGAGACCAGTTCCGTCGCCTCTCCTCGTTCACCGTGAAATCTCGTCCGTGGACTCATATAAACGGTCCCGGTGAAGTCCGGTGCTCGTTGTCACGTCTTTATGTTCGATGGTCGTCGGTGATTAGGATCCACGAGCGACATCAACTTCGTCTCCAGACACAAACTCCATCGCGTCACTGATTTATTCAGTTATTACCTTAACATACGGAATAATAACATACGGAAATAACGTTACGAAGTAAAACACCTGCAAATCATTTGTATGAACCAGGTCACGTGCAGAGTGTCTATGTGACGCGATGCCATTTCCTCACTTATTTTACATAGGTTATACTTCTATATTCTATACAGTACGACGCCATTTTACTCATGATACACATGTGTCTTCTTCATTTTAATATTTTGTTATTCATATTTCATTGCTGTATCCGGGGCCTTTTATCTCTTCACTGCGGACCGCAGCGCGTCACGGGAGAGAGCAGCGCGAGCCCTCAGATCGGATCTCGCGCCGCGCTGGTTCGAACCGGTTGGGGGCTCGCGATGCGTTCAATGGCTGTCGGTCTTTCCATCTAGTACACTTTGTTCTGGACCAATTCGGCTCTTTTTTGTTGTTGTTTGCACTCGACAGATAACCGCTTGAAGAGCGACATGTTTGCGTGTGTGTTTGCATGCGGAGGGGGAGAAGTGTAACCGTGTGTAACATTGTAACCTAAACTGTTAAAACAATAATATGAGGTTGGCTCTACATATTTTTTTTATCAAATCTGTGATTTATTAATAATTTAGATTGTTTTTAGTTCATGAATATGATGATTTCCAGCATTATTGTCATTGATGTTTTTGTTTTAAAGTCCAGCTAATACACTATCCTTTGCCAATGAAGCCCCAAGATTATTTCACCCCACAGGACATGAAAGCAACATTAGCCTCACGTGTAGCTGCTGCACGACCAATGTCCCTGGTAGCCATTAGGAGGAGAGCCGACAATCCCTCGAGCCAATCAGATACGCACGGGGGCGGGATTTAGAAAAAGCGACTCAAAGGAGGGGTTACTTATGCAAGTTAAAGGCTTCAGCTGTTTTTCTTCTTGTGAGAGTCTTCCTCTAGACCACAACCATCCTCCTCCTCCTCCTCATCATCACCACCAGACAAGAACAAAGACATGTGTGTGAATCGGGCTCAGAAAGCCATCCAAAACACATTATTAGGAAAAGCTTCTGATTGGAACAAGAATCCGCTTTATTAGCCAGGTGTTTGTCACGGAACAAAGAGGACATTTTAAGAATACATTTTTATTGATGAAATAGTGTGATTTATAATAGAATATAAAGATGTGATGTAACAGGTAACAAAAAAACAACAACATACGTCTATTCACACGTTCATTGTTTCCCATATAGGCCATTTGTTCATACATATATCGCTAATGGGTGAAGGTACCGGTGAATTATGAAGATATTTTCCATCATTCTGAACATCTGACCCTCCCGTCTCGTATTCCAGGCTCCAGAGGACCAGTGACGGGCCGCCCCCCCCCACCCCCCAGCCAACATGGCTCCCACCCTGGCCACGGCCTTCTCCCGCCGCTGGTGGATGGCGGTGACGGCGGTCATCGAGAACCTGCTCTTCTCCGCCGTGCTGCTGGGCTGGGGGTCGCTGCTCATCATGCTCAAGTCCGAGGGCTTCTACTCCTACATGTGCGAGGGGCCGAGTGAGTCGACCTTTACCTCTGATATGTCAAACCGGCCACCGACATTACCCACAATGCAACTCTGACTGCCGTCGGGTTGCTAGTAGCAGCTAACGGAGGTCCAAAGGTCTCACCTCTCTCTAATCGCACCTGCAGATTTTTTAGCAATTTCATACATATTAAAAAGAGTGACATCACTCTCAATCCCAACCGCCGTGATTCCATTGGTTGAACTTTTGAATTTGGGCGAGGGTAAACGTCTCCTATGATTGGACGCTAGCTGTGAGTGTTTGTGACACGCCCACTTTTACCAAACCTTTCTTTGCCAATTTTTTAAAAAGAATGAACTCAGTAAAAATGTCAATTGCCGTCATGCATCCCAACAACAACAAGTTGCGTTGGACTTATTATTGTAATGACACAATAATCAGATGAACGCCTTCAGATAAAGGACTCTTCATTCGTCACTTGCTCCACTGATACTACCGCTACTTTCACTGCTACGGCTAACACTAGCGCTATTAGCACAGAAGCTACATGTAGCGCCTCTCCGCCTCGCTCGGGGCTTTTTAACGAGTCTTCAAAAGGCTGATTGGGACACTCTGGGTTTCACGTCTTGGCTCAGAGCGTGTGGTGGAATTAGGGACATTTAAGGCAACACAAACAATTGCAGGAGGCCCTTTTTGGGGTTTTTCCATCATAGAAAGATTGTTATTGATCCTCTTGGAGTGAATCCGTCAATGTGCCAGCAGGAACAAAAAGCTCCAAAAGCACATCAAGCGCATATTTCATCATCATCGTACTCTCGCGGATCAAAGCAGAGACGGACGTCGTCTTCAGGACAATAAAAAATTGCCTCCGCTCGGAAAGATCAAACCCGGGGAGGACGATTCGGCGGATTCGTTCCACACTCATTTTCATATAAAAGCCTTTTGGGGATGCCATCCATGAGACATGCACCCTGGTTCCTCCCGTCCATGGTGGACGCAGCATTGTTCAAAGCTGATAATCCATCCGTGTTTGATTATAGCCGCTTTATCCCGTTGGATTAGGGTCAGGGGCCTCTCGCCCCCGGTGACTCAGCTTCTTCCACGCTCACCTGCTGAGTTCTGCCGAATCAGCGTTTTGGGTTTTTTTTGTGTCTGGATGAAAGGGTGTTTTTGTGTGTTTTTTAGTTGAAGGTTGTGGTCAATCAGGTGTAGCGTCCTACATGCGTCCCTTCATTCATCATGAGGCGCGTTCGGACCTCCTCCCCGGAGGAGTGTCCTTAAAGGGATTTGTGATACGTCAAAAACAAAAGTAGCCTAAGAAACACTCTTCTAAACCGCTTTAAATATTCCATTTAGTTCACAAAGTGTGTGTGTGTGTGTGTGTGTGTGTCACAATGCAGTAAAGACACAGGTGTGCATTGCTACACCTCATCGACCCTCGCCTCCCTTTAGTCTCACTCTGACAGCCTCTTCTCCCCAGGGATGAAACTTGTTTCTGTATAAAACACCATGTTCTCCCTTCTCTGCCTCCTGTGTGGATCCTGTGTAACGTCACAGTGCGTCGGCCGCTGATCATTCAGCCAGCTGACGACAAGAGGAGGGAAAACCTTTAAAAACCGAAGGAAAGGTGCATTTTACGGCGTTGACATGAAGGATAACGGCAGGATGTGTGTGTGTGTGTGTGTGTGTGTGTGTGTGTGTGTGTGTGTGTGGCCGGGCTCTCCCCTCATCGATTTGGGCTTTCACTGCAGTAGTTTGCTTCGTCAGCAGCTGGAGGCCGGGGGGGGGGGTCCGGGATGCTGCTGCTCCTCTTCTCCCAGAGACTCAATGCACCGCTGACGTTTGTCACCCGGGGGGGGGGGGGGGGGGCGACGTCCATCTGAAATATCTCCACCAGGGTCGGATGGATTGATGAGAGGAAGTGGAGCAACTTTGGCCTGACCTTTCTTGACCTTTAATAGCGAACGTTAGCATCAAGCAACAAGCAAAAACCAAGGTGATGAAAAGCGCTTCTGAAGTCACAATTTCACTCAAAATCCCAAATGTTCCGTCAGAGAGCAGCTGGTGTCTTAAATGTGGGCTGGAGCTGCTCTCGCTGGTCAGTCCGGTGCTTGTTGTCACTAACTGACCTTTAATAGGAGCCCACAGGTCGCTGCGGCTCCGTCGGGTCTGTCAAATACCGAGGGAGCCGCTTGATACCGGAGGCAACGGGTCTGATGGAGCACAGGGACGGAAATAGGCTCTGCATGAACTCAGTTGACTGTGTTTACCAGAAGGTTCGGTGGTGGTGGTGGGGGGGGGGGGGGGGGGGGAGCTGTTACTGCGGGGGTTCAGTTGTGACCATAACTGGGCGACGCGGCACATTGTGTTGTTTCCCTGCGGGTGGTTTGCGTGACCTTTTAATGAGTCTCCTGGCTTTCTCTCAGGGAGGGGGGGGGACACTGTGCAGGTCACACCCCTTTATGATCACACGGGAACCTCTACGATGCCAATATGATAATATCTAAAAACACCTAATTGAGTGCAAAAGTTGAAGGTAAAACAACACTAATGTATTTACAGAATGGCCATTTTCACACTGCTCTCACGTGGATTCTGCCATATTATTGGTGATGATTATTAATGAAGCATAAATGGCTTTATTCTAATGTCTAATAACAAGAGGCCCAACAACACACTTCCACTGTAACATTAAACATCGGCCCTCACTGTGCCTTATTGCTTTTATAACACTATTGACAGTGACATTATGACGTTAAATATTTGCCTTTCAGCACAAAATAGTTGAAGCCATGAAACGTTGTATATCGCATTTCAGTCCACTGTCCCCTGTTGCTATGCAACAGTCACACGGTTTGTCAGTTGGTTGATGGTCAGATAGGAGATTGACGTATTTGTGTGGAAACGTCCCAGGTCTCCTTGCAACATCTCATTCGTTCACATCGCTCGTGACGAGCTTTTAGCTAAGAGGACAATTCGAGTGGACGTCATGAGCGACGTGAATGGATGAACTCAACGCTAAATGCTAACGTCCGCTTGCTACCATGCTCACAATGACATCATGCTAACGTTTACCAGGTACAATTCTGGACTTATTATCTGTATAAAACCATCTGTTCCAGAGAACAGCTCGGGCCTCAACCTCTCCGACGCGTCCACCTCGGCGGCGTCTGACCCCGAGGAGAACCTGGAGATAAACGGGTGGCCCATCTGCAAGGACCAGGACGAGATGCTGAACCTGGCCTTCACCGTGGGCTCCTTCCTGCTGTCCGCCATCACCCTGCCGTTGGGCATCGTCATGGACAAATACGGCCCGCGCAAGCTGCGACTTCTGGGCAGGTGAGAAAAACCCGAATCCTTCTCTTTTAATTTTTTATCACCGTAAGGTTTTGCTGTGTTAGTTTTTAATGAGTTCCTGTCTGCTTTCCTAGTGCCTGCTTTGGCTTCTCCTGCCTCCTCATCGCCTACGCCGCCAATGATCCCAACAGTACGTATGATGTCATCAGCACAGGCTGCAGCGTGAGCAGCGGGTCACTGATCTGATCTTTCTTCTCCAGATCTGTCCATCCTGATCTTCTTCGCTTTGGCCTTGAACGGGTTCGGAGGCATGTGCATGACCTTCACCTCTCTGACTGTGAGTGTCAAAGCGTCTCTGAGATCACATCACCTGTTTGTTTTGCTTGTCTTTTATTTACTTTGTGCTGTTGAACAATGGAAAAACCCTCTTGAGAGCCAGAGAGAACTAAATGAGGATGATATCATCCATCAACCTGGTTAGCGAGCTAGCTTTCTTCCTATTGGATTTCTATGGGGCTAAAGCCACGTGTAGCTTAAAACAGAATGCACATATGACACAATGCGAGCTAGCTCGTTAGCAGCTAACTAGACTAGCCACAGCATCACTAACAAGTCCTGGAAATACTGAGTGTAAGTGAACACGGTTTGTACTTACACCCACTAAAAGTATTTAATGAGGATCCCAGTTAGTTTAGGGGGGGGGGGGGGCAGTGATAGCATCCGATGAAGAGAGGACGAGAGAAAAGGTCGGTTGGAAAGACAAAGGGGGGGCAAAGACAGACGGAACGGACGAGACGGATGCATGGACGAGGAACGCCGTGATGTCATCGCTCAGAGAAAGTGCTGCATCACACGAGAGAGAGAGGGGGGGAGAGAGAGGGAGAGAGAGGGAGAGGGAGAGAGGGAGAGAGAGAGGGAGAGAGAGGGAGAGAGGGAGGGAGAGAGGGAGGGAGAGAGGGAGACTGCATTAGTCATTTATTATTCTCTGCTGCTCTCCCTACGAGCCGAAAAAAGACCTCTCCTCATTACTATTTCAGCCACCGTGACACATGGAATCATGGTGTGTGTCTATCTGTGTGCGTGTGTGTGTCTGTGTGTGTGTGTTCTCTCTAGAGTGTTCTGCACAATAGAGGCGTCGATAATGTTTCTGCGATACAATGCATGAGAACCTCTGCCGGTGCATCGTTGAACACGCGTGTACAAAACACACAACGAGAGAGACGCAGGAGACAAACAGGAAGTGTGTGTGTCTTCACACCCATAAAGCACTGCACACACACACACACACACACTCTTTTTATTCTTCTGCTTTCGGCTGCTCTGCCAGGCCGGACTCACACACACGCCCTGATTATTCTGATTGTCTTCCTGGTTCCTGATTTAAAGTTCCTCTCCTTCTCCTGAATCTCTGGGTCAAGGTTCGTTTCAGAGGTTTTCTATTTTAAGAAAACCTGCAAACCTCCATTTCTCCGTCGGTTGTGGAGCATCACGGGTCACTGAACCCCCTCCAAGACTCCCGTCACCCTCCTCTTCCTCCTCTGGGCTTCCTTTCCTGCTGCCTCTAATGAGCACTTAGAGCACAGTTTGACTCCTTCTCCTTCTTATCCCTCTTCTGCTTTGCCTCCTTTTCTCCCGTCGATGCACACTCAGCGAGGAGGAGGAGGAGGAGGAGGAGGTGTTTGATTCCCTCCCTGCTCTTCATAACCTCTCGTTCTGTAAACAGCGTCATGTTACTTCCTTGCTAAACGTCCACACACACACACACACACACACACACACACAGAGTATATATATCTTCTCAGGCGCACATGAAGCCCCTCCTCTTGTTCTCGTCTCGTTCCAGGCACATGTTGGACCCTCCTCTGCTTCCTGGGTTTCGGTCACCCGGTCTGAAGAGCTGCTGTGAGCTCATTTGTATCGTGTAGAGATGTCCCCCCCCCCCCCCCCCCCCCCAGACCTTTTTGGGGCTCATAGTCATGTTTTATATAAGCGTGTTTTATTTATGTACATTCAGCTCGATGAAGGGATGAGAACATGAAGGCGGTGACTTTGTTCTTGTTGTTGTCGGGCTGGAGGCTGCAGGCTGAGGTGGAGAAAGTACACTATGTTTTTTGTTAAAACGAAGGGGGGGGGGAGGGAGGGAGGAGGGAGGAGGGGTGTTGTGGAAGGGAAAAAGGATGCCAAAGTTCAAGTAGTGTAAGATTTGAGCAGCAGGCAAACGGCTGTCGTTGATGAATGGCCTCACACAGATGTGCATGTGTGTAGAGGTCTGGATCGAGGCTTTGGGGGGGTTTCCTTTCTCTCTGTATATGAGCCTTTAAAAGGAGGCAGGCGGAAGGAGACGACAGGTGAACGCAGGTATGCAGCCCGGTGCTCGTCAGCTGGTGTTTGCCCATCTCACAGCCCGCTGTGCTCTCCGGCACAGGACCGGTCCAAGCTGCTTCTCAAGGCTCCTGGCAGCTAAATATTCCACTTGCTGCAGCAAAATCAAAAAAAAGGCCCTCTTCCTTCTTTCATTTCTGCTCTTTCCTCCCAAAGGCCTCTGTCCAGTTTCCTCTTTCTCCACCTACCACTCGTCTCAGCGGGTTTTCTCGCTCTGCAGTGGCCTCTCGGTCATTTCCACTTCCGTTCTCAACACTCAGCACGCACTCTTATCCAGAGGGACTTACGCAACACGTGCAGGATGGACGCCTCAGGGGAAACGCTGACTTCAGTTAAAAGTTCAGTTAAGAGTTTTTAGGGTTCTTAAATGATCCCGGAAACGTTTTTTTTTATGTTCTTTGACAAAGCATTAAATTCTAAACCTGCGCCCAGTGAAGAGATAAGGGGTAAAAACAGGACGCACACAGACACACAGGCAATAGAACATATTCCAGTCGGGCCTGAAGCTCTGCTCAAATATCAGACACAAGCATCTCATTACATTACATGTCATTTAGCTGCTTTTATCCAAAGAGACTCACAATAAGTGCATTTCAACCATAAGGAAACAAACTCAGAAGAACGAGAACCAAATAATTTAATCAAATAAGCCGATTTTACAACTTGTTATAGATAAGAGCCATTATAAGTACAATTTAAGGTCTACAGTGTGTTAGTGTTTTAGTGGAGGTTTAGTCTGAACATGTGTGTCTTTAGCCTGAAGATGTGAAGGCTCTCTGTGGTCCTGATGTCATCAGAGAGCTCCTTCCACCATTTAGAAGCAGGACAGAAAAGAGTGGTGATCTAGTCTGCTCTCAGTGAGGGAGGAACAAGCAGCTTGATGCAGAGCGGAGTGTGCGGGGAATTTATGGAAGGTTAAAGACCAGTCGGGCTGCTGCATTCTGGATGAGCTGCAGAGGTGGAATGGCGGCAGCAGGGAGACCTGCCAGGAGAGAGTTACAATACAAAAGAGCCTGAATCAGAGCCTGAATCAGAGCCTGAATCAGAGCCTGTGAAGCGAGTTCAGTGGTTTCATGTGATGGCAAAGACGGAGACATTTAAAAGCACTTACACTGATGCCGGACATTCTCCTGGCTGGTTGCTCAGGATCTGTTTGGGTGTTAATGTGTTAAGGTTATCCAAAGAAAGGAAAACATCATCTACATACACAAACATCATCATGCACTTCATCCACGTTTCTCCTGCTTTATTCCAGGTAAAGTTTGGCCGGCAGGTTGAGAACAAATGTCAAAATTGTCAGTGGAAACAGTGGTTGCCTGAGTTTCCTGGATACTGTTCAAACACACAGATCCACTTATTCGATCTGTCCGCCTGCACCTGGCTGGCTTCTTTCCTCCAGGTGACTGCTCTGAAGCTGAAGCGGACTTTTCGGTGGCTGTCCAAACATTGGGGCCATGGGTGAGCGCCCTGCCCCTTGTATCTGCATGAATACACTGCGATTAGAGCTAACAAAAGAGCCATTCAGGAAGTGGCAGTAACACAACATGTGGTGGGTGTTACTGTTTTTGATGACAGGCTCCACTATAGACAAACAAACTGACCTATGTGTGTATGTCACCGAGAGGATGGACGTCACGTTAGCCCGCTGAAGTGCTAACTCAAGATGGTTAGCACAATCGATAAACTTTGCACGGACTCAAAATCGTTGACTTGGTCTTGATTTGGTCTGGACTTGGTCTGGACTTGCTATTGATTGGTCTGGACTTGGTCTGGACTTGCTATTGATTGGTCTGGACTTGGTCTTGACTTGGTCTTGACTTGATCAGCTACAGCCGACGGACCGCGTTAGCATGCTGATAGCATTAGCTCGAAGCAGCGCTGTGCAGTGTGGCCACAGACTGACTGAATTCAGCTACTGTTTCATTGGGGTTCGTGACCCCCGGAGAGCCTGCAGGTCTCGTCGGACCAATTGATCACGCACAGGGTCTAATGCGTTTGCGTTTCCTGGTGGGGGCACCACGTCTCTTATCTATATCACGTCTCTTATCTTCCTCATGTGTACAGTGGCTGTGATGATGCCACAGGGGATTATTTGTCCTCGCGTCCTTGACTGACGCGTCATCCACTGCGCACACAAGAACACGGCGATCCGTCGCGCACGTCCCCCTTCGGCGCTGCACCCCGTCACTCCACTTCTTCTTTGGTAATTCTGGCACCAAACCGCTTGTTTTTTTTTGTGGAAGCGGGTGCCACAGCTGACTGTCGGTCAACCTTTGTGACCCAGAGATACTCCCAGAGTGACGTTTCAGGCAGTGTCACAAGGACCAGACAGGATGTCTGTGTCTTGTTGGTTTGGCCGTGCGGCACACAGATGGTTTTTTACATTTTTTTTATCTGGCACTGCTCCGTCAGCTTTGAGGATGTTGTTTCTCTTACTCAATCGGCGCTTGCAGACTTTGTCAACAGTGGTGTTTCCAAATGAAACTGTTCCCAGAGTGGATTGACCAACCTGGGAGAAGAATTAGTGTGAGAAACACAACAGAATTTCGGGAGCGACTATTTTATTTGTACCATTCCTTTGGTTCCACACATTTTTGTTTTAATTATATTTTAAATTGAGTTCTACCAAGTATTGTGAAATGTTGTCATGCACCGAATGTCTATTTGGGAAATTGCTTGTTTGAACTAGTGGAATTAGCGTTGCATTACACATCCTAGAGCGACATTTACATTAATGTAACTACATACAAGTTGAAGGTTGCAAAATATTTAACGTAGATTTCAAAGGCCTCTTGCCATCTAAGCATTTAAAAACACATCGACTGTCCTTATACCACCAGCTTTAATCAGGTGAACTATTTGTGACACATCACGCACCCCTATAGTCCGCAGCACGCCGCTTCTTCGGTACTTTTCTTGCCTATCGAAGCGTCTCTCGCACGTGAGAACAGCCGCAGCAGTCTAGGGAACGAGGAAGTGAACCTGTTGACTCTGCACATCAAAGGCCTCGATGCGACCACATCGGGGCCTCTCCTCCGAACCGGGCCCAAAGGTCAGCCATCTCCCCCCATGGGGAAGTCAGTACCCTCCCCGCCCCCCTGTCGAGTGTCATAACTGGTCTCTTCCAGTCCAGCGCTGCCCCGGGCAAAGAAGAGTGGAGGCCCTTGTTATTTCGCATGACGTAGAAATTCTTTTTTTCGCAGCATGACCTTTGGTCCAATTAATCCCAGGAGTGACGTCCGCGTGGGGGGTGAGAGGGTTCAGCCAGCTGCCTAACAAGCTGCCGAGTCGTCCCCCCCCCCCCCTTCGCCCCTCCCCCATGGCGAACACGGCGGGCCAGATGAGGCCGAATGAGGCCGAATGAGGACAATGGGAGAGGATATTTACGACCCGTGTCGCCACTTGAACCCATCTCATCCCCCTGTTGTCTGATGCACTGTAAAAGCTTCATGAAACATCACACTGAGGCAGGCCAGGAATCTCTCAGCCACTCCAGTCTTATGGAGCACAGCGTGTGCTCCGGTCTCAAGTTGAGCGTCGTTACACAAGACTCTCGGGCTCTTCTGTCTCCGCTACGCTCCACAAGCAGTTTGAGGGGCGGCGTTCCTCAGACGGTACACAGTGTACTTTAAGGCCGCGAGCCAGGAGTCAACACCGTGAAGCACAAGGGCGTGTGCGCAATCTGCCGCCACTTCTTTTGACATTGAGTCATCTCGTGGGTTTTAGTGGATTATGGAAAATATTTTGAACCAGTTGTTCTGTTCATGGTGTCCTCTTGCAGGACGCAATCCACACAGGCGGTAACCTCCGATGCTAGCGACCACCACCTTGTTCCCATAGACGACCTTTCTCCTGATTTATTCCCACACTGTTAACATGGTCTCAATCTCTAGTTTGAAGTCTTCTTCTCGTTTAGTAAATTGTGGTCCATTTAGACAGACAAACAGACTATGAAACAGGGGATGTTGAAGTCTATTCTTAGCCATAAAGCGCCCAAGTGAGGTCATAAAGGCAAAACTGTGTTATCGAGCAAAGGTATATTTAACCATACGTAAACCTGTTCTCCCTCCACAGCTTCCCAACATGTTCGGAGACCTCAGGTCGACCTTCATTGCTCTGATGATTGGGTCCTACGCCTCCTCCGCAGTCACCTTCCCCGGCATCAAGGTAACGGTTGATACACGCATTAAAAAAAAAACAGCATCACACGATTCCATCCCCCCCCCCAAAAAATCAGTCCCTTTGCTCCTCGTCAGTTGACCCTGTGGAACTTTTTTCGGTAGGTGATCTACGACCTGGGCGCCACCTTCATCATCATCCTGCTGGTCTGGGCCTCCTGCGCCTGCCTCGTCTTCTTCAACTGCTTCGTCAACTGGCCTCTGGAGCCCTTCCCAGGTCCAGAGGACATGGACTACACGTAAGACGAAGACTCACACGCACAAACCCACACACACACACACACACGCAGAAAAATGTGTTTCTGTAGCCTCCGGTGATCTCCAGCAAGCAGCTCAACTGGTGGAGGCCTAAAGACTCTAAACCCTGATGATCAACTGGCTTTGCTCTCAATCATCTGGATCCTTTGTTTCCTTCGGTCCTTTTACCCTTTTACTCTCTTTCTCAGCTGAGAAAAACTCCTCCTTACAATTGACCTTTTTCCGAGTCTTCTTCTCCACAATGTCAAATGTAAAAAGAGAAAAAGACTTACAATGTTTTCCCTTTTATTTCCAGCAGTCATTTTGGTTATTATTTTAATAAAAACACACATCATAAGGAAACAATTATATTTTGATTCAACATTTGCTTAAATTAAACACATTTTGTCCATTAATGATGCATTATTAAATTACAACTGGCCTGAGGAAATTAATAATAAATACTTATTTAATATTGATAATGCTTAGATGGTAGCTGTTAGCTTTTCGTTGAAGTAAGGTCCGAGACGTGTGAATCATTAAAGGAGCAAGACGTAAATCAATAACTCTTTTTTTGTATTTGATCTGATTTTGTTTAGTTGTGTTTCATACGTTTGCTCTGTTTTTTTTAACCAAACAGAACTGTGCTGCTAACAGCTGAAGTAAAGGCGTTAAGCTAACGTTAAGGTAGCATTAGCTTCATGATGGCGTTAAGCTAACGTTAGCGTGAGCTCAACGATGTTCAGGTGGAACATTTTGAGGGACTGGTGACTACAAAGTGTTTCTTAATAGTATTTTAACTGAATATTTGCCAATTTGAACCAAGTTTATTTCCCCAACACAAAAAGCTTTAACCTCCGTTAACGTTGAGCCACTGTTCCACGTCTTCCTCTTCTCCTTCCACACGCTCCTCCAGGGTGAAGATCAAGTTCAGCTGGCTGGGCTTCGACCACAAGATCACGGGGAAGCAGTTCTACCGGCAGGTGACCACGGTGGGACGCCGCCTCAGCGTGGGTCACTCCATGAAGCAGCAGCAGCAGCCCGCGGACCTGGCCTCGCAGGAGGCCAACAAGCTGTGCCTCTCCACCGTGGACCTGGAGGAGAAGTCCAAGGGCAAGGAGGAGAGTAAGTCCCAAGTCACCCTTTCACAGCCCACCCCCCTCAGGGCCCTCCTGGCCTCTCCGACCCCAGGGTCAGGGACTCCCTGCTGGGGGGGTCTGGTCGCTCCCCTCTCGGCCTCTTTGGTAGGAAATGGACCGTGTGATGTGTTCTGGTTGCCGCCCTGTCGGAGGCATTGTTGTGGTTCGTAAGGTTAAGTGTCATCTGGTTTAAGTGTGTGCGTGCGTGCGTGCGTGTGCGTGCATGCGTGTGTGTGTGTGCGTGTGTGTGTGTGTGTGTGTGCGTGTGTGTGCGTGTGTGTGTGTGTGTGTGTGTGCGCGTGTGTGGAGTAAAGTCAGGACGCACACGGTTGGTTTCACATCAGATGGAGATGTTCGTTCTGTCCGGCGCTTTAAAGAGGCCCGTAGTGCAAACACAAACCTTCTCATTCCTCTCTAGTTTATGACGGCTCATTTTTGAGCAAACACCAAAAGAGGGGGGGGGGAGAGGGGGAGATTATTATTTTCCCCTGTCGTTGCCAGTGACAACGGTCAACTGGTTCGCCCCGCATTTCTGTTTACACTCACAACCTCCATTAATGATCAACTCCCCCCCCCCCCCCCCCCACAAACCCACAAGCCCACCTTCCTCCGAGTCCCGCAGCTTCTCGTTGCCATGGCAACCGAGGGCCTGCGGGGATGTTTGAATGACCGCCGACTTTCTCCGGGGCAGGAAGCGCGTCGGTGTAGCTTTCCATCACACGAGTTCAGGAAGTGGAAGACAGAAGACTTCTTCTGCTGGTGAACCACGTGTTTTCCTTTGGTACCGGACAGAAGTTTCCTAAAAGCCGCAGTCTGAAAACGGATAAAGATAAAGCTTATTTATTTTACCAACTCCTCTTCCTCTTATTCGTTAAATGCTTACATACATACTTTAAAATGTTCAGGCCCTTTGACCTCAGGGACCTCAGCCCTGACCCCGTAACGCCCTCTCCTCTCGTCACTTCCTCCTCAGCTCAGTCCTTCATGAAGAGCATCTTCAGCCCCATCTTCCTGCTGAGCCTCATCACCATGTGCGTGACCCAGCTGCGCCTCATCTTCTACATGGGGGCCATGAACACCATCCTGGAGTCGCTGTCGGACGGCGACCTCAACACAGGTGACACGGCGGTTAACGTCTAACCACGGATACGTGGTCCTACGCTGGCGCTCTCTAACAGATCCTCTCTCAGCTGCTTCTTCCCGCTCAGCTAAACCTCCTTGTCGCCTCTTCTCTCTCTTTTTGTCTCTTCCCGCTTACGCCGGCTTCTTGCTGCCGTTGTAGTGGAGAAGATGCACATGGGTAAGAAACCTCAAGGCTTTTAACCCACTTCAGATCCTCCTGGAGCTGTCTGTCCACCTTCTGTTTGGCTTGTTCCTTCTCTCGTTGTTTTTGAGACACGTGGAGCGCGTGGCGTTGGAAAATGCGCGAGGAATGACCGTTGTTGTCGCGTGTCTCCTAGTGAGCGTCTACACCTCCATCTTCGGCGTGCTCCAGCTGCTGTGCCTGATCACCTCCCCCGTGATCGGCTACGTCATGGACTGGAAGCTCAAAGACTGCCAGGAGGACGGCGCCAAGGGCGCCAAGAGGTGAGCGACACACACACACACACACACACCCACAGAAGGGAAAAAAACAGGGCACGAGTTAATTTTGTATTCTGCTCCGATCAGGGAGCCGGGTCAGCCCCGTCCTCCCGACAAACACATCCAGAAGATCAAGAACGCCACCCGGGCCTTCGTCTTCACCAACCTGCTGCTGGTCGGCTTCGGGGTCAGCTGCATCGTGCAGAACCTGCCGCTGCAGGTAGGGCGGGATGGAGGAGTGGACGAAATGTTCAGGCAGGACCGACTCACATGGCAGTGGAGCTCCGGGTGTCACTCAGTCCTGCTCAGTGCTGTGGGGACGCCTGCTGGACGGCAGGGGCATTGCGTCTTATTTATTTATCAAGTTTGAATACGCAGATTAAGTATTATGTGTCCTAAATGTGTGCTAATTTTTATACATTTACTGAAGAGAAATCTGAACTTGATAAGTCACGTCTCATTTTTCGACATATTGGAGTCAAAGTTTTACTTTTATATTTTGCATATTTTTGGGATACGCAAATGAGGACACTTTTTTTTACCCCTTTTTTCTCTACTCTCCTGTTGTTCAGATTCTGTCCTTCATCCTGCACACGATCGTCAGAGGCTTCATCCACTCGGCGGTCGGAGGCCTCTACGCTGCTGTGTGAGTGAATGACACCGGGAGGTCACTGGGAGGTCACTGGGAGGTCACTGGGAGGTCACTGGGAGGTCACCGGGAGGTTGGGAACCAAGACAGACTCGTCAGTTTCCTGTAACCTGGTTTGTCCCTCGCAGGTACCCGTCCTCTCAGTTCGGCAGCCTGACGGGGATGCAGTCCCTGATCAGCGCCCTGTTCGCTCTGCTGCAGCAGCCCCTCTTCATGGCCATGGTGGGACCCCTGGAGGGGGACCCCCTCTGGGTGAGCTGCCTGCCCCGGTGTTGATTTTCATAATTTAACGAGTCGCGGCACCTGTCTGACCCCCCCCTCGACCCCCTCTCAGGTCAACGTGGGCCTGCTGGTGCTGAGCATGCTGGGATTCTGCCTGCCGCTCTACCTCACCTGCCACAGCCGCCACCTGCAGCGCCTGCGGGACGAGCGCGACGAGGACCCCAAGATCTACGCCCAGATCAACGACGGCTCCAAGCACGAGGCCTTCGTCTGAGACCTGGAGGGGGCGGGGGGCGGGGGGGGGGGGGGGGCACCTTCACTCACGCCATCGTTACTGCCAGTGTTTATTTGTTCGATGCGACTCTACTCGCCCCTCCCTCGGCGCCGCGCACTGTGACACATCGGAGCTCCCGCTGCCCTCGAACGCATCGCCAAACTGAAGGGGGGGGGGGGGGGGGAAAGCTGCAGTGGCGGACTTTTTGTTTCTATTTCACACACACATATGTAGAATGACTCCTCTACACATCTTCTCTTCCCTCTCTGTCATTCTCATTTCTCTGTGACGATGAACTTAAAAAAAACAAAAAAAAACAACAGAGGACGGCCGGTAACCACGACGACCTCCAGTTTCTCAAAGGACTCAAATGTCCCCCCCGGGGAGACAAAACGAAAAGCACGAATCCCCGGACAGCAGTACGTGTAGCATCTGGGACGTGTGTGTGTGTGTGTGTGTGTGTGGATAACACAACACTGCATGATGACTTCTGCCGCTCAGACGCACACTCTGTGAGTCTCTCCTTCTCGTCTCGTTCCCTCAGAGGCGCGTCGGCGTCGGCGAATCTTTGGGAGCGCGTTCTTTCGGGGGGGGGGGGGGGGTCTCGTTTCCGGTCGTAGCAACATGTGCTTCTGTGAGGTTGCCGGGGCAACGCAATCACACGCGCGTGTTCAATTTGCGTCGCTGTATTTCTACACCGACACAACAAACAAAAAAGGTGCTGTTTCAAATCGCAAGAAATGTTGTTGTTGTTTCGTATTTGCGGCAAAATCGCCGCAAAACACAACTTCTCCTCAACTGCTTCTCCTCGAAGACTCAAATCAGGTTCTCCGCTTGTTTTTTATTCCTCAACAGACTCCTGCAGACACCAAGAGGAGAGATTAGTGACGCTCACCTGTAGTAACTCACAGAGGCGCTTCCAAAGACAGCCACGACCCTCACAGGGCCTCCGTGTGTGTTAGAAGGTGGGAGGAGCCCCCCCACTCATCCACTCATTCATTCATTCATTCATCTATCGCTTTCATCTGTCTGCGAATACGATGACGTGCATTAGGACCGAGAGACGAGATGCCCCCCACCCCCCCCCGAGATGAAAGCATGCACACGATGCACTTTACCCCTCCAGATGATGTAAGCAGAGAAGGATCAGAAGAATGTCAAATAGATTTTTTTAATTCAATACACCAGAGAGACGCTGTTATTTTTTTAAGCCCCCCACAGAGAAACACAGATTCATTATATGGCCTTTAGATGTGCACGGGTGGCTGGGGGGGGCGGAGTCATGTCTCTCGGTTCAAACATAGTGGAGTAACCGGAGAGAACTGGTTTCAGTAAGGCAGTGATTATTCAAACATGTTTAAATGAGTGAAGCAACTGAATTTAAGTGTTTTCACGGCATTCTTTAAAAGGGTTTTTGGGGTTATTGATCTTCACCAGACACCAAACCCCAGGGCCGAAACGTGGAATCATCAGCAGACCCTCCTCTGATACCGTGGAGAAGTTCTCTTCTTATTTTTCCGTCAGCAATTTAAACCGGACGTCCCTTTTTTTCACGGATTTTAGTCCCACTTGGTTTTTACGATTCTTAGACGATGATTGTCGTTCCTCGGGAAAAAAAAAGAAGTGGCAGGAAAATAAATAAATGGTTTGTACTTGAGAAATGACATCAATGTGTGTTTTGTGCGTAGAATATATAGTACAAAGTACAAAGTACAAAAGCAGAAGCACAAATCTTGCGGTGTGCATTTTTGATTTTGTTTTGCCTTGCGTTTGCTGTTTAATGTAAAAAAACGACACCACAGAGAACCTTCTCCACTCTACGAGGCAAATGTCCTCAACTCACTTGGTAAAAAAAAAGAAAATGAATTCCATCCAGACTGATCCACACCTTTGTTCACCTTAAAGGCCTCACCTGAGCCCGGCCTCCTCCAGTAGGAAAGGTTCTGCAGTAGTTCGGTCCACCGATGGATCTCTTGATAAACTGCGCGTACAGAGAATCTCTGTCTTCTCTGCATGTACCTTTTTTCTTTTGTATCTTTGATTTTCTACCTTTTTTTTCTTTGTGTCCTTCTTTCTCGTATTTACGGAAATGTGTATTTTCATGAACCTAAGTTGTGTATTTGTTTCTTGGTCTTGCACCACAGTATAGCCAATACCATGGACATGTCTAGGAATGTTTAAAAAAAAAGATCAATATACAAAGCAGAATAAAGACAGCAATTTGTATGAATGTGTTTTTTGGATTTTATTTAAAACAATGAACTTGAAGAGCAGCGGGGGGGGGGGGGTCAGACTCTGTAACAACCAATCCGGTGACGGCGGCAGGAGTTTCTAGGTGTGACAGGTGGGTCGACCCATCCCTCAGAGGAGAGGAACCGGTGGATTTTCTGCTTCCACCGGTTCAACGCGCAGCTTCCTTTGTGCAGAACAACATGTTTGGGCCAAAGTCTCAACGTCACATTTCTCCCCACCGAGCAGTGATTAAATAAAGGCGTGTGATTCTTCTTCTGCCACACCGAAGGGAATGTAAATGTTTGAGCCAATAGCCAAACCCGCTGATACGTCTAATTATTGATGATTATCTTGTGTTACATTTTGAACCACGTGATTGACATTAGCTGCTTAACACGCGAGAATAACAGCAGCGGCGCTAGTAGTGAAGTAGCTTTGTAAGAGTAACACGTGACGTCGGCTTTACCTGAGACTAAAGGTGGGGTCGTCTACGCCCCCTTTTCCTCCCCCCCCCCCCCCCCCCCCCCCTGTCCCGAAGCCCCGCCCCCCCGCGTCGCATCTTCCAGGAAGAAACCTCCGGTCGGAGCGTAAAAGCGTCGCGCGGTGAATGAACGTCTTTAGACCGGCTCCAAAGAGGCTCTTCTCTCCCGCGCTGCTGCTGCTGCTGCTCGGACATCATCATGCTCATCAAGGAGTTGTGAGTGTCTCACTTTGTCAAACTCCGGGTCTAGTTGTGTGGGGGGTGGGGGGGGGGGGGGGTTTCGACGGTCTCGCCGCTTGAAACGTCCTCCATTGAGAGCTCGTCGGCTCGTGAGAGCTCGGCTTTTCTCGGCTCCGGTAGCGACGCGCAGGTATCGCCAGCGGACGCAGTTTCGGGACGCAGCTGCGTCGGCATCGGCGGCGTCACGGAACTTTAATTGGAGGTCCGGGTTCGGGTTCGGGTTGAGCGGGAGTGGATTTAAAGTATTCCCCAGATACCGATGCCTTAGTGGAGAGTTTTCTCCTCCAGCGCTGCGTCGGTCACCTGTCTGACGTTTGAATGAACGCCAGCTTATAATTGGCCAGTTCTGTGTCGAATATTTAATCAACTTGGATCGAGTCAAATGTGTGTGATGGAGCTGTAACTGCTGAGCAGTTCGGTGCCACACGGACATCCAGCGGGTCGCTGTCATCTGACTGAGGTGCAAAGTGCATGAAATGGTTAACCGAGACGCACCGTCGACGTGATCACAAACCGCTTGTAAAATAAGACTTGATGTCTTCAGTGATACTGGTGCTCTTCCTGCACAGGAGTGCACTTAAACTGGTATCCAGTCACCGAGTTCATGCCCTGAAAGCTCCCCTTTCACTCGGATCTGTTCTAATGAAATATTCAGGGCCTGCTAGACTGGCAACAGGTGGCAATTAATCTGCTTTTGTATCAAGACAAAGTACAAGAACACGCTAATAAAACACACAGGCCGGTTTTCCACCGCAACGTCCCGGGGGGGTTTGTTTGTTCGCCCTCGGTCTTGATTGCAGATTAGTCATTTCCTCTCGTTTCTGTGATAACGGGTCACAAGCTGAGGGGCCGAACACTTCAAGCGTTAACAGCTGTATGGTGTCCCCCTGGCTCTGGGATGAGGGCCGATGAGAGCTGAGCCTTTTGATTCGTTATGCTGCATTTGATACTTGTTTATCATATATATCTATATCAATGGATAAGATGTCTGTGCCCTAATGTCTTCCTTTCTTTGTGTCCTCCAGCCGAATTGTCCTGCCCGTTTCAGTGGAGGAGGTAAGGACTCGTTTGATTTTTAGATTTAACTTTGTCACGTGAATGTTTCTGATTTGGTTGACATTTTTGGGGGGGTTTATTTCTCTCTGCTCCCATAGACGTCTATGAGGAAATGACTCTACTTCTCTCTTGATTTATTCCCTCAGTAAACATTGTAAACATGAGTTTATGGTCTCAGTCTCTAGTTTCAAGTCTTCTTCAATGCAGCATGATGTTCATTTAGTGAATGATGGTCCATGTAGAGTCAAACAGATCATGAAGCAGGACATAGTTTTGTGTCCAATAGGTGACGCTCCTTTAAGCATTTCATTAGATAAAGTACTAGCTTTTACATTCTCCCGTAGCGACATTAAGCTGGTTTCCTTTGCTCAAAGGAATCCGAAGGGATCGTGTCGTTGCTGAAACGCTTTGCTTTCAGATCCAAGACGTCACCAGACCGACTTCTGTGACGATATCCTGAAGTTCAGGATGAACCGCCAGGCTTTCCATTAACTTCTTTCACATTAATTACCTCAATGCTTTTATGCTCACTCCCCCTTTTTAATGCGAGTTCTCCTCGCAACACTGTGCTCTTTGTTTGTTTTGTTGTTGATTTTTTCCTGTTGCTTAACACAACGCAGTGTTTCATTAAGCCCCGAAATCACCCGCAGGACCGGCTTTTCTGCTGAGCCCCCTCAGCGAGTTGGTTGTGTCATAATTGAACAATCTGGAACAATGAGGCAGAGAGAAGTTGTGACTACGTGTTATGCACCGTATTAGTCGATTTAAAAGGGTGGTTTTATTAAAGTCAGGGGGAGTCAAAAAGCACTGGATCCCAGATTTCCCACAATGCAACTCAACGATCCACCTCCACACCCCAGCAGCGTGACATCTTCACCCGGTGATTGTTCCCAGCAGAAGGCGTTTAAACGTTGGCTCCCCCGCCCTGTCTGAACAAGCAAGTTAAGCCCTTTGTCGCGTGCGGGCCCATTTTGTGGCGTTCCCGTCGTCCTCCGTGATGAGGATACTCGCTGGTTATTCCCGATGAACCACATTCCTGAGTCCGTGCTCACGGCGCCATCCACGTGCTCCCAAAAACCCTTCCCCAGCAGATCACATTTTAAAAATGGATTCCATCCAGTAAAAGCCACAATTGTCTCCCGAGAAACGTACCAAACTGATCAAATGTATCCTCGCTTCTTCCCGCTTATGTGCTGAAAGCCTGCTCAGTAGGCGCTAGCAGAGAGTGGCTAAAGACAGCCAGAGCTAGCAACGCACCGCTAGCAACGCAGCGCTAGCAACGCACCGCTAGCAACGCACCGCTAGCAACGCACCGCTAGCAACGCACCGCTAGCAAGGCACCGCTAGCAACGCACCGTTATGGGATCAATGCTCCGTATACTCGGGCATCAGGAGAAGAAGGTGTCAAAACATCTGTATTTCTAGATGTTTTAAAGGGTCCAGCGTGTGTTGTTGGGCGCCATCTGGTGGTGGAGCTACAGATTGAAGCTTTGAGAATCCCATTCCTGTTATTTGCCCCCCTCCCCAAAGAAATAGTATACTGTTCCTTTTTAGCTGACTCTTGTTTCTCCAGCAGGACACAATGGACCAAAAATATCAGGAAGTGACTTTTAGTTACTTGAAATTCACGTCTTGGAGAAGGTTCACTGTTTCAACATTGCAGTGACACAGTTGGGCGACTCCTTTTAAAGTGTGTGTGTTTGTGTGCGTGTGTGTTTTGGCCAGTCGGACTGGCCCAGTGAGTCACGCTTTCCTGCGGCGCAGCCCTTTAAAATGACTCTGGAAAGGTTCACGCTTTGTGGGGGGAAGAGGAAGCGAGAAGAGGCTGACTTGGCACTCGGGTTAATTTGTGTCCTAAATTGCCACAAGCCGCTGTTTGTGATCCACTTCTTGGTGAAATGTAAAAGCGATTTGATTGTTTAATCTTTTTATGACTAACTGCCAGCTATACGCAGACTCGACCGACATAAATGAGTTCCTTCACTGGTGAAACACCACTAGACTCTCCCTCAGACCAGTGGTCTGGAATGTGACTCCTCGATAGCTTAAAGCTGCTTTCAGGGATTTAGAGAATCACGACTCCGCTGCTTCTCACAGCAAAACATTTCAAAAGCAGGATTTTCAGTAGCTGCATTCTGTACATCCCCCCCCCCCCTCCCCCCCGATAGGACCTTTTCATGCCGGGTAGTTTCAGCCGCTGGTTTCTACACGCTGACAGTGTCCCTCCGACATCAATGTAATGAGATCGATTGCTGCAGCTGCTCTGATCAATACCTTGATTGGGTTAATCACGCTCCTATTCTTCTGCCCCTCCCTCCCCAGTACCAAGTGGGTCAGCTGTACGCGGTAGCGGAGGCCAGCAAGAGTGAGACGGGTGGAGGAGAAGGGGTGGAGGTGATCAGCAATGAGCCCTACGAGAAGGATGGAGAGAGGGGACAGTACACCCACAAGATCTACCACCTGAAGAGGTGAGCATGGTTTAAGCTCCTCCCACAGGACAGGGAGAGGCCCTGGTTTAAGCTCCACCCACCCGGACAGAGAGGCCCTGGTTTAAGCTCCTCCCACCAAACAGAGAGAGGCCCTGGTTTAAGCTCCTCCCACCAGACAGACAGGCCCTGGTTTAAGCTCCTCCCACCAGACAGAGAGAGAGCGCCCCTGGTTTAAGCTCCTCCCACCAGACAGAGAGAGAGGCCCTGGTTTAAGCTCCTCCCACCAGACAGAGAGAGAGGCCCTGGTTTAAGCTCCTCCCACCAAACAGAGAGAGGCCCTGGTTTAAGCTCCTCCCACCAGACAGAGAGACAGGCCCTGGTTTAAGCTCCTCCCACCAGACAGAGAGAGAGCCCCTGGTTTAAGCTCCTCCCACCAGACAGAGAGAGAGGCCCTGGTTTAAGCTCCTCCCACCGTCTCTGTTCTGAGTAGATTAAATATCAAATATTCAACCTTTGTTTCTTTGTTAAATGTTGCCTTTCCTCACACAGTTGCATTAAAGTAGTCCTTAAATATGACTGTTTAGAGTTAGTTACAGTATAAAAGCAGAGTTAAAAGGGCTTTAGTCTAAACGCTTTTCTTAAAGAAGAATTTGAAAAAAATAAAAATCAGCGATTGGTTGTTAAAGACTCCATTGTGCAACAATGTTTTAGAAAAAAAAAATGCTTAAATAGAATATAATGTCTGTGTGCTCACTTTGGGTTTGTGTCCCTGCAGCAAAGTGCCGGATATCCTCGCTAAGCTGGCTCCCAAAGGGTCTCTGGTGGTGAAAGAGGAGGCATGGAATGCGTATCCGTACTGTAAAACCGGTGAGTCCCCAAACCTCCTCTAAGCAAGCAGACACACACACACACACACGTTGGGTGACTCTGCTGTGCAGGGAACCCCGGCGGTCGATGAAATCAAGTCTCTGCACATATCGAAAGGGGAAGAAATCTAAAAGTGTGACGTCCACTTATACACAACAACAAAGCAGCTCAGTTACACAAAGGTGTGACAAACAACAGGGTTTTTGTATCACACCATATTTTGAATATGTTTATTATCTTAAACTTTGTCTCTTCTCCTTCCATCACCGACCCGTTTCTTCTGATTCAGTCATTACAGTGAGTGTATTTACTGTTTTATCACACTATATAACTTCAATTATATGTACTAACCAACATGTACAGACCTGTAACGCAATCCTTACCTCATCTCGCAGAATGTCTACATGAAGGAAAAGTTCACCCTGACCATCGAGACCTGGCACAAGCCGGATATGGGGGAGCAGGACAACGTAAGTCGTGTGACCCGTAGGGGTCGTGTGGCCCGTAGGGGTCGTGTTTACCCTACGTGTAGGTGATAAACATCATTACAGGTGCATTTACATGGCTTTACAGTGTGAACACGTTATTTCTGCCACTTGTAATTAAAGCTCAAACTACATTCATGTTATTAATATTGTACATTTATATTGTACACAGTTGGATCCAAACATTTCTAACAAATCCAGAGCGTTGTGAGGTTTAAAAGTAAACCCAGAAATAAAATGACTTATTAACATTAAAGACAGTTGATTTGATAGAAAAAACAGTTTAGTGATTTAATTTACTTCCGTTTGATGCTGTTAGACTGAATAATATTACTCCAATGATCACATTGTGAAACCCTGATTTTTATTCTTATTTTCCTCGCTGCAGGTACACGGACTGGACAAAAGCCAACTGGAAAAAAGGACAATCGTTGACATTGATATTGCTGACAACAGTTGCATAAACCCAAAGGTATGTTGTATATATCGATGTAGCTATACATGTGTGTGTGTGTATATACACGTTTTGTATAGTTTTAATGAGCCAGGAGGGATCGTCAGATTTACAAAGTAAAACCGCTGCCCTGAATAAAGTGTTTCAGAGGGAGACCCTTCACTTCTAAAACCTGCTGCTTCTCTCCTCCGTCCTGCAGGAATACAACAAAGATCACGACCCGGCCATCTTCAAGTCACAGAAGACCGGCAGGGGCCCTCTGGGGCCCGACTGGAAGGTACCGCTCGCTTCAAATCCAGGAAAATGTAAACGTCGGCGATTGTGTCTCTCATCCGTTTCTTTGCTCCCGGGGGGGGGGTCCTGCAGAAAGAACTCGCCGCCAACCCCGACTGCCCCCGCATGTGCGCCTATAAGCTCGTCACCATCGAATTCAAGTGGTTTGCAATCCAGGGCACCGTGGAAAACCTGATTCAGAAGGTACGGCCGGCCTTTAGATGTACGACCTAGCGGGGGCCCAGTGACGTGAATACGTATCCTCGTCATTGTACTGCGTCCTCGCGCCTTACTTTTCTCAATTTGCACCCGTCTGCAGTTCGAGAGGCGTCTCTTCACCCACTTCCACAGGCAGCTGTTCTGCTGGATCGACAGGTGGTTCGACCTGTCGATGGACGACATACGGCGCATGGAGGAGGACACCAAGAAGGAGCTGGATGAGGTGAGTCCAGGGAGGGGGGGGGGGCGCTGTTGACTTTAAATACCCGCTGCTGGTACGAACTACGCTGTCGGAACATACTGAGTCTTTGTAACTGGACGAGGTCGTGGGTGTTTTTTTTGGAAGTTCGCCTCCTGTTGGTCATCAGAGAGAATGCAGCTTCAACACGACGTGCCTGGTTTCAACTAAGAGACTCAAATGGGTCATTAAGCCTGCTGTGCTTCAGGGCGGGGCTAGACGTTTGATTGACAGCGTTTCACGTGGAAATGACTGAGGACAAACTCGAGCAACAGACACTGTTTACTTAGACGGGACGTGTTTCGTTAAACAACCAAATTAAAAGGAAGTGACCCAACGATAACACGAGGAACAGTTTGTCATAAGCTTTAAACACGATCCTCATCGTCAACAAGTCGAATGAAGGCAATCCGGTATTTGTTGCTAACAAACGTTTGTCGTTGGTTTCTCCCTCAGATGAGGGTCAACGGGGACTGTAAAGGTTTGGGAGCTATTGACGACGGCAACTGATCGGCTCCACCAGGTGAGTCACATTTCCCGCCCTCAGTGGGATTTGACCATCAGTTTATGTTTTAATAAAACTTGTTGACCTCCTGCAGATCGTCTTCCTGCAAAAAGAGGATTTAAAGTTCCCGCCTTAGAAACCACCCGATGGGCAGAATCAAGACCACCACACCTGCGTCCAAATAAAATTTGCTGTCAATAAGAGCTCGTTATCGTAAAGCAACTGTGTGCATCAACCTACTACATTTGAACACAACTACAGCAGCTTTTACTTTATTTTTATTGGAGGATTGGAGGATGAAGGCTTCTTGCTTTTTCCTGTTGGGTCCTCTTGTGTTCTGCAATATTAGGTGTGGGCTGTCGCTGAGGAACCATTTCTAACCACTGCTATCCCATTTTAATTGCAGTTATTTGTTTTTCTTCTTGTTTTTTTGTATTGTTCTCAGTGATTTGTTTTTTTTTTATTTATTGTTAAAAACAATGTGTCTCCTTGCCACAAAAGCTACAGTTTCACATTCCATGTTCCTGAAACCCGTCGACCCTCCGTCATCGTTTTCATGTAAATCATCGTCAGGTGGTGGCAGGAGGCCGTACAAATACAGCTTATGTAAAAACGACTACATATGAGACGTGTACTTTTATTTAGGATAATAAAACTCTGGTGTACCTGATGATGAGGTGGTTGCTTTTAGCCCAGTGTGGAGATGTCCGATTCGGGTGGAGGTTTTTGGGTGTGGTGTTTGATAATTGTTTTGGCCTTACATCTCTGTAAATCTTGTCTTGTTGCATGAGAACCTGGATTTAAATGTGATGATGATGATGATGATGGTACACTGGATTTTGCATTTGCGCCATAAGTTGAGATATTTGTACATTCTTCAGCTGGATAAAAGTTTACATAAGTGAGCAAACACGTCACGTTTGACCTGACTGGAAAAGGCTTCTATTGTTTGCTGCACTCACAAATCTTGGATCATAAGAAATGTCCCAACGTCAAAAAAAAAAAAATCATAAAAAGTAACAGCTTCCTTTGTGTTTTTCTCACTGGAATTTTTTTGTATTGACACTGATGAACAAAGAATTCAGGTAAACACTATTTTGTACCAACACAGTAATGAAATATAATCCCCATTGGTCTCCTTAGCAGCTACGTCACGTGCTTTTTGTAGGACGTGTTTACTTCAATTATCTCAGGAGAATAAACGTTTGACATTTGCCTACCTACCAACTACCTTTCTGTTCCGTGAGGTTATCACGTGATCGGTTGGGCAGGACGGCTTGATGACGTTTTTTGTCCCGTTTAGCCACTTGTTAACAGCCTGGAAACGTTCAAACCAAAAGAGTATCTACTGACGTGTTTTATATTGTAGAACAAAACTTTAAATTAATCTCAAACCTTATTTCAGACATTTAATAAAGTCAACTTTTGATTGGATGGAATCGAAAATACAAAACAAAACGTTGATTTATCGACGTATTTTTTTTAGACTGAATAAATAAAATATATTTGAAATAGTTTTTAGTTTTAGGAGTGCTCTTACACCAGTCGATTGACTTCTATTAGACGAATACGCTAAGATGCATTTTCGTTTTTGCATCACCACCTATACTTTCCTTCAGATTAAAAGCAGATTAATAACCGTCATCTTTTGCAATGCACAAACTATACAACATCACGTTAATCATTCAACTTTATATTCTATTTTAAATGACGTGGTACGTTTTCTAAGACAGCTGGCAAATGTTGTATAGTATATTCGATGAGGAATATTTAATAGAATTGACTGTTCATTTCCGGTAAGCTTTTATTGTGAAGGCAGATAAACTGCTTTTCGGACAAGGGGCGGGACCAACAACTACTGTCGAGCTGCCTGTTTACTGTTAACGTTACTGTATGTTTTTCGCTACTAAGCCGTTATACTAACAACGAAAACAAGATTCACCAAAGCACATCCGGTAACGTGAGTGTACTATTATTACAAGCTTACTTTTATTACCCGGTGGTGGCACGAGTGTTACGAGTTACACTGAAAACAGTTTTTTTAGGTAGCAGTTTGTTTAGCTAATGTTAGCTGTGCATTTTAGCTAACGTTAGCTTTATAACATTAACGTAAATTAACGTTATATTCAAACATGACGACAGACAGGGCGCTGCACTGCGTTTTAACAGCAGTTAGCTGTGCTGTGTTTTTTACTCTCTAACGTTGTCATTACGTATCTAACGTTAACTAATGATAAAGTTCATTCAACTCAATTGAACATAACTACAGCAGACACGCCTCCACCCGTTAGCAGTGTTAGCTTAATAGCGGTGCTTTGTTTTTGGATTCCTTGGCGTTGTTTTTAATGCCAGCGATGTCTTCCATCTTCGTATCAGCAGGTGAGGAGATGACGGAGGAGAGCGAGGAGCCGAAGGGACGCGTCGAGGAAGCGAGCTTCAGGTGTGACCTTCTTCAAATGTTTACTGTGACGCAGCCTCATCCACCTCTTCTTCCACCTCAAATCATCGTACGATGATCTCCGTTGTAACTTGATTATTAATTACGCGTTCAGGTGTTTCTCGATCATGTGGATGGACGCCAGGTGTTTATTTTCCAATGAAAAATCAAACCAGCGATCTTAAATAATAACAAATGATTAGGTTTCCCCGCATGAATAAACCATAAATGGAAAAAAGATAGCGTGTTCTTATATATTTACTTTTAATATCAGACACTATTTATCCACTCCTCTACCATCACTTGTGGTGATGTTACAGATTAATAATGGAAATGCATCATGATCGAGTTATATTGTGTGTGTGTGTGTGTGTGTGGCTGTTACACGTAAGGTGAACGCTAGTTATTGCACCGTTGTGCTGTAAAATGGTCATAAAAGTTGTGTCACATGGGAAACAGCTGCTTGTGTGTCTTGCGGCCGTGTGTAAAGTGATTTGATCATCGTAGAGCCGGGTGGGGGTGAATTCACTCATCTGATGTGCGATTTGGTGCAGAAAAGCAGCTCCAATTCTCATTAGACAGTTTTTCTTCATCTTGTCGAAATGGAATTAGTTTAGTTAAAAATGGACGCGGCACTCTGGGAGCGGATGATGCACTGAGTGCGCAGCCAGCCAGCGGCCCGTGGCTGTGAAAACGTGCAACAGAAGAAGTGTTGAACAAACAACCACACGCTTGTCTCAGGTGTGCGATCAGGGGCTCAGTTGTCCGTCTCCTCCAGGGTTTGGATGTGTTGCAAGACTTATGGCGGCCCGTCTAAAAGTCAGACCGCGTCGTGGCTGGTGGATTAGGTTTCCCAACAGAACGCAGCTAATGCGGATTTAATGACGGAAAAAAACCAACAATGCGTTTCTCCCAGAAGGGAAAGAATGGTTTTGTTCAGCTGGTTTCCTAACTCTAATAGGCTTTATGTTGAGACATCTTACAATGAGATTATGCATATTTTAGTGCACAAAAAACCCCTCAATAATTGCTGGATCACACACAGTCCAACTCAAGACTTTCCTCATTTCAGTGGTTTCAATCTTCAGAAACAACCCAAACCTTCGGACTGCGGCTCATTTGATTTCTAATTTCTTTTGCCATCAAAAATAATTAATTGGTCCAATTCTTGGATTCAAAGAGCTCTGCTCGCTGACTTTTAGCACTCTGACCCAGAATGGATGAAATCAGTCAGCTGTTAGCGGGCGCGCGGCGCGTCCGCTCCGACAGCGTCTGCAGCGACGCCACGCAGTCGACGGCCAGCCGGCTGATGCTGCGCCATCGGCTCAACCAGCTGATGGCGTGCGTGGACGACTTGGACCCGCGGAACCAGCTGCACGACAAGATGCTGAGGACCCTGGACGGGGCCTTCCTCGTCTGCGGGGCCAGCAGGCCGAGGAAGGGCAGCTTCAGGTGGAGTTCTGTGCTCTGAAGATGCCCCCCCCCCCCTCCTTTTTCTATTCAGCTCTGTTCAGCCGAGAAAGGAAGCTGTTCCTTCCTCCCGTGGATCTTTGACCTTTTGGATTCTTTAGCGTGGTAGCAGAGGGGGAGAGGCTGAGCGTTGTGCAGAAGGAGGCTCTGAGCGCCTCGCTGCAAACTCACGCGCTCCGCTGCGGTTTTCCCAACTGAATGAAGCTCTTTGAGTTACTCTGTGAAGCACAGTTCAGCTTTTCATTTTGTCATGTGTATTATATACGGTTTATAGCTCCATGTCCGTCTCTCATTGAAGGAATGTGCACGTTGGGCCTGAATGACTTGTTGTTTTAATTCTTCTGGCTCTGCTGAAGGCTGCACATGGTCACCTGGAACGTGGCGACCGCTGATCCTCCCGAGGACTTCACGCTGCTTCTCCACCTGAACTCCCCTAAGAGGCCCGACCTCTACGTCATCGGGTAGGTGCTGCTGGGAACGGGAAGGGATTGTTTGCCTTAGTATTTCCTGTGTGTAGATTGCACTAAACGTACTGCATGGAACCCATTTTCAGTTTAACAATCCTTTTCAGCATCTGCTCCCGTTGCTTTGGGGTGACTCAGCTATGAAGCCACTTATCAAAATATATATTATTTACACAGTTTAGTCTTATCATACACTACCAATCAAAGGTTTGGACCCATTTTGTCATTGAATGAGCAATTGTGTTCATTCTTCTGATTGGTGCATAATATCTTATTTGCTAGTTTATCGATGACCTGAAGAGGACCAGAAGCTGAGCGATGCAAATTTACACAATGCCTGAACAGAATCATTTCTTTTTTTTATCTATTTAATATAGTTTTTTTAATCTTAAAATTCAAAATGTGATTTAGTATTTATTTCTAAAAGCACTCTTTGTGTCCCTGTACGTGTGCGACAGCCTGCAGGAGGTCTCCTCCCGGCCGCTCCGGTTCGTGTCCGACAGCGTGTTCGATGACCCGTGGACCAAGCGGCTCATGGACACATTGTCGCCACGGCGATACGTCAAGGTACCAATCCTCAACGCACACAGCGGCCACATGCCAGCCTCCTTTGTTGAGCCGCACTTCCTGTGCGTGCGTTGGCTGAGTGGTGTGTGTGTGTTTCAGTTGTCGTCCATCAGAATGCAGGGTCTGCTGCTGCTCGTCTTCTCCAAACTGACCCACGTCCCCTTCATCAGGGACATCCAGACCACCTACACACGCACGGGCGTCTTCGGCTACTGGGTGAGCAACACACACGCTTCTTCTCACACGCTCTTTCTTCACAATCTCCAAAATGTCAGAAACGGCTCGTCTGTGAACTTCCTGTCTGTCTCCCAGGGCAACAAAGGCGGCGTGTCGGCCCGCCTGTCCTTCTACGGCCACATGCTGTGCTTCCTCAACTGCCACCTGGCGGCTCACATGGACTTCGCCTCGCAGCGGGTGGACGAGCTCGAGTACATCGTGGACGCGCAGACGTTCCACTGCCAGAAGGCCCCGAAGATCGACAACCACCGGCGAGTTAAACACCTTTGAGGTGGGGGGATGGAATGTTCGATCTAATCGTACATTTTCATTATCTCGGCCCAGTCTGATGTTCTGGTTCGGAGATCTCAACTTCAGAATCCAGGACCACGGGATGCACTTTGTCCGGTCGTGCATCAAGGATCAGACCTACGACCTCCTGTGGAGCAAAGAGCAGGTAACCAATCAGCTGCTGCGCCCACCAGCAACGCCAAGACGACCTGTGACCTGATGAGATGTTTGTTCTCAGCTGACCATGATGAAGGAGAAAGAGCAGATCCTCCAGCAGTTTGAGGAAGGGCCTTTGGACTTCCCCCCCACCTACAAGTTTGACCTGAACTCCGACACCTATGACAGCAGGTAACTATGGCAACACGACCATCCCATCCTGTGTTGGGACGAGACGGTGTGGGATCAACGGTCAACCAACCCACCCAAAATATTCCTCCTTTATGTAATTAAGATGTTTTTATAAATAATAATATATGATTCTCAGCTAAATAGTCTCATGTTTAAGATGTCTTTTCTTCTCAGGCTCTACAGGACTTGGTTTGGCTTAACGTAAGAGTTTAAAACACATCCTCTCATTTTATAACAACCACAGCTGTTCTAATTCAACTTAACTGCTTCTCAGCATGTGCACGGACGCTGCTGCTAACACGTCGCTTCCATTGTTTTGGGAATGTGTTATTTTAAGTCTTAACAACTTACCGTAAGTCTTAATGAAGATGATCTTGTATACGATGAAGGAGACCTGTGGAGTTTTTCCTTCAGCAGATGAACAGACGTTTAGTCTCATAAAAGACTTCAGTTTAAATCAGGTCAAATCTCTGTCTGGTGGCTTTGAAGAGAGAGTAAATAACGGCTCCAGTTCCCCCTCCAACAGGTTTGAAAGAGGTGAAAATCTTTATTGTTTGTTTCTCTGAGCTGGAGATGACCCATCGTGGAGAAGTCATCTAAACCACCACTGAAACGTCTTTATTTAGACACAGAACATCCACTTTGGTTGTGATGTCATCGTCCAGCTTTAAGAGCTTGTTCATAGTGAATAAAAGCGTTCAAATAGATGTTTGAGTGATATTTCAATGCCTGTGTTGGATAATCAAGGCTTACATTTTGAAGTGTCACATTTAACACTTGCATCAAAGTGAGGAGCAGCTTGTACCATGGGATGTTTTTAGTGTTAAAATGACCTGTCGATGCTTATAGAGAACACAACGTCGTATTCAAAGCCCTTTCCTCCCTCCTAACCCCCCCCTCCCTCCTCCCGGCCGTGCGGCTCACAGCATCTTGCTATAAAGACTAAGCCCCGCCTCCCCGCTCTCTTTCCCTCTGTCGCCTGACCAGCGGAAAGAAGCGGAAACCCGCCTGGACCGACCGGATTCTGTGGCGCCTCCGAAGCAAGGCGCCGCCCTCCGACGGGGCAGCTGAGGAGAAGGCGTGGAGCGCTGAGGAGGAGGATGAGGAGCAGCAGGAGGAGGAGGAGGAGGAGTACCCGCTGAGGGTCAGGCAGGACTTGTACACCAGCCACATGGAGTACAGGATCAGCGACCACAAGCCCGTCATCGGCGTCTTCACGCTGGAGGTGAGGAGCTTTGTCTCCACTGTCTTCAGTGAGATTTCAAGGCCTCTGCAGGATATTAAATATATCTTTTATCTTTTACCTTTTTCCTCTGTGCAGCTGAGGAAGAAATCCGACGCTCCTCTGGTGAGTCTGCAGGCGGAGGGCGACTGGAGCGCCGACATGGACGCCATGGTCCTCTACCGCCCCCTGCAGCCCTTCGCCTCCAGCGCCTGGGACTGGATCGGACTCTACAAGGTCACCAGATGTCCACTGCACGCACTTACCACTCCAATACCGCGTGGGCTGGCTTTAAGTGTGTGTGTGTGTGTGTGTGTGTTTAGGTCGGCTTCTGCAGTGTGTCGGACTACATCACCTACACCTGGGTCAAAGACAACCAGGTGGCCTCCAATGAAGAAGTCATTCAGGTTGGTAGCTTTTGATTTGACACATTTCATTGATTTAAAAGAAAAAGCTTCTGATGTAGAAAGGAAATGAATAATCAGAAGTGTGTGTGTGTGCGTGTGTGTGTGCGTGTGTGTGTGCGTGTGCGTGTGTGCGTGCAGGTGTACGTCAGTAAAGAGGGGATCCCCGTGCGTGGAGCACAGTGTGTGTTGTGTTACTACAGTAACACTCTGCAGAGCATCATCGGAGTCAGTGAGGCGTTCAAGGTGCGCTCGTAATGATGTCAACCCAAAAACCATTGATAGAAATATGTAATAAATAATACAAATATCCTCCTATTTTACTTTCTTCTTGTCATCTGAATTGTTTAAACACATTAGAAAATAAACGTCTTTTTGTTGCCCGTTGACGTCTCGTAGGTCCATGAGTCCAAGGTGGCCGGCGAGGAAGGTTTTTTCCACGAGAAGATCGGCGCCCTGGAGCTCGCCGTGTTCACAGAGGACCTCTAGAACCCCCTCCGTCTGGGGGGGCTGTTCGATGGAAGCGGATGTATTTGGGTCCAGGTGGTCCGAGGCTTTTAATTGCTGTGTTTTCCTAACTCGCCCCCAAAGGAGAGCGATCAGGAAGTGGTGCCTGTGCGTCCTCGCCGACCTCCTCGTTGCTGCTGCTGCTGCTGCTGGTGCTGCTGGTGGTGGTGGTGGAGGTGGAGGTGGTGCTGCTGGGCGGAGTTCTCACCAACGGACAGGTGTTGAGTCTGAAGGTTCCGTGGGCTCCTTCATCAACAGGAGGATGGAAACTCAAACATGGATAAGGGGCAACATTTGGATTTATTATATCACAACATGTTCAATAGACCACAAAGCAGGGTATGCTTTAGGGCGGGGCTTACTGTGATTGACAGGTTCCTACTAGAACGTTAGTACCGTCTCTGACTCCTCCAAAGTCCAAATATGGTCACTTCCACTTAAACCCCCTAAGATGGCGACGCATAAAATGTTGACCTCGAGCTTGAAAACATGTGTTCATAAAAGCTGAATCGTGTGATCAGTCCTTTCTCAACTTTGAATATTTATCTTCTGACGGCCGCAAATATCAAAAAGGGAACTGAACTAAAGCTCGTTGTCTCTTTCCCGTCGTCGATGTCCATTCAAGTGATTTCATTTTTAAGGGATGTTCCCTTGGTTACTGCAGGATATGAATGAATTAATATTATGAATCTCTGCGTTACGAAGTGTATTCTCCACTGTTCTGTTAGAATATTCACATGCTGCTTCAGGAGGATAAGAGGAGATTATTTAAAGAGCTCACGTGGTTCCTAAATGTTATTCATTCCCTTGAATTACTCATCGAGGAACCACAGTTTATTGTTAATTGATACGTGTTTAGAGGTTTATCGTTGGTGTAAACTAAAGGAATATAAATATCATTTCAGACAACAAGGATTCACCGAGTGCCTTTGAAATGATTGAAGCTTTATGGAGACGGAAATATTCAGATTATTTATCAGAACTCATCCTCCTGATCTTAAATATTTCCGTTGTAAGCTTTCAGTAGAAAGTTATTATTGGCTGGCTGGAATCAATTATTGGCCAATTTGTCTTTTTCTGTTAAATATTTTGTACTAATAAGAGATATTTTCTGAAATACAGATAAAGTGTAACGTACTGTAAGGATTCCAGCGTGTGCAGCTCTGCAAAACAAATATTAAATAATTCTCACTTTATTGTGTGGTTTTCTTTTTAATAAAATTGAATAATTGTGTTATTTAGTCACCAGGCTAAAAACATTTATACTAAAGTCTAATTCCATTTTCCAATTTCAATTTTAAAATCCAATCAACCAAAGAAACATCACTGAGTTGTTTAATTGGATTTTACAGAACACGAACAATTCCAACCACTTAAAGTACTTTATAAAGGTACATTTCAGCTAAACTAAGTAAACCTAGTGCACATTTTTTAAATGTATTTATTTCAACAAACTAGCAGCAGCTGATCCTTCTTCCATGAACTGAGTAAACTGTCTTAGGTTCAGAGGCTGAGGAGCGAGAATCAGACGCTCGTCTTCTATCGCGATGAGTTCAGGTTCCTCAGGTTCCTCAGGATTTGACACTTGACCTGAAACACAAAGAGGGCTGAAAACACCCGACTCTTCATTGCTATTCGAGCCAAACCCTGAAACCCGGCGTGAGCGTCACCTGGTGCCAGCGCAGTGTGGCGAGGGGCAGGGCCAGGTGGCAGTGGGGGCAGGTGGAGAGCAGGTCCGGGTCGCCCTCATCGGGCCCGGCTGCCCGGCCGCCCCTCGGCCACCAATCGGTGTCCCCCTGCCCGGTGACGTCGTCGCGCTCCTCCTCCGCCTCTTTGTCGTCCAAAGGCGTTGCTAGGAAACACACCAGCTGGTTGGGAAGAGGCGTTTTTAATGCAAAGGAACGCAGCGAGGTCAGAGGTCACGGCGAGAGGAGGATGTTTGTTTCTCCCGTACCTCGTGCTCTTCTACCTCCTCCGGCGGAAAAGAAGCCGAACATCTGCCGCAGCGCCTCCTTCCTGCTGCACAACGGAGAGAACGAGACGCCGCTTCAGGAGAAACCACGCGGCCGAAAGCTTCGCCGCCGCCGCCGCGCCCCTTACCCTGACCCTTGTTCTTCGGTGGTGGTGTGGCGCCGGAGGCCCCGGGGGGCTCCGAGGCGGAGCAGGCGGCGCCGTGGCCGGGCCGCTCCCTCAGCGTGACGTAGCGGCCGCAGTCTGCGCACAGCTCGGTGCGGCTGCCGCAGGCCACGCGGTGCTGGTCCAGGTGCTTGAGAGGCAGCACCAGCTCGCAGAAGCAGCAGCTCTGCAGGCGCTGCGCACACGCGTCAGTCTGGGGGGGCATGTTATCAAAGAAGTATTAATTCAAACAGTTTGATGCCTAAACAGAACTTTCTAAATCAACAAATACATCTTTAATCAATGTCATCAATGTCAAAAAGGGATTCGCCTCCCGTCGTCCACATCTTCCCGAATTAAGATCACATGGGGGTCAGCAGAAAGGGGGCGGGACCTCACCTGGTGATCGGCGAGGTGACGGCGCTCCATCTTCAGGTGACACTTGGAGCATCTCACCTGCGAACCAACGAGAGCTCTGAACCTGCAGAGAACCCATCGCGTGCGTGTGTGTGTGTGTCTGTGTGTGTGTGCGTGTGTGTGTGTGTGTGTGTGCGTGTGCGTGTGCGTGTGTGTGTGTGTGTGTGTGCACCTCGGCGTGCTGCTCCTCTTGGTGTCGGTCCAGCTGATCTCGGGGAACCGGCTCCTTGCAGACGGGGCAGAGACACAGGAAGCGTCTGCAGTGCGTCTCGTGCAGAGAGAAGTTTGCCTCTGAAACGTCTTTGTGGCTTGAAGGGACCAGAGGGGGGGGGGGGGTTAGGGGGGGGGGGGGGTTACATCGTCTGTCTTTACTTAAGAGGACACTAAGGAGAACTCACCCCTGTCATCACCTTTGGTTTAAGACAAAAACGAGTTTTTATATTTAGTGACACTAACTATCACTAACTTCTCCATAGACATCAATAGAGAGATTTACGTTTCTGCACGAACATTCTGCACTAAAAAGTTCATTTAAATTAAAAAAAGAATACACAACATTACAAAAATCGGATTAGTTTTTGAGGATTCTTCTTCTACTAATCTGCTACTTTTCAGAAAGTCTTTGTGATCCACCCAAATAATCCAGCGTGTCCCTCTGGTAGAAAACCACTGAAGCCAAATATACAGGTGAAAAAATTTGAAAATCGTGCAAAAAGCTCATTACTTTCAGTAATTCAACTTAAAAGGTGAAACTAATATATTATATTGACTCATTACATGCAAAGTGAGATATTTCAAGCCTTTATTTGATCATTTTGATGATTATGGCTATATAGTATATGATATATATATAAATATATACTAATATATTAGTTTAACCTTTTAAGTTGGATTACTGAAAGTTATGAGCTTTTTGCACGATATTGTAATTTTTCGAGTTTCACCTGTAGAAAGTGAAAGTTGCTTCGTGTGTTGAAGATGAAGAAATGAGGGAAAATAAAGTCAAACGACCCGTTAGACGTCATTTAAAGTCTCACCACGTGCCGCAGCTGCGTGTCGCCTGTTTGTCCTCCATCGATCAATGAAGATCGATCGATCCTTCAGGGAGCAGAGTCTTCGGTTCCCGATTCAGAGAAACAGAAAGTGAAATTCTTCCGCCGGGTCACGTGGTGTGCTCCGTCAGGTGGTGGTGCAAAACACAAGAAATGCTCATGTAGAAACTTATATAAACGCTGCAATAAGAATAATAATGATTTAACGGTTTCTTTCTCTGTCTTCAACGGATGCTGAAGTTTCCACAGCTGTTCACTAAACTCATTAAATATGATTAGCAAAAGGTTGAAATCTTTTAAATGTAGGGGAGAGCGGGGCATGTTGTCTCACGGGTAAGTTGTCACACTCGTCATAACTCCAACACTAGAGGGGCCATCTCAAAAATCAAATAGCCACTTTGTGTGACTTCTTCTTCTATAGTCAACTTCTAGTTCACATGTGGTCAAGGTCACTCTAATCTGAGGTTAGCACAATTTTCTTATTTTTCTGCTTAAAAGTAAAAAATTGCACTTTACATTTTATGCAATACAACATTGTTATATATGAATGTTAAAAATAATGATTTTGCACAAAATAGAGGAGACATTTTCGAGTCTTTTGATACCTTAGCTAAAGTAGTATGTTAAGCTAACCTTGAGATGTAGCCAACATTAACACACATGTCAGTTTGGGGCAAGTTGTCTCACTGACTTTGGGGCAAGTCGTCACATGTGACAATTTGCCCCTGTACAAATAAACACATTGAACATTCTCAAAAAAATGTGATATTAGGCTAATTTATTTGTAATTGCTATAATGTTTTTGAAGGCTGGAAGTAAGGAGCAAAGGAACCTAACCCTAAGCCAGCAAAGGAAGAAAACGACGCAAATCAGCAATTCTTACTGACACGCCAGTGAAGCAGCAACTAGAAATAGAAAAGAATAAGGATCAATCTCTCAAAAAGCTGTTCCAAAAGAAAG
Organism: Pungitius pungitius; assembly: GCF_949316345.1. Taxonomy (NCBI): domain Eukaryota; kingdom Metazoa; phylum Chordata; class Actinopteri; order Perciformes; family Gasterosteidae; genus Pungitius; species Pungitius pungitius. Next base: position 1,797,108 of record NC_084902.1, read on the forward strand.
GGAAGCAACGGGGACAGTCAAAATCTGGACCTACAAAGAACAAGGCAGATAAAAAAAAGAAAAAACCAAGAGTCATCATCAGATGACGAAGAGTGCTTCTGCCTAGTCTGTGTTGAGCCATTTTCTAACAGTCGTCCAAAGGAGACCTGGGCGAAATGTGTTAAATGCAACAATTGGGCCCATGCTGATTGTACCTCCGGCCAGGCAATTTATGTGTGCCAGAATTGTGACTCTGAAGATGAGTCTGATTAGTCAGATATAGGGAATCTGTTTGGTTCAGAGGTTAGGTTAATAAAGTTATCTCCAGCAAAGTTAAGTGGTGCATTGTTTGGATTTGAATAATTGTTTTTCCAGATTCTCCAGGGACATTAGTTTATGTTTCTAGTTCTGGTTTGAAATAAAATAAAATAAAATAAAAAAAATCTATATTCACAATTAAGTAGTTGTGCTCATTTTTAGATAATCTATTGTGACAACATACCCCCCCGATGGGGCAAGTTGTCTCAAGTGCACTCTCTCTATTCTACAGTATACAACTCTATAATCAGATAAGATATGAAAATGTTATGAATACAACATATGTGCCCAAGACTTCCTTCTTTCATTTGGTATGACATTTATACCATTGTGTTGTATGGTGCTCAGTAAATGTTAGACAGTGTGAAAAGTGTGACAACATGCCCCGCTCTCCCCTAATCTTCTCTACAGAACGATTAAAACAACAAAAGTTCAACTACGAGTCTTTGTCCCTGAAATAAATCTTCATGAATATACAAGTAGGGATTATGAAAACGACTTCTTAACTAAATGTTAAAAATGCATACTTACTTTGTAGCCTCCCACCGTCTAGTTTTCTCCTGTATATAGAAATAAAAATCAACAAACAAGATTTGAATGACGCGTCGCCACGGAAACGGTACCGGAAAACACCTTTTACCTCAGACTGACAGTTTAAAAAGAGACCCACTGAGATCAGCATTTTAATATAAATATTCTGTTGTTATATATGTCCATATATCTTTAAATATTATATAACTATTAGACAAATAATACATATAATATAAATGTACATTCAAACCCAATGTGTCTATTGTCTTTCACTTTTAGAAAAGATATTCACATCTGGAGCAAAAGCTTTCTTTGTAGTTCACATTTTTGGTATTTTTTATTTGTTGCCACGCGTTTGTTGGTCTTTCACGTGTTTGCGTTGTTTTATTTTATTTTAAGTCTTTTCTGAATGCTGGACACGTAACGCAGTAAACCAGTGAGAGCGCCATCCTCCTCCTTCTGACTGACTCATAAGAGATGAGTGTCAGAAATAAAGAGATAAAGCCACAGCTTCCTGACATATATATTGGTTTCAAAGTCTCAGACTGAAATTTGATATTTGCCCTTAATGAAAAAAATCAAAGCCAGCATCTGTCATCCATTTTTTGAATCCCTCGGTGTCATAATTTAATGAAATCTGAGATTCCCCAACAGCCAACGGGCCAATAGTGGATTTCTTAGATATAAAATTCGTTCTCATATTTCTAAAAGAACTGTTGGATTGAACCATTGAGAGGCCGTGGGAGAGACCTCTCATTGGTCCCCAGGTGAGTGGTCAGGTGACTCAGCTGGAGGAGAGGAGCCGTGTGCAGACCGTGATAAACTCAAGTGGAAGCACCTGTGGGTGCAGTGACCTGCCTCCAACACGAGGGGGCAGCAGAAACCAGATAATCACAATCATCGATACCAACATAGACATAACATCAGGAAAATGTAAATCATGCATCATGTGTTCTTTCTTTATTCTTACCTGGTTATTCAAACATTGATGTATTTTATTGCGGTGTTTTGTTTGTTTTTAAAATAACAAAAATTTCCTCCAAAATCTTGAAATCACCATTTCAACATCAGTCAGAAAACTGAATAGTTAATCCCCCAATTCATGTCAAACAAAAATCTGTGTTCACATTTGAAATAGTTGATTGTGAGGTGACAAAATATAAGAAAATATCGGGACAGAATACGAATAAAGTAAATAAATATGCATGTGTGAATTATTAATTAAGTCACTATATATGAGCTCTAGTCTAGACTATTATGAAAGAGTCTGCCAGGTGCATTGTGGGAACTCAGCTGTGTGTGTTTGTGTGTGTGTCAGCTGGAGTCCTTTGATGCAGCCAAAGTGGACAACAAGCAAACTGGAGCGTTTGTGTTTGTCGACTCAGAACATACGAACATACGTTTGCGTTTACAGCAACAAACTCTTCTCCTGATGCTGCACACGCTGGAGGCTGCATTAACATCATCATCCACACTTTCTCAGGGGGGTCAGGTGACCTGTGAAAGGCCAATTGGAGCTCTGGTTATCAGACACACTACCACGTTGGACCACAAGGGGGCGCCAGACACACACACACACACACACACACACACTCTAAAAGGAGAACAAACTGAAAGTTACGACGTCTAACGCCATTGGCCAAAATCCTGCATTAGCTTATTTTTATTTAATTATGACACATTTTAAAACATATTTCCTGAAACGGTTTAAACGTTAAACAGCTTGTGAACAAGTGCGAGAGGACCTGCACTATCCAAACGTCTAACACCCCGAAAGCCAGCTGGCCACTGTGAGAACACAACCGACAACAACAACAACAACAACAACACGACAACAACCACCATCTCACACAGAGCGAAGCGGCGTGACACAGTGAATCCTTTTGTGTTTATTCAAACGTTTGACGATGACCAACAGGGAGGGAAGAGATAGCAGCTGTGTGTGTGTGTGTGTGTGTGTGTGTGTGTGTGTCCTCTGTCTACATTGACTCTCAGGAGGGAAACATGCGCTCTGTGGAACCACGGCTTCACTCCACGGTACAAACAGTCTTCTTCTTTTGTGCGGATTGTTTATATAAAAGTAGACATACATTTTTTTTCTTTCTTCACTTTAAATAACAACGCGTGCAGGTGTGTGAGTCTCCGTCCGCCTCAGCCGCTCCTCCTCGTGGACGGAGAGGCGTCCTTTGATCACATGGTCCAATCCGCTCGGGTTTGATGAACCGATCTCCTCCCGAGGAGCTGAACTCTGCTACGAATCCTGAGAACAAAATCATCCTTCTTCTTCCTTAGAAAAGTTGGACCAATCTTTAGAAAACGTACAAACACTCACAGCACCACGCGGGGGGGGGGGGGGGGGGGGGGGGGGGGGGGGTGGGGGGGGGTGGGGGGGGGCACTGGTTTGATCTGCAGAAGTTACTTAATGAAGCTACAAGGAAGAAAAAACACAGGTAAACATGCTGCTCAGATAACAACAAAAAAAATAGCTCATGAGTTCTATGTCTGTGATAAATATGGTAAAATAGAAAAATAGATGGTTTGAAGGCAAATTTAAACATAGAAAAATATATATATAATCAAATGATTTATTTGCACACGAGCGGTGGTCATGTGACCCATGCTGTCGATCGGTTGGTTGAAAACGAGTGCACGGATGAAGAGGCCTTCTGCGTCCTCCTGATGGCGCTGATGGATGCGACGGTGTAGGTGTAGGAGGGAGGGAGGGGGGGGGAAGGGGGGGGGGGAAGGGGGGGGGGGGGGTCACCACACGGAGCATTTGTCCGCCGGGTTCATCGGGGAGCTCTTCGGACAGTGGAAAACACGGGAAAACTCATCGAACTGGGAAACGCTGCCGATCACCCTGCAGGGGGTGGGGGGGGGGGGGGGGGGGTGGGGGGGGGGTAACGTTGTAATCACTAAACATCCTGCACACAATTATTATTATTGTGTTTGTGTATTATTTGTGTTTCTATTCATGCTTATTATTCTTTTCATCCCAACCAGATGAAGTTGAAATGTAACAGCATTAAACCCCCCCCCCCCCCCCCTTCTGTGTTCATATTGTACCTGTAGTGCTCCGGCGCGTGTTTGTCGGTCAGCAGCTGCAGGTAGATGGACTGAGATCTTCTCTTCATGCACCAGTTCTGTAAATAGATACAACGAAAACAACGTGGGGGCAGTCGAGTCTTTGGTCCATTGTTTCAACATCAAACCAGTATTTAAATAACTTTTAGGCTTCTTCTTACAACGTTGAGCCACTTGTGCCTCGTTGAAGGGGCCCGAGGGGCCGGCGCCACAATGAACATTCAAATATACGCGTGCATTAAATACACCGCGTGTGGTTTTCACATCACTTGAGTTTAAAAGTTAATCGCAAAAACAACGCAAAGAGCCTTAAAAAATGCGTCTCGATTTCCCCGCTGTCGCATCAAGCCGTGAATCTCAATGAAACCATTGAATTTCAATGATGGCGGCTTAATGGTTACATGGGGGGGGGGGCTGTCATCAGCGCGGCATTTTGTTTTGATCCGTCGGCTGATAATACGACTCCTACCTGCTCGCCGGGGGGGGGGGGGGGGCGCAGGATTTAACGTGTAAAAGGCGTTTTCGTACCTGTGCGAAGGCGATGAAGACGAGCTGCTCGTGTGTGTATTTGAGTCCAGGCAGCGGCCGCTCCGGCCCGTGTTCCCTCACCCACTTCTGGTATGCCTGGGAGGGGGGGCGGGGGGGGGGGGGGGGGGTGAATCTAAGATCTGAATGGGAAATGAACACATTTAACTACTACAACTTAACTACTCGTATTACTTACGTAGTAGGACAGTTTGAGTCCTCCCATGTCGGCTATGTTCTCTCCCAGCGTCAGACGACCGTTCACCTGAACACAAGCAACATCAAGGAGCGATTTAAATGTAAATATTCTCTTCCATCGAAGTTCCTCCCCGTTGATCACGTCTTGCGATTCGATGATTTCCAAAGAACAGTTTCACATTTTAGGAATTATTAGGTGACCCATCTATGCAATAATTGTGCATGTAATGACTCTTGTGTGTGTGTGTGCGTGTCTGTGTGTGTGTGCGCTGACCCTCTGGTTGTAAACGGTGAAGTTATCGTAGAGCTTGACGATGCATTCGGCCTTCTTCTGGAACTTCCTGTAGGACTCCTCCGTCCACCACTGCTGGAGGTTGCCGTGTCGGTCGTACTGGCCCCCTACGGACATGAACCATTGCATCACTGAGATGTGGGGCAAAGGGGCAAAGGGGCAGGGGGGGGGGGCCACTATTAGCACAGAGAGGACACAACCTGCGACCTTCCTTCACAGTCCGAAAAGCTGCCAGTCATCTTCAAAGCCTGTGGATCAAACCACTGGGAAGCCAAACACCTGGATGACCGTAACTAAATGAGTTAAATAAGTGAAGCAGGTTCAAACGTACCAGTTTAAGTCCAATATGTGGAAGGTTATAAAAAGGCTCTATGAAAGGGCAGCGCTTTTGACTGGAAACCAAAGCCAGAGATTGTGGCTCAAAGGGTCTTTTATCGGGCAGATCCTTCAAATCACACATCGGCTTTTTTCTGTGAAATCGAATAGTTCCGTGTGATGGCGGGAGCAGTCAAACTGCTGCTAGCGTTGTCCTTCATTCTCACCCCAGTCGTCATATCCGTGCGTCAGCTCGTGGCCAATGATCGCTCCGATTCCTCCATAGTTCAGAGACCTGCAGCAGGGAGGAGACACATGGACCATCACACTAAAACAAGACCGTCTCGGTGCCTACAGTCAATAGTCCAGAAGTGTCGATGACTTCTAAAAAGAAAAGTTTCATTCACAAGCAGAACACACTTAATAATTAACACTTCATTTGGACGGAACCAGGCTTCCTCTGTGCTCAATTAAGGTTAATTAAGCCCAGCAAGTTGGAGTTGTTTGCATTTGTTCTGCTGTAGAATGATCTAGTTAAGCGTACCTCGCTTGGAAGATGCCCAGAGTTAAGTCCACTAATTAAAACAAAGCAATACTGGGTTAATATTATATTTGTAGTCTCATCACAGGCAGCGCCGTGCCTTTCTTTCCTCGTTGTGTCCCGTCGTCCTCATTGCTAATTCTGCTGAGCCAAGCCAGTTAAAATGCAACTTGCACTTGGAATTCTAATTTCAGATCCATGAGGCTCAGATTTCTATTGAAAAAAAAACAAAAAAAAACTCAATGCCAAATTTTTCTCTGCTCGCACTGATTAGAAAACATCTGGTACATGTGAGGGGAGACGTGGGGACGTCACAGCTGCAGCGTGAACATAAATCCTAATTTCCCAAGTTGTTGAAAGCAGAAATGCTACAATCCGTAACACGTCCACACGCCCGAAAAATCTGTCCCAAAACAGACCGTCTATTGTCTATTTGTCAAAGTCTTTGCGGCAGATGTAGAAAAGCATGAGACAGCAGACTCGGTGCTACTCACCCGGCTTCATCTGAGAATGACTTTCTGACAGATAGTCGATACGCTGCTAAACCAGCTGGCTGATTGAGGCTTCATTACGCGCCTGGTGGAGGAGGAGGTGCAGAGGGGTGCGTGTGTTTGTGGGGGAGTTTGTTGGAGGGTGAGGTCTACTGCAGTAATAACTTCAAGGAGAAAGGTATACACACACACACACACACACACACATTCATGTTTTCATGACTTTTGGGGACTTACACTAATTTAATGTACTTAACCCTTTCCTTAACTTGAAACAGTCTCTTCACCCCCTTCATCCTTTTTTTTTAGGAAGAAGAAATTCGTCCCCATTTGAACCCTGAAAAATGCCGGTCCCCACAATGTACCTTTAATCATGACTTGTAAATCACACACACACCAGCATATGATTCCTTCATATTGATTAGTATGCATGGCAGCAGGTAGTACGAGTAGTGGTGATGATCACCTCTGAAGCCATAGAAGTGTTAGCTAATGTTGGTTGTATAAATTGCCAAATGGAGTGTGTGTGTGTGTGTGTGTACTAGTGGGAGTTAGTATGAATGTAGGAGGTGCAGCAATGTGGACTGTTGAATATACTGGCTTGGAGTAATACTGAATACAGGCAGCAGTGGGTTTGCTTTGGGGAACAAAGGGCGTGTGAGAAAAGGCAGTTGTTCAGCTGCTCGTCCTTCAGTGCGGTCGGTGCATCGGTCTCTGAGCGCGCAGGAAAAGGACCGTATGATGACTCTAAAGACTTTATATCTTCCAGGCAGCTGGTTGATTGGATTTCATGCCACTGTTGTGTAAAGACGTGAAACTTACCAGTGACAGGTAATCACTGAAAACAATGAGTTTTTCTGAAGGGGAACTATTGAAAATCAGGTGGAAACCACGAGTGTTTATTGAGAATTGTCTGCATTATTTCCTCTTCCTTCCTATTAATACATTCAGCCTTTAGAAAGTTTTGGAAATATTTGCTCTTTGTTTGGCACAATCTCTTTAAAGATACAACAACTATATATTTGTAGAAGTATTTCCGGCCATAAAACACCTGTCACACCTTGATTAAAACAAGCTTTTTTTTCTAAATATTCTCCCGAGTAGGGAATCTTCTGTGTCCTGATTAAAGTTTCCCTCCAATAACGCCGTGTCTCCATTTCACAAATTCCTCATCACACACACAGCTCGCTGAGATAAATGGAAGCCAGCGAGTCGGACAGGGGGAGGCGATCTACTTTTGTGCGCCATCAAATTACTCGATGGACTCGAATTTAGGGAGGCGACCTCTCAATGACACCGGTTCCATTAGCGACACCTTGTTCAGTAATTGAGCTCTTGGTGGGTCGTTAAATTAGCCTTCGATGACTTTGGTTGTTGTGGCGCCGGTGACGTTGTTGCCCCAAAACACGCACTACTTACTGCGGGAACTCTGGGTTGTAGAGAGTGGGCTGCAGAATGCCGGCAGGAAAGACTGGAAAAAGAGATAAAGAGTCAACATGAGGGAGGCGATCCAGGTACAACTCGTGTGAATATCACACACTGGAATAAGGAAAAGGTCATTTCTTCCCTCCATCAAAGTCAACACGTTGATACAGTCTCCTTTAGATGGGAAATGACAGTTAGGAGGAAATGGAAATCACTGATGCCTCACAACCGCGATAGTGCAGCCGATGTGGAGGACGGTGACGGAAAGTCTCTCTATTTTCACACAGAGCAAACATATTATATACGTCTCCTCCACGGCAGCCACTTCTGGCTCTTTACTAAAACGACTTCTTGACCTCATCCAGCAGCTTTACAATCAGCACCTACAGAATATTATGGCAGGACGACAGCAGCACAACGAGTTCATTCAAGTTAACTTGATGAAATAAGAATACAAAAAATGATCCAAAAGGTTGTAGTGGTGAAGAATATGTTAACATCTAATATTTTACTATGTCAATTCTGATTACTGATTGGTTCCAGCGAGGCGGCAACCTACGATTCCATCGAGTGAAGATGATGTGTCTCGAATCTGCATTCTGTGTAGTGACCAGCAGGGGGCAACTCCTCTGCTCCCATAGACGTCTATGAAGAAATGACTCTACTTCTGTGTAGTGACCAGCAGGGGGCGACTCCTCTGCTCCCATAGACGTCTATGAGAAAATGACTTCTCTTCTGATTTATTCCCTCAGTAAACATTGTAAACATTAGTTTATGGTCTTTAGTTTCAAGTCATCTTCAGTACAGCATGATGTTCATTTAGTGAATATTTTCATAGCTGCAACAATGAATCGATGAAATCGATCAAATTCGATTATTAAGTCTTGGCAACGAATTTCATTATTGATTAATTGTGTCGCGCGATTATTATGTATAAATAATATAAACAGCAGTAAAGCAGCAAGACTAATTATATAGAAATATTTTATTTACTCTTGTCTCATTTTGGTTATTGTTGTACTTTTTAATGCTGTCATAGACTGTAGTCTACTGTGGGTTTTAAGGTTGATGTCATGCCTGTAAAGAGAGACATTAAACTAAGAAGCCTCTAATGCATTTATTTTTAAATCCATCCATCCATCTTCAAACCACTTATCCTGCACACAGGGTCGCTGGGGGGGGGGGGTATGGAGTCAATCCCAGCCAATTTCAGACTGTGGGAAGAAGCCGGATGACAGGGACAGAACCCATGCAGACATGGGGAGAACATGCAGACTCCACACAGGGAGGCTGCTGGGGGGAGTCGAACCCAAGACCTTCTTGCTGTGAGGTGACAGTTCTAACCACCACACCACGGTGCCGCTTACATTTATCTACAAATGCGATTTTAAATTCATCTCAAAGCACTTGATTATTTTTAGCTGTATTTGGATGTGATGTAGACATTTAATTAACTTGCACTACAATGATGGTAATAATTTAACGAACACGGGGGTGTGTGAGTTTGTGAGTGGTGTAGAGCAGTGATTCTCAACTGGTGGGTCGCGACCCACTAGAGGGTCGCGGACCCGGTTTTAATGGGTCGCGGGCCTTTGCATGGGAAAATAAAAATTAGAATAAAAAAAAAAAAAAATCACAAAAAAATTCATCCTGTGATTTTATTTTGAAAGGACTTTTTTAATGCAGTGGAGAGTTGTTTTTCTGCCGGCTCGTCCGTCCATGTTTTCAGCAGCTTGTGCTAGTTTGGGTCAAACCATGCTGATATGGGGGAGAAATTGGGTTTTTAGGATAATTAAACATCCTGAATATAAAATATAAAATTCAGCTTATGAACTTGATTTTGAATAAATTTGAGATTTGGGTCGCGGCTTGTCATGAAGGGGTGATGGTGGGTCCCGGAGCCAGAACCAGTTGAGAACTACTGGTGTAGAGAACAAGTTCTGACGTTAAAACAAATTTATTTTTTATTAATTATTATTATGTTCAAGGAGAAACGTGCACTTTCTGAAGTTCCGTTTTAGAATAAAGGGTTGGAAAGTAAAGCTTTTTAATGCTGATATTTTTTTAAATCCGATTCACTGATTAATCAATATAATAAAAATCACAGTTGCAGCCCTACATAGATGACTCCTAATGGCTTTAGTGTTCCGCTAACTTTTCATCTAGAGCCACCAGCAAGTCAGAGTTTTCACTCACTGTGAAATCTACAAGAAGGGTTTGCAAAAATGTTGGCACAGACGTTCATTTTTCCCCTCGGGATGAATTGTAATTTTTTTATTTTAATAACAGTGGTGATCGTCTCTTCTCAGCGGATCCATCTGGAACATTCCATCAGCCTCAACTTAATCTGTATAAAGTCTGCATTCTTATGCCAAAAATAACATATATTATAAAAGGGAAACTACCTCTGGAGAAGAATGTTCATTTACTTTGTAAATCTTAACTGTCAGAGCACAGTTGCAACCAAGGATATTGTTCATTCTTTAAAGACACCATTTATAACTAGAAAAGACTCGTAACAGAATCTGAGATTAAAAGCCAATCAAGTTGGAGCAAGCTCTGCTTGAATGGAGGTAAAGTTCACCTTCAAAAGAGGAGGAACACACGAGGAACCCAGCTTCTCATTAAAAAAAAAATAGCAATATACAGTATATTAACAGATAATATATAATGTTTGTTGTGCATTAATGGCTGTAACAGTTATGATTTCAATTGGGAGCCCAGTTTGACGATAATGATCCTAAAATCCTAAAATGATGCACATGAAGAAAAGAAAATCCACTATGTTAGTGAGCTGCTTTTAATTAAATCTCTTTCCTTGTCTCTTTATCCTCAAACCTTAACCTGATGCTAAAAATGAAATAATGAGAGAAGAAGAGATGAAAGTTAAGTGGGCAATACGAATATGATTTGAATAAAAAGAAGAGGCTGAAATAAGGTACCCGGGTTAAAGAGAAAGAACCCCCCCCCCCCCCCCCCCCCCCATGGCTCTGATCCGTCTCCTCCTGTCCTCTAGCATCAGCTCGCTAGCAGCCCATTGATTTTTCTGTGAGATTTAATCCAGCTGGCAGACAGGGGGGGGGGGGGGCTGACAGCGCAGACCTGATTTGTTAAAAACTCCGAAGGGTGTTGCTGCTTGTTTTTCTTCTAGGGGGGTATTAAGCATGTGAAGGGCAAAGTGAGCGATGAGAGGGAATATGATATGACCCCCCCCCTCTAAGCCGCCGTCATGTTCGACATGGGGCCTGAGCGTGGTGTAATTGCAGGTAAGTGACGCCCCATCGGCGCTCTGCACTCACCCATCTGGTTCTTGTTAGGCAGGTAGTAGGCGTTGAGGGCCTGAGGGGGGAGGAGCCACCTGGGGAGACAGGTGTCAGACCAACAGGGTTACAAAGGCATTTACCCACAATTCATAGCCAGAGATGTTTACCACGGGGGGCAAGGGACGTAAAAAAAGATATCGGCACGAGTCTGTTCAGCATTAAAAATGGAACATTTTTCCTACATTATTTATTCAAAACACTCATTTGGATATCAAAGCCGTTTTGACAAAAACAAGTTAATATTTGATAATCGTCTCGCAGGAAACGGGTTTCCAGGCTCTCTCACCTTCACCTTCACCTGTTAAATGCCTATTTGAGGGGGGGGGGCAACGGGGTCAAGGACGAGTGGGGGAGGAGTGACGGAGTGAGCGATGAAAGCTTCACCCTCTTTTGGGGAGATAAAGTCCGAGTGTGTGTGTGTGTGTGGTGGGGGGGGCGCGATGACTCATCAATCCAGCGGTGGTGGTATGAAATGAATAAATAAAGGAGCCTTGTGCAACCTGCCTGCTGCAGATAAGTAAATCAAATGGATTCCCTCCAGATGCCTGTGTCCAATTTGTTTTTCTATCTGTTGCTTTAATTTAGAGGCGAATCAACGAATGTGTCAAATGAGAAAGTGAAAAAAAAGGCGGGGGGGACACGTGTCACACGTGTCCCGCCCATTGAATCGCTTAATGAACATCAACGATGACACTCACGCCGTCTTGTCCACTTTCTCCCGGATCTTCTTCACCGACAGCTTGATGTTGAAGTTGATGCTGTTGAGGATGTTCTTGAAGTACGTCTTCTCGTCCACGTCGAACTGCAAGATCGCGTTAGTGAGATTACAGGAAGAAAACAGCTGTGGTCACACATCTGCAACTCTTCTCAACACACTTCTGCAGGTACTAATCAATATAATTGACTTAAACCATATTTTATGTTATGTATTATGTTTCATCTGTTCAAGGTGGAGCAAATTCGATCGACTATTTTACGTCCGGCACGTAAAACATGAGTATAATAATAATATTATACTAGCATTGTATAGTATAAGTACACATATGTACATCTGTTCACACCGGCCCATAAAGAGCTGTTAAAGGTTTTACGTCCCCCTCCTGGTGGCATCATGATTTTATCTCAATGCACTCATCCAGGTGGCACATTGAGAGGGAGACAGAGACGCTGGGATGCGTGCGATGAGGAGGGACCAGAACCAGGAAGCTGGTGACTCACCCCGTACTCTTGATCTATGAGCTCGGGTTTGAGTATGAAGTCCGGGTATCCTGTCATCACCATCATGTGCTTCAGCTGGGAGAGAAGAAGAAGAAGAAGAAGAAGAGCGATGGAGGAGTAAGAACCGGTCCAACGTCACCCATCATCCTCTTGTGGCAACCGATACGCAGCCACACACGCACTAATCAAGCAAACTCAATGTAACAGGATTACAGCGAAGCGCTTTGTATTCAGCATGGCCCTCTAAAGGGATTAGAACTTCAGATTGTTAAAGTATTAAAAGGATATCTTGCAGTGCAGACCCTAAATCGGCACCACAGAGAGATCCGGATTAGGCAATCCCCACTTCTCAATGTCAAGCCCTTGATGTATTCTATCAACCTCCCCCCCTATCAACCTCCCCCCCATCTAACCAAGCAATCAATCAAAGAAAAGGAATCCCAAAGAAATAATTAAATCCCTTTTCAAATACTAATGGGATCTGACGGCGGTGTTTCTTGTGATGTAGAAGCAGAGTGGGGCTCCGAACCTTTGCCCTTGCAGCCTCTCTGGTGGCTTCGTCCATCCAGTCCAGGTCCTGCAGCCGCAGGTCCAGGGAGTGCTTTATGTCCTCCACCAGCTCCTGCACCTGGAGGGGCGTTCAACACAAACACGGGACAAAGGACATCATCTTTAATACACTTTACATCGTATCATGTGAATTTCCCTCAGTGAGCTGAACAGATGTGGTTGTCCCTCCAAAGACACGCCCCCAAAGACACGCCTCCAAAGACACGCCCCCAAAGACACGCCCCAAAGACACGCCTCCAAAGACACGCCTCCAAATACACGCCTCCAAAGACACGCCCCCACAACAACTGTTTTTTTGATACAACATCATCATACATACATTATTTTCTCTTTAAAAATGTAACTGACTTTTTCACTTGAGTAAAACGTCTTTAAAACCAGCAGTATGTGACTTTATATATATATATATATATATATATATATATATATATATATAGTTATATATTATATAGTTATTCCCACCTTCCCCCCAAGTAATGTACATGTAGGAGAAATGCAGAGGAATTAGATCGAATTAGTAATTCCCCAAAACTAAAAAGTTGCGCATGGCCTGGTGTTCCTCTCTGGCGGAGCGATGCTGGAGTCACCAGCAGGAGGTTTGAACTGAACGCTGGGTTTCTTTCCACCTTTGTGAACTCAGTCCGTGTATAATGTGAACTCCCCATGTCCAATATGTAATTGCCACTGACCCTTTTTGCAGCTGAAACCGCAAGTCGAAGCGCTCAACCGTCACAGAAATTTTCGATTTCATTTAAAAAAAAAAAGAAAAAACAGCATTTCCAGCCGCCAACACGAAGGCAAAGTCAAAGTGACGGAAACGAGCCGCTGTGGCCTCCGGAGGACGGTGGTGGCATGTGAGTCCAGACTTTAAATCACCTACAGGAACGCTCTCTTTCTTTCTTCTGTTCCAGGAGGAATCCACAGAGGAGGTTTCCTCCACTTTAATTTAATATCAGAGCTTCGCTTGTTCATTGAGGCTTTTACGTTGTTCTTGTTTTTGTGGCGTGAGGAGATCTGAGGCTCAGCAAAGCCTCTTGAGGTACATTTATAATATTAATGTCCTGATCGTGTTTTCTTTGGACCCATCGGATCCATTTAATATTCATTTTCAAGCTGTTACTTTTATTTACAGAGCAGCAGCAGAAGAAATTAATTGTGAATAATGCCTGGCACATTAGAATGAAACATTTTCCACAAGCCCCCCAGAACCTCAGCGAGGGGTTCAGAGCTAAGAAATCGATCCTCTGAAGTTAAGTTATTATTTATTTTATTATTAGTCTGCACGTGGTAGGGCCCGAACGCAGACACGTACGAAAGGAATCATTTCAAACTTTAAAGAAATTATTCTTGGCGTTCGCCTTCGGGGGCGAAATGACAAATGATGAGCCAGAAGAAAAATAAAGAAATATTTCAAGCCGTGATAAAACAGGATCACAGGGATGTTTTGTCATTTTACAATGTGGTCATGCTTTAATTTCTATACATCTCCACGTGTAGATTTATGCAATTTAGTGTGTGATTGGCTTGCATCAGTCAGGTGACCTCACAGTGATAATTGGACCTAAGTCTGACTCCGGTTTGAGTCCAGTCGTTTTTTCAGCTGGTCTCAGTTTTAGTTTCTAGCTCAACATTTAAAAAGTCACTAATCCCACGAGACTTTCTCTACAAACACGTGTCAAATTCTCTCCAAGTCGCATGAACGCAGACTTCTCAAAGAGAAACCTCCGTCTTGGGCGGAGGAAAGGACGGTGTACCACTCGGGGTCGGGGGCTACCTTGGCCTTGCTCTGCGTGGAGAAGTGCTGCTGGACGAACAGGGCCCCCAGGGCCATGCCGAAGTGCTTGTTGGTCTGAGTGAGGCAGAGCCGGCTCAGCTCCAGCCGCTGCTCCGTGCCGTCGATCTCCCGCGAGAACTCGTAGATGGAGCTGCGGAAGGCGGTGGAGAGGTGCTCGCTCAGCGCCGCCACCACGCGCCACAGCATGTAGTTGTGCAGGACCCTAGGGAGGAGGAATCAAGGAGGGAGGACGGGTCGGTCAGAGGGGACCCATGTCGTTTTTTCAAGTCAACGTTCTCGTGATATAAGAGGAGTCAAGACCTTTAGAATTTCCTTCAAGCGATTATTTGTTGACACGAACCCCTTCAAGTCAGAATCAGAAACCGTTTATTGCCAAATGTGTAACACGTTAAAGTAGGAAAAGATGGTGAAGTTTAGCACCACCTTCTCATTTCAAAGCGTTCGCTTTCAGAGAGACACAGTTACAGTGTTTTAGGGTAAGGGCGATTTATTATCTGCTTCCATCTGCCCCCCTCCCCCTCCCTCCCCCCCCCTTCTGAACCTCTGGGCCCGCTGAGAGAGGAAAACAAGAAGCAGACAGTGATGGAGAGCGAAGAAGGGCCCGGCAGCTTTTTAAGGGCCCCCCCCCCCTCTCCTCTGATCCGGAGTGACTCACAGCGCAGTGAGGGAAAAATAAAATTAAAAAATACATCTGAAAAAGTTGAGCAGGAGGAGAGAAAATGGATGGTTCGCTTATGCATTCATGCTGTGTCTCCCCCCCCCCCCAGACGACGGAGCGCTGGCGTGCCCTCGCGCCCCCACTGGGTGCCCACACATCTACTCTCGCCCTGCGGGTAAAAATACCCCCCTCCCTCCCTCCCTCCCTCCCTCCCCACTGAGAGGCTCCATGCCGACCTCAAGACATGATTCTTGTTTTTCTCCTAATTCTCCCGTATCTGCATGACAGATATTAAATTGAGTGCCTCGTCAACAACAACAGCAGCTAAACCCCCCCACCCCCACCCCCACAACCACCCACTCCCCCCGAGGTCCTGCGCTGGTGGATTTGATTGACGGGTAGAGGTGGAAGGGGGGGGGGGGGGGTGTGAACGAGGACACTTGGTTGGTTTACGGATGACGGCACGTGTGCACGAAGGAAGTCGTCTATATGATAATGGTGAAACTTCAGCATGCGTCGGGGGGGGGCAGGGGGCATTTTACTTGAGGCGTCTTTGAGGAAGTGTAATGACGATGATCTAGAGCCGGAGGGGGGTGTTATTCAGACCCCCCCCCCCCCCCGCTCCACGCGCTGATACCATCGTTGATAACAGTCGGGTTTGTTCAGGCCGCATCGACACGTTTCCACGACAACAACCAGATGTTTACTTCTGCTGTCCATCGCCACCGTGGATCTTTAGGTGAGTCCTGACCCACGTGGCCCGACCGCATCAACACTACGCCAAGACAGGCCGCTCAGTTACCCCCCCCCCCCCCCCGACCGTCCCCCCCCCCCCCCCCCTCCCACATGGTGTTGGCCGTAATGGATGGACTCGTGCTTCTTAATCACCGGAGCACCGGGCGACGCCTCATTAGCTGAATGGGCTTTAATGGGGGCTAGTTAGGAAGACGGAGAGACGACGTCCCCTCATCACCACAGGTAACGACCCCGGGGGTAATGGAGGGGGGGGGGGGGGGCTCCTCTGTTCAAAGCTTCACGTGATGGCGGGGGACGATATAATCATCTACAGGACAATAACAGAGAAGGAGACATGTTTCTACTTGTGAGGCCTTTTCAGGTATTTACAGCTGTTAGAAACCTTTGTTTCTTAAGTTACTTCTGCAAACAAAACACAGCCTTTTGCTTTTATATTTAGTTTATATGAATGGAGTTTATCTTGAAAAGCCGCTGTAACAAGCCGACGTTTCCCTGAGAAATGGTACGAGGACGCAGTGCCTGCTGCTCGACCAGGTGACTTCACACCTGGGGAGTGTGTGTACTTCAAAGGACTCAGCGGGGGGGGGGGGGGGGGGGGGGCGAGTACACACTCTTCAGCTTCACATAAGGTCCACCGGAGCACAGCTTGACAAACACACACACACACACACACACTCCGTGGAGAGTGATGGAGTCAGCAGCGGGATAAACGCCGGTGGTGTCATTATGTTTCTCCTTCATTGGAGGTCCGCTCATCTGCCTAATGGGACTGGCACACACACACACACACACACACACACACACACACACACACACACACACACACACACACACACACACACACACACACACACACACACACACACTGGAGGCAGAGAGAAGAAAGGAGAAGATGGATGGAGGATGAGGGGATGGAGGTGTGAGTGCTCTTGTCCGAAGGCTTGTATGATGGGAACAACCATCAATGGGAGAACGTGCGAGGAGTGGAGGGGGAGGACGGTGATGAGGAGGTGGTGGAGGGGGAGGATAATGAGGAGGGGGAGGTGGTGGAGGATAATGAGGAGGGGGGAGGAAGAGGTCGATAGACGTGAATTGAGATGGGGCCGAGGGGTGGAGGGAGTGCGGCCGATGGATCGAGTTGTCAATAGCAACCTGAATGAAGACGGGGGGGGGGGGAAAGAAATGATGTTCAGAAGGAGAAGGAAGGGAGGTGAAAGGAAAGGAGGAGGGTGGACCTGGATGAGGGGGAAACGGAAGTAAAGAAAAACATGAATAACAGAAAAGGGTGAAAGACGACAAAGACAAAGCACCAGCGAGGTGGACAGAAGATGAAGATGAAGCGGGTGAAAAAGGAGGGAGGTGAAAGAGAGAAGAGCGGATGAAGGAAAGGGGGCAAGGTGGGTAGAAATAGTCCCCTTCCATCATGTCATCGCTCCTCCGTCACCTTTCCACCTCTCAGAGCGCAAAGTGTCGCCCTGCCTCCGATTTAACAAGAATCCTTTTCTGGAGTAAATGGAGTTTTCCGGGGGGCGAGTGACCTTGAACACATCAGTCAAATGAGCCCTTTCCTTAAAACATGACACAAAAAGGATGAATACTAGTCGCAGTGGTCTCATCAGGTCAGAGCTTTCTATACTATGGAACTTCGGTTTATGTAGGGAAAACGCTGAGTCACAGAAGACGAGTCCTCAAAAGCGCCTCCCTGGGTCTCTGAGGGGGAACCGGACCCCGACGACAACAACAAGTGGCTTCGTCCCCCGTGGGCCTGATGAGACGCGGATCAGTGGCATCGAAAGGCCACAAACGTCTCTGAGCGACCTGTCCGTCACAGTAAGCCCCGCCCTAAAGCTTTATGCTCTACGTGACTAATTTCACCAAACAAAAATAATGCTGTATTGAATAAAATATATGTTTGATTATATTTGACAAACTTTATTGTTATTCCCTTTTGTTTTTCTTATTTTTATTCACCATTGTGTTCATGGACACCGTGTGTGCAACGACATTCAATCACCAAAAGGCCAAATCAGACTCTGCAGTTTGGATGTTTTTGTGTGTTAAATAACTTAAACAGGCGTTATAGTCGTGTGGGGCCAGGCCACATGTGTGAGTGGTTTTAATTCATTCATTTTAAACACATTTGTCGAATGTCACTGTAACCAATAATGGTGAAATTAAATAACCGAGTAGCTTTAAATACAACTGAAGGAAAGTCAGAATCAGATAGGGTCTATTGCCAAATGTGTAACACATTATGTTATTAAAGTTTAGGAAATAACGGTGAAGTTTAGTACCAAACAGATTCTATTTCAAACCGTACGCCTCAGTCCACTGTGAGAGAGAAGACGGAATGTCAGACCACGAAGGGAAGAAGAGACTATGATTGGAAGCCTGGAGTGGAATCTATTTCTAAAGCCATCAGAGGGGATTGATGAGGAGACACCTGGAAGGAAAGGTCCCTAAACAAGGAGGGAGGAGACAGAGCATCACAGAGGAGAGGTGAACCCGAGCTGATGGATACGCTTTTACAAAGGGGATTATTAATCTCTTAATTAGACCAGTCAACTGTGTGCGTGTTGTGTTGTGTTGTGTTGTGTTTAACACCAAATAAAAGAGGGAGAGCTGCAGGAGAGAAGATAGAGAGGAAACCCTGTAAAACGTGTCTTAAATGCAGTATGTCATTAAAACACCAAACAAATCATTAAAAAGCTGTTGTACAGTTTTGACATTAAATTTAAACATCATCTGCCTTTCGAAGGCAAAAGACATCAAAGACGTCACGTGATCAATCAATGACAGCAGAGACAAAATAAAAGGACTTCAGGTGCTTCTTCCCTCATGTGTTTGTTTGTATTTTATGTTTTTAATGGCGTTTCCATCGCCATGCCGACAAGTCAACTTAGCTGGAACCAAAGAGGTTTTTCTTTTTTCAGTTCCGCCCTCTGAAGGAAAAAGTCAGAAGAAAGTCACATTGTGTCTAAAAAGGAAAATAGTCAAAGTATATGTGGAAAAAGGGTCACATGATAGGTGGGAAAAAGGAATAGATAAAAGTAACAGTATTATATGTTGTGATAGAGTCACACCTTGGTAAAAGTCTCAGGATGCCAAAAAAGTCACGAATGGCAGAAACACTTTTTTTAGTATTTCAGGTGTTTTACACACAAATTAAAACTCAGCTGCATTAAATCAGCTTGTAAATCTGATCCTGATCTGATGAGTGACGAAGAAGACGAGCAGGTCATCTGTTACTGTGTGTGTGTGTGTGTGTGTGTGACCATTGGCGAGCTGTCAGACGCTGTGACACCGGGAGGCCTCCGCCGTCAACAACAAGACGGCGACGGAAAGCGCGCACGTGTCTTTCTGTGTGTGAGTGTGTTTGTGCGTGATTCTTCATCCGCGTGCGCCTTTGTCTGCGTCTGAAGGCGGTGGATTGGTGTGGGTGTAGATCAATAATAATCAGCTGTAGAAGAATTGGAAGTTCACCAAACAGACTCACAAACACACGCACACACACACACACACACACACACACACACACACAGCAGCACTAAAAAAAAAACAATCTATACACCTTGTGGCAGTGCAGTGTAGCCCAAAACTAAAGTGGCAGTCCTGAACCCAAGGATACACACACACACACACACACACACACACACACACACACACACACACACACACACACACACACACACACACACACACACACACACACACACACACACACACACACACACACACACACACACACACACACACACACACACACACAACCTCAAACAAAAGCGCTTACTCACGCTCAAAAAGTGCAGCATAAAAAAATGCCTAATTTCATTCCCCCCCCCCGTTCCCGTACCTCTTGGAGGTGGTCCTGATGATGTCAGAGACCTGCTGGATGTAGTCGGTGGCGAGCACCACGATCTCCTCGTCTTCTGAGAAGTCGTCGTGGAAGATTCGGTCCAGCAGGCGTTTCCAGTGGAGCTGAGAGGAGGAATAATGGCTTTAAGTTAAGAGGCAGAATTATTAAGAGAAAGAGATAAAAAAAAATGCACTGAGAAGTTAAAGAGAAAAAAAAAAAGCAAAACGTGATGCTTTTTAAATATTGACCCCATTGAACAGAATTTATTATATATATTATATATATACAGTATATTATATACACAGAGAGAACTGCAGCGAAGCCCTTCGTCTGGTTTCTCTTTGCTCTGATCTACTTTTTTTATCTTGTCTCTCGTCCTCCATCTATTTGTTTGTTTACAAATATTTACACGTTTTCTGTTTGTCTCACCTGTCCCTCCCTTGGGACGACCCCCCCCCCCCCCACACACACACACACCCTCTTACCTCCACCACCACACACACTGCTTGCGTCTCCCCCGAGTCTCCCCCTCACCTCTCGGCTCCCCCCATCCCTTCCTACTCATCTCCTCCTTTCCTCTTTACTCCCTTCATTTCACCGCTCAACATGCCTCAATGTGTGTGTGAGTGTGTGAGTGTGTGTGTGAGTGTGTGTGTCCCTCAACCAAATACACACCCACACACATTCGCCACACTACTTAAAATGCTCAGTTGGAGTTTAAATCTTAACCCATCACATCTGCTTCTACCCGAAATGCATGGCATTCACAGAAAAATGATGGGTTTGTGCGTGTGTGTGTGTGTGTGTGTGTGTGTGTGCGCAGCACTCACACTGGGAGCGATGCGCTGTAACTGCCGGAGGGTGACGCGGTTATACATGGTGCTGATGTCCTTTCTTTGGTCGTCATATTCTGACACAGTGATCTGGGGAGGGAGGAGATTTGTACTCAACAATGCTCAAACACACACACACACACACGCACACACACACACACACATGCACACGCATGAACAAAGACGCGCTGATCAGCTCACATTGGCCAGACGCGTCTCCAGCTGTATGATCTCCTTGGACTTCTGCGTGGCGTTGTGAGCTCCCAGCATGCTCAGCAAGCGCTCCATCAGCGCTTTGTACGCCGCCAGGATCTGAGAGGCACAATGACATCAGCGCTAACAGACGGGAGGACGGTAGTGGTCGGGGGTCGGGGGCCGGGGGGGCCGGGGGCGGGCCATGTGGCAAAGTGGACGGGATAACAAAAGCACAGCGGGAGACAAGAGGAAAACAGGTGGATTGACGAGGAAGAGAGAAAGAGTCAGAAGGACAGACGGAGGAGGGAAGGAGGGGAAGAAGAAGGGTGGGAGGGAGGGAGGTGAGAGGGGAGGAGATAAGGAACCAAGACGAAGTCAAGTATGAGGGAACGTGTGGTCGAGCATAGACTATATATATATATATATATATATATATATAGGAAGCAAAGTCACCCACTGGTTTCTGGATGTTATGAAGCCTTGAGTTCATCGTTTTGACCGCCGCCATCTTGGCTTTTGCAACCAATGAACAGGAAGTGACCATATGTGGACCGAGGAGGCGTGAAGGAGAGAACCTGTATAGGTCTCTGGTAGAGACCGGTCAATCAATGTAAGGCACGCCCTAAAGCATACCCTGCTTCAGGGTCTATTTGTGTCTAAATGTAAAGAAAGGTTGTGAGGAAAGGGAGGGAGAAAAGGGGGGAGACTAGAGGACGAGGATGGAATGGCGTTAAAGAAGGAAGCAGGTGAAGCAGGTTCACCTTGAGACTGTCCTCGTCCTGTCCCAGGTAGAGGCTCCTCTCGGGCAGCGTGAGACCCTCCTGATCGATCTGCACACACACAGCAGGTAGGAATCACATTAACTCACCGTAGAGTCACCATCTGTGTATTAAATCCCAGGTATTTCTGAACTTTAATGAACTTTAAATTCCTCCAATTGCCTGATTTTGAATGTTTGAAATAAACTGAAGGATTATTTCCACGGCACAGCTAAAGCTCCTAAAAGCCACGCTGAGGGTAATAATAAGTCCCCCCCCCCCCCCCTCTCACCCTGATGGCGTTCTTGGAGGAGTTCTTGTCGTCCACGTTGACGGTGAGGGAGAAGAAGACGGCGGTGCTGTAGACGCCCTGCGTCTTGTACAGAAGCTCGTTGAAGTCCGGCCTCTGGGGGGCGCCCTCCCGCTCCCACCCGGCCGCCCCGGGGGGAGCCCCCGCCAGGTCCCACCCCCCGCAGCCGTCTATCACCTCCGTCATGGGGTCGGAGCCCAGCCGGTCGATGTCCCGGATGTTCACGCAGGAGCGGTAGAACTCCTTGACCTTGCGCTCCGCCGACTGCGCGCCGCGCCGCCGCACGGGCTCCAGCAGGAGGCGCTGCAGCTTCTCCTCGTTGTGCTCCCCGATGGCGGTGATGATGCCGTAGCTGAGCTTGTCCTCGGGGATGCCGTGGCGCCGCAGCCAGCCGCCGCAGGCGAAGGAGTAGAAGTCCTGGCAGGGCTGGATGGTGGGGTCGATGTTGGCCTGCACAAAGCGCGCCGCCCGCAGCAGGGAGCGCTTGCGCTGGCAGTCCTGCTGGCACTGCGGGTCCTGCTGCGCCTCCAGCGAGATGTACTTGAGCGCCAGCATGCTGCCGAGGATGACGCACATGCCCGCCGCGAAGACCAGCGCCGAGAGGAGGCAGATCTCCCTGCGGCTCCACCGGGGAAGCCCCCGTCCCCTCCCGCCGCCGCCGCCGATGCCGCTCGGGTCTCGGTTTCGGCCGTTGGACATCGTCCCACTGCGGCCGCCGCCGCCGCGCACCACGTGGCGGTCCAGGCTGCCCCCCAGGTGGAGGGTCATGCCGTTGCTGAGGATGTCGCTGCTGTAGCGGCCGCCGTACTTTACTTCCTGGAACTCATCGTAGTGGGCGGTCAGGGAGTACGTCTTCTCCATGGCCGAGGGCCGACCCCGGGGGAGAAACGGCGTGCGAGCCGACAGTCGAAGGGACGAAATCCGTTTCTGGGTTTAGTGCACGGCCATGATTTACTCCTACGGAGACGAACACGAGGACCAAAAAAATCCGAACTCCTGCCTCTTTTTAAAGTTCCCTTTATTCTCTTCAAATCAAAAGCCAGCAAAGCGAAGGTCTCTCGTGGAGCTCACGGGTCTTGCTCCCTGTCTTCCTCTTCCTCTTCCTCCCTGCAGCCTCTCCATCGGCCTCCCTCTCGCCAACCAGCTGACGATCCACGACCTGTCCACAGAAACAGAAACGAGGCCGTGATCGCAAACGGCAGAGAACGACAAAGCAGCGGATTGTTGAGCACATTTTCACCCCACTTTGTCTTGCTGTTTGTTTGGGGTGAGGGGTTGTGTGGGGATGGGGGGGGGAGCGGAGGAGCACAGAGGGGAGTGTCATCAGCTGGGCATGGAGAGGTAGCAATCACCGCAACGTAAAAGCTTTTATCTTCACTGAGGTGTGTGTCCTCCGTCTCACCACAGTGGAGGAACACGGGGACACTTGCGGCCCAGCGGGCGTCAGCTGATCTTCTGCAGCAGTAACAAGCTTTCACACCACGAAAGCACCAGGACGAAATATCACTCGTGTGATTTAAGTGTTTTAATTTAGACCCCGCGATGCACTGGATTTATGACGGGGATTTGCATTTTTGTCACGCCGCAAAAACAATTGGACAAACGCAGACAGGGAGAGTATTTTTCTTTTCCGCTAATGCACTCGACATGACGCCTGAAGGCAATAAACCAGCAGCCTTCAGACGGAGAGATTATTTAGATGCTGCTGGTGTGAGTTTGTAAGCCCTTTATTTTGAGTGTGTGTTTTTCGGAGGCCGTACGCGGTGAACTCGCTGAAAGCTGTGAAGGCGATCTGTGAGAATTGATCCCTGTTATCTCCTCTGAGAATAGCAAACTTCAGCATTGGTGTCTTTAACAACCCCCCCCCCCCTCCCCCCTTATGGGAGTGCTGTATGTGATAAGAAGAGGAAAAGGAACAAAGAGAGGAAAAAGGAGTTTAGTGTTTTTAAGGTCGTGGTACAGTGCTTTAGCAGTGAACGGGTGTCTCTCTGTGTACAAGTGCACAATTTATATTCAGTGTCTAAGCAAGAAGCCTCACACAGTGAGGTACAAAACCAAATCCACAATTGACCTTTCCATGAAGCCGTGAGAAGCTAATTTTGGACATCTGGTCATTTCTGGTCACCACTGCAGTACTTCAGAAGGGTGATGAATCTTCTTATAAAAATGCAAACATCCACCGGCTCTCAGGCAGCCAAGGACGGGAGGGGGGGGGGGCAAAGTAAACTACATACGTGGCATGAACACACCAGCATCCAAATGACCTTTTATTACATAGAACCATCTCAGAAGCATTCCGTTGAAACTGTCTGGAAAAGGGCAGGCACTGATTCGTTAGTCAATCTGCATCACTGTCTCCTAAGGGCTGATCAATCAGCGGCTTGTTGAATCAAAGCCTTACCAGAGCCGGCCGGGAGTAAAGACACGCTTCCCATGAGGCGGGTTCTTTGCTCTTCTTTCGTTTACTAAAAAACCCTCCGGTCCGGTTGGAACTGGTGCTGTTGCATCATGCTACATGCAACTGGTTCACCTGAAATCATCCCACGATGCCATGAGATTGCTGCAGCTTTGCAAGGTAAGCAAACTGAGTGTTGCTTTGGTTCAGCAGGTTAAGCAGAAGGAAAGGACGTATAATATCATTTGGATAAGACCTTCGTAAGAACGCTGTTGCTCAACCAGAAGATGGTTTGTGGACCAACGTTTTGAAGACTCAAGGTCACTGCCGCCAACTTGATTAGGGCTCCATGTTCTTATTATAGCAACCGATGATTCGATTTGGAATGTGGGGGAGACTCAGAGACAGCATCGCCTGCTTTATGGTCTGTTTGACTCTAAATGGACCATAATCTACTAAAGGAACTTCATGCTGCATTGAAGAAGACTTGAAACTAGAGACTGAGACCATAAACTCATGTTTACAATGTTTACTGAGGGAATAAATCAAGAGAGAAGTAGAGTCATTTCCTCATAGACGTCTATGGGAGCAGAGGAGTCGCCCCCTGCTGGTCACTACACAGAAGTAGAGTCATTTCCTCATAGACGTCTATGGGAGCAGAGGAGTCGCCCCTGCTGGTCACTACACAGAAGTAGAGTCATTTCCTCATAGACGTCTATGGGAGCAGAGGAGTCGCCCCCTGCTGGTCACTACACAGAAGTAGAGTCATTTGCTCATAGACGTCTATGGGAGCAGAGGAGTCGCCCCCTGCTGGTCACTACACAGAAGTAGAGTCATTTCCTCATAGACGTCTATGGGAGCAGAGGAGTCGCCCCCTGCTGGTCACTACACAGAAGTAGAGTCATTTCCTCATAGACGTCTATGGGAGCAGAGGAGTCGCCCCTGCTGGTCACTACACAGAAGTAGAGTCATTTCCTCATAGACGTCTATGGGAGCAGAGGAGTCGCCCCCTGCTGGTCACTACACAGAAGTAGAGTCATTTGCTCATAGACGTCTATGGGAGCAGAGGAGTCGCCCCCTGCTGGTCACTACACAGAAGTAGAGTCATTTCCTCATAGACGTCTATGGGAGCAGAGGAGTCGCCCCCTGCTGGTCACTATACAGAAGTAGAGTCATTTCCTCATAGACGTCTATGGGAGCAGAGGAGTCGCCCCCTGCTGGTCACTACACAGAAGTAGAGTCATTTGCTCATAGACGTCTATGGGAGCAGAGGAGTCGCCCCCTGCTGGTCACTACACAGAAGTAGAGTCATTTCCTCATAGACGTCTATGGGAGCAGAGGAGTCGCCCCCTGCTGGTCACTACACAGAAGTAGAGTCATTTGCTCATAGACGTCTATGGGAGCAGAGGAGTCGCCCCCTGCTGGTCACTACACAGAAGTAGAGTCATTTCCTCATAGACGTCTATGGGAGCAGAGGAGTCTTCCCCTGCTGGTCACTTGATAGAATGCAGCTTTGGCAACACTTTCTGTCCTTCCCGCTACCCATTCCATACCGAGCTGATACCAGTGCGTTAAAAACTCAATAATATCGCCGTTATCTTTGTTTCCGGTGCAGCGTATGATGAAGTGGAGGAAGATGAAGTGTCCTGACTTAAAGCAACGTGAGCAAGGGTCAGTAACCAAATCATTAGGAAATTGAAAAGACTTGTCCATAACTTTGTCCATAACTTTGTGCTCTGCTTCTATTCATTCTTCTAATCCCAGTAGATCGGTGAAGTTATCCAAACCATCGCTCCTCGTTTAAAAGGAACAGATGTGGGAAGATAGCAAGTATCTCCCGTCTTATCAGCGGCTGATCTCCAGCTCACCGCCGACAGGTATATAACACCAGCTGATTTCCACCACTCGCGGGGTGAGGTGAGTGCATCGCGCGTGTGTGTGTGTGTGTGTGTGAAGCATCCTGTGGCGTGCTGCATATTGCAAAAGCATCTCTTTACATCCAGCCTGGTGAACAAGAAGCAGCCGGTGACACGGCGTAGTCGGCCTTCACTCTTCCCGTAACGCCGGCAGAGGAGGCGACTCGGCGAGAAGAGGTGTTTATCTGTGCCGTGTCTTTATCTATTCAGCTTATCATCCATCACTCCGCTGCCTTGTTGCACTCACACACACACACACACACACACACACACACACGGCAACAACATGCCGAATCCATGGAGCAGATTCCGGTCGGTGTGATCATTCCTTATCACGTGAATATTATGGAACTGACGCTCAAAATGTAAATATCCTCTCCATGCAACGTGCCCGCCCCCCCCCCCCCCCCCCCTCGCCTCTCTTTCAAATGCAGGTGCACTTTCACATATGTCAGAACTCCTTAGGCATTATAATGAATTATGATGCACGCACAAACACACAAACACACACACACACACACACATGAGTGGATACCCAGCGTTGGCTAATGGATTGGATCTTGCGGGTACCATCACAGGGAGGGCAATGCGTGATGAATAGCTATTTACCGAACATGACAGGGCCTAATATCTTAAGAGTTATACTAATACCGCTGCACACACACACACACACACACACACACATGATACACATTAAAAACACACCGTCGGTGATGCATAGCGACTTGTCAGTTGTCCAGCATTTCCCATACATCTTTCCCCAGATACAGACAATCTCAAAGCGGGGGGTTCTCAGACTGTGGTCCGGAGACCTTCGGGGGTCCTGCAGATGGCACCAAAGGGACAGAAAGTTCTATTGAATCCCAATGAACTACAAAAGCCACTTAACGCACATAACATCTGGTTAAATGAAATGTTCCTTATGCAGCAGAAACCATAATCCTGTTTTTCTTCTGTGAAGAGTGTAGAGGGGGGGAGTGGGGGGGGGGGGGGTAACTTTCACAGAGGGCACAAGCAGCAAACTGCGCCCTATCGAATGGACCCCGCTTCTCTAACCAATGATAATAAATCCCCAGAGGAAATCAATGGGTAATCAATGGGCGGAGGTTAAGGAGGCGGTGGAGATGGATCGCAGGTCTAACTGGTGGGAGCTGCTGGTCGGATCGTGCTACTGGTGACTGTCCCGCTGGTGTGGATGTGTTCCCACAAAGAGCTGAATGATCGCCACTGACAGTTCCTGCTTTACGTACATACACATCAACACGAAGCCGTCGGATTGGTCGATAGTTGGACGTAGAGTCGACAGGCGACTAAATTGCAAAGACGGTAAACGATCGCCGAAGGGAACATCAAAAGAGGCCGCAAAGGACCGTATTTTATTTTTTAATATTTACTGCCGGGATAGTTTACTGTTGAATCAATAGGAAGAAAAAAAGTTCCAGCTGGTTGCCAACGACGATGTCCTCAGGAGGCAAAATCCATGCAGCAACTGATCGTCTTCTGACCTTCTCACAGTGTTTGTTGACCTCTAAACGTAACCGCCACTTTCCACGCAGACTTCACTTCTCCATTAACAGAAATGAACGCAGCGCAAAGTGATTTAATTTTCTTCCTCCACTGCAGTTTGTGGTGACATTTGGTGGTGCCAAGAAATAAGACCTTAGCGGCGGAACTCTCCACTTACGTTACGTCACCTGAAAGCCTTTTGGGTTTATATGCCCCCCCCCCGCCCCCCCCTCATGAATAGCTCTTCAGCCTGCGAGCTGCGCCCCTCCGGCCTTATCGGTGGTCACCAGAGGCTGCAGTAGAGTGCTATGGTGGGTCTGTATGGGCCACACAGCACCAGGAGATGCTGCTTTAGTTGTGTTCCACAGCGGAGGCCTTCTGTGGGGACGGAGAAACCCTTCTATTGTCGCCTTGTGCTGGATTATTACGCACGATGGGGTCTTCAATTCTATTTAATTATTAAAGCACACACACACACACACACACACACACACACACACACACACACACACACACACACACACACACACACACACACACACACACACACACACACACACACACTCCTTAATGACTTCCCAAGCTCATTCTCTTGATAGAGCAGCAGCCAAATTACAACCAAATTTACCACTTTAACCTGTAGCCTCTCCCCGCTGTTTAAATTACCGTTTAATACTGTTAAATAACCAACAGCAGTAAAATAAAGTCTCTATCTATACGGTCTGAATATTTGATCTTCCAACAGCAAGAAGTCATTAATTCAACTCTATTATTATTTTTTTAATTGAGGGTCCGTATGAGGGATGAAAGCGCTTCACTGGGCGGATCAATTAAAGCTGTTGGTACAAAAAGACTCACGAAGAGATTTTAAACTTTTAGGCTGATCCGCTGAGCTCGCGATGAAAAGACACAGACCGAAGTCCTTCTAATATATTTATTAGCCAATTAAATGGAGTTTTTTCTTAAATATAATTTTTCACAATGGCTGCTTGATGATTTGGTGTCGAATCATCACCAACGAGGCAAACAAGCTTAATAGAAACTTCCACATTAAATAATCACACGAACATCCACGCGGTTTCTCTTCATCCTTCTGTAAAATGTACAGTTAATCACATTTAATCCCGTTTCCTCTTTTAGTGAGAACTGTCATTACTGAGCAGAATAACTTCTCTGCTGAGGACGTGACTCTCAAGTCAGTCTATTGCTGCTTTTCTCCTCGCGTCGTGAATTAAAAAAAGCAACAGGGTCACGCGCGCGTTTAGTCCGGAGAGCCGACGGGAACTTGCTCAAAAAGCCCAAACCTGTGGCGAGCAGACTGAGAAGATCCTCCCCCGCTCCACGGCGGCAGGTAGCCTGGAGATCTGCAGGTCCGGCCGGGTTTCTCCTGTCCGCCCTCCGGAGGTCCACGCGCACCGGGATCCGCACCGCGCAATGCCGCCGCACGAGCTCCCAGCCTCCGGTGTATGGAAGAGAGAGAGAGGGAGAGGGAGAGAGAGAGAGAGTGAGAGAGAGAGAGAGAGAGAGAGAGAGAGAGGGGGGAGGGGTCCTTCAAAAACAAGGGAAGGCACACACACACACACGCGCGCGCGCGCGCGCGCACACGCGTGACAAAACTTAAACAGATGTTAATCCTCATCCACCGTCTGAAGAAAAAAAACAAAAAATGATTCCCTGTAATTTGTTGTGTTTTTAAATTGGTATTTATGCCGGTGAGTAAGAAGCAAAATGCACATTTCATAAAAAACATGAAAGCTGCTCACTTTGTTTGTCATTTATTGTTTTTTAGACCAAGATTGACTTGCAGGAAAATTTAGAGCGGAGGCTCATTTTAAGAATCCAAACATCCTCAGCTGGTAAAGACAAACCTCCCATATATATATATATATATATATATATATATATATATGAAACCTTTGATAATCCATACTGGATACTACTAGATGAATCCATAGTGGATACGTTTCCTCACATGTGATATTAGTTTTCTTGAGGAGATGAATTAGGAGGCCCAGCTGCTCAGCGAGAACATCAACCTCTTCCTAAATGAATGAGTCCATTCCACTGATTGATATTGTTGGGCTTGCGAACATTTTACGATTCCACCAAATTGAAAAAAAAACTGTCTATTTCCTAATAAATCTTCAGCAGAAACATTAATCTCCATGTAGCCGCGAGTCGCACCAACCGAATTAATCAAAGCGAAAGGTCGACTAAATAATATTATGCAAATGAGTCGGGTGACTAACTGACCGGTTTCATTGCTCTGCATCGAGGGAAGAGCTGATCCTAAAAGCTTTTCTTGAATCATGAAGGAAGAAGCTCCTACTCCTACTACAGGGGAGAAGTCCCCCGAAATCAATGAGTTGATCACTGGTCTTTGAGGGGGGAGGGGGGGGGGGTCTGTAGACCCATAATCCGGCCTACAGACCTGGAATCATAACGAGTGCCCCAGAAGGCCGGAGAGGAGTGAGAGTGTCACCCCGTGTAGTCAGGGGGAGGGGGGGGCAGATGAGCTGCAGATCGATGTCGCGAGTCAAAGAGGAAGGGGGGGGGGGGGGGAGGGTGAGGAGCTGAGTTCTGGTCCCTTGGCTCTTTGGTTCCTCCTCGTTTTTTTGAGGTGTTATTTACACACCTGCTGCCACGGAGACCGATGAAGGAAACTCGCTCTCTCTCCTCTTAGCACGCACACACACACACACACACACACACACACACACACACACCTGCACGACAACTTGCTCTTGATGTTAATTGGAATGAGCTGCAGAGCGGAGCTGCATTCTCTCTCCTGCCCACCAGGGGGCGACTCCTCTGGCTGTAGAAGTCAACGAGAAAATGACTCTCGCCTACTTCTCTCTTTTCAGTCTATTTTGCGAGCTTCTAAAAATGGTCTCTTTGACCTGGTTCACTTGATTCGTCGCGGTCCCTGAAGCAGCTGACATCCCACCGGAAGTCAGAGACTGAGAGGAAAACATCTGGGGCTTCTTGTGGGGGCAGATTGTGATTTTGGGGTGTACAAAGTAAAAAAGAACTGAACTGTAACAAGGGGCTGATTCCTCCTGAACACATGCGCCGCCTCCCCCCCCCCCCCCCCGAGGGGAGATGGGGGTGTAATAGAATTAAAGAGGTGGTCTCCAAGTAGCTTGTGGGCTTAGCCCTGGCTGAAGATGGATGGAGGTGGCTCCCCTGAAAGGTGGAACAACTTCGATAAGAGGAGAATGGAGGAGGACGAGGGGGGTGTTTTTTCCTGCTGTCTGCTCAGCACCTGAGCCTGACCCCGCCCCCACGCATCCCCCCCGCCGCCCGCCCCCTCCATCTTCCACTCAGACAGACTAATGGGGAACTGGGAGCGCCATTTATATTCCAAACCCCCCCCCCCCCCCCCACCATGCACCCTACCTCAGCTGTCTACTTCTACACCCCCACACACCCCCCCCCCCCATAGGTGTGTGTGTGGGCTCTTCTGTGAGTTTTATGTGAGTTTTAGTTTCAAGACTTTTTATCATCTTTTATTATTACAACCATAGACTTTATATAAAAGAAATGGAAGTGGTTGACGGAACCAGTTGGTTTGTGAGGTTCAGCAACCGGTCAATCAGATTGAGTCATTGATTATGGTCTGTTTGGCTCCACATGGACCATCGTTTACTAAGTTAACGTCATGTTGGATTGAAGAAGACTAAATCAAGAGAAAAGTAGGGTAATTTCCCCATTGACTTCTATGGGACCAGAGGAGTCGCCCCCTGGTGGTCAGGAGTTAGAATGCCGCCATGACACAAGCTTTTTTCACTTCCATCTTTATATTGACCTGAAGAACAAACATTTCCTAAACATAAAAATGTCTCCTGTGAGGAGGTTTATTTTGAGTTAGAAGGTCTCTTTCAGTTCGTCCAACTTTGAAAGAAATTGTCATATTCCAGCTGAGAGAATGGCAGAGAATTCATTCTTAATTTACATTATAAGAAGCTTCTTTGTGGCGACAGAACATTTTGAACACAATGATTTGGTTTCTGATTTAATTAACTTGAACTCGACTCCAAACACCCGTGTGCGGGTCCGTGTTTGTGAGAGCGCCAGAGAACCGAGCCAAAACGTCTGAGACGTCTCCGTGACTGACAAAAAATGAAATTACCCATAACGAAGATGGACAAGAAGTTGGCTCTGGTTTTTCGCCGCTTCCTCCTCCTCGCCTCTCCGCTTCCCGTCGTCTTTCTTTGTCGTTGCGCGTAATCTTTTTCTTCCAGGCGCCCCCCCCCCCCCAGCAGCGCGGGTCGAATCCATTTTACCCGTCAAACGCGGGAAAAAAGGCGATTTCTGGCGGATGTCAAAGCCTTTGATGCGTTTAATCAAGCAGAGGTGTCAAAACGCTGCAGACCATTAACCGAGGGATCAACGTCTGCAGGTTTTCCACTGGAGAAACTCGCAAAAACCTCCGGCTAACTTTTGCTAAAACTGTTTGCAAAAAAGTTCCCCCGTTGATCCCCTCAAGGATCTCCGACAAATCCTTGAACCTCAATTTAGCCGCCGCCGCCGCCGTAAACAAGCCGCACAAACAACAACGCCAACTAACACGCCGACGCCAGTCCCACGAGTCACAGCTGCAGTGTTCAATAATTGCTTAATTAACAGTTTTTCTGAGAGACTCTTCTGAACGTTGTCGACCGTGATGCAAACGTGCAAAGAGCTAAACACGCGCACGCAGACACACACACACACACACAAAGCTGTGCGTTCTTTTTTCTGCAATTAAAGCCGGAGTCACGTTGGACGGATGAAAAAGCGCAGCAAACTGCCACTAAGTAAAAAAGTCTGTCCTCGGAGGGCTTCCTGCGGGCCGAGGCCTTTTTATGAAGTAATAATAACTTCTTCCCCCCCAGAGTGCGTTTTTTGTCGTCTTTTCGAGTCCCAAGTGTCAGAAACCCCATTACAGTAATTAAGCCAGTGGCCCCTCAAAGAGCTCTCCTTCAAACATGCAGCGAAAGGGAGGGACGCATGGGGGGCGGGGGGGGCCTCAAGTATTTCTCCATCTTTTCCCAAACTTACCAAGTTAGAGGAAAACGCATGTTTCTATTGAGAAATGAGCGTAAATTCAATGGCGTTGAAGTTTAGCTGAGAAGCGACTTCTCTTTGTAACATTTACGACTTGTCACTGACACGTTGACAAAAACCTCCTGAAGGAGCCGCTCCACCAAACCACCTGCAGTCTGAGAGGAGGAGGAGGAGGCGTGAGCACGAGGACGGGGGGGGGCAGAGGAGGACAGGTGTCCGGTCTCCATGACGAAAGGCTGGCGCTGGAGGATGGAGGGAGGAGAGGGTCGGCGCCGACCTCCAGCATTAATATTCTGAGCTCATAGTTAGCTGAAAACCTCCTCCTCCTCCTCCTCCTCCTCCTCCTTCTCCCCCGTCTTCTTCTGAGGAT
Organism: Pungitius pungitius; assembly: GCF_949316345.1. NCBI lineage: Eukaryota > Metazoa > Chordata > Actinopteri > Perciformes > Gasterosteidae > Pungitius > Pungitius pungitius. Next base: position 1,830,318 of record NC_084902.1, read on the forward strand.
GATGTCATCCCTTTATGGATCTTTTGGTCAGATGCCACCGTCGCTTACATCTCCGTCACTGTCACGCACACACGCACACACACACACACACACTTAGCCCCTCAGCGACCTACATCTTAATGCACATTTGCTGCAAAGGACACATACGTATCTGTTAGATTAGACGGGTGGAGTCGGGTGGAGTCGGACGGAGTGGAGTGGTCACCCGGCTGGAGGAGGGATTTCTCGGCTCCACTCAAGCAGCAGGGGCTTTACGGCTTGTTTAGGTCGGCTAGCGGCGCCACTTAGGACCCGGGTGGAGGGGCGGGCTCCATTTTAATATAGCAGAGTGGTTCCAACGCGAGGCGGGGAGGGGGGGGGGCGGAGCCGCAAATCATTTCTAATCATTATGAGTTCATGGTTTGGGGGGGGCAGAGGCCTGGTTTGTGTTTGTGTGGGACTGTTTTGAATCAGGGGGAGAAGGATGCCAGCGGCGCCCGCCGCCGAGGGAGGAACGCGGTAGCATCAAGCTGTGGGCCGAAGTCAACCAACAGCTCGTATCAGCTGGACTAAATGCCCCCCCCCACATTCAGTCCACACTGCGGGGGGGGGGGGGGGGTGACCTATTTGCTGCAGGCCAACGGGAAAGTGACGGGGGATGTTTCACCGTGACGATTAATGCAAATAAAGTCCCTCGCCTGAACAGAAATGAATGTGCTTAGCACCGCTAGCCGCTAGCCGCTAGCCGTTAGCCGTTAGCTCTCAGCTCTTTCTTGGACAAAAGAAGATTTTTTCGCAGTAGTCTAGTCACTGGTCACCAGTGTGTGACGATGTCACCCATTGGTTCATGGACCGACGTTACGGAGCCTCGAGTTCTTGTAGTCGCCACGTTGGTTTTTTTTTTTTGCACCCAGTGAACGGAAGTCACCATGATTGGAGTCTGATGGCCAGCAGACAGAATCCATGTTTAAGACACGTTGCCTTTTATTATCAACCAGCATTAAAACACGAACTGGAAGAGCAAGATTAGTCGTGAAGAGAAAGAAAACACGACTGCGAGCAGCCGGCGGCGTCCTTCAAATAAAATAATAAGAATCAGAGAGTGTGTGTGTGGATGTGAGCGGTTAAGAGGCTCTGCCACACCATCGGCTGTTCGATTGATCACGGAGGTCATCTGAAAGTCAATCTCCATGTCTCTCTCTCTCTCTCTCTCTCTCTCTCTCTCTGCCACCCAAGTGTGACCCCCCCCCCCCTCCTTTTCCACTGTCCAGAATTACAACACAAGGCAATTAAAGGGACTCTGTGTTCCGGGCTCGTAACTCTTAACTCGCCATAATTAAAAGTGTCGCGGCGGATGGGTCGGTGTTTTGTGGCGGGCGCGGGGGGGATGATTGATTGACGGATGTGAGGTGGGCGGTGTGGGGGGGGGCAGAAGTCAGAGCCTTGAGTGTGATTGGAAGGAGGGACGTGGAGGCGGAACAGAGAGGAGAGGAATAGTGTGTGTGAGTGAACAAGTGGGCGTCTCACACGTGGACCCCGGGGAATCACTAACGAGATGACCGGGGCGAACTAATTGTGTCTGTTGTGTTCTCTTGTTCAATCAATCAATTACCACAGACTGCAGGGCAACAGGAGTGTGTGTGTGTGTGTGTGTGTGTGTGTGTGGTGATGCACGTTGTCGTTCTACAGTGTGTGCGCGTGTTTATTCATCAACGTCATTATCGGAACGTGCAGCTGAGGATCCCAACACGTCGTACTTGCACACAAGGACGCATCTGGTGAGAAATACATGGAAATATTGTGTAGTTTAAACAAATGAATACTCTTAAAATGGATTAAATAAAGGCACAGGAATGAGGGCAATAAAAGTAAACTAAACAACACAATTTATGAAATGAATCTTCTCAAATGCTGTTCCATGAATGTGGACTTTTAGGTTGAGGTTATTTAACTGATTTAAATTGCTCTTTTATATTGAATCAAACAACTCAAATGATCCCATTCGGACGTCTGTTGGGTTCCGCTGATGCACGAATGTTGATGTTCATAAAAGTACAACTGCATATTACTTCCATTATAGTGGCATGTTGGAGGGTACGACCTTCTCATCTTAATGTTCTTGGAGGCTTTATGGCTGTTTTTCAGAATGAGACACACACACACACACACATAGACACACACAATGGAGGAAGCAGACCGTATGATACAAAAGACATTCCTGAAGGAGGAGTTAACAGTTACATCCCCTTCTGTGTTCTCCTCCCTTCGGCCTCCTCCATCCATCCGTCCTTCCTCCTTCTCTCCCCCCCTCGGCCCTCCTCGGTTGCTCTGTTTTAAATATATATATATATACCTTTTTAAATAATATCTATCTTTTTTTAATAAAAGAGCGTGAAATGAAAACATAATTGAGTTTTAATTTGTCGCCGAGGCTCCAAAAAGACAAAAAGAGCCCCGACCGGATCGCCGCCTCATTAGGGCCGAAGACGAGGAAGACGAGAAGTTGCTGTCAGCAGAGGAATGCCTCTCACGCGTGTGCTGGTGTGTGTGTGTGTGTGTGTGTGTGTGTGTGTGTGTATTTACACCCCCCTTGGTGGTCCTGTTGGCTCCGCTGAGCCCAGCTGCAGGACGGGTTTGGCTCAGAGCCTCTACACAAGTGTTCAAGTGGAGAGCTCAAGTGCCCTTAAGTAGCTCCTTATCACCACCTCGAGGACAGATATGTGTGTGTGTGTGTCTTCTCTGGCTCGTGGCTTTGTAAGCCTCGAGCTTCTTAAAGAGCCCAGTGGGACAAGAGGAGGAACCAGAGCTAGGAGTTTACCCCCCCGCCCCCCCACACGCCGCCTCCTGTCAGTCATCATATCGCACGCAGAAGGAAAGTGGGCGTATCAGAAGTTCTCACTTCACCCGACCTGATGGAGATGCTCGAGGGAGATGAAGTTCTGCTCATCTCGGGTTTCTCCAGCCATTCGAATGGTTTCAGTTCCGGCTCCATCGATCAGACACTAAATGACCAACTAGGAAAGATGCCTCTGCTTCCACATGCAGCGTTGTTGGAGATACCTGCGCTAAATAATACCACTTCATTTGTAGACGTTCCACACCATCACGTTTGGGAAAAACAACACTACGAGAGAGAATTAATGAATGTAATGAAGTGAAACAAAGGAGCAACGGGCCATAATGATCAAGGTGATCGTATTTCAGACTAACTCTACTTTTAGCCCCTCTTTGGTCTCCACCAACTGCTGAGGGTTATATATCGCTGCACTTTGTCCAAAGCTAGTCTTTCCTTGTTTGTTGTTCTTCGTTCCTGGAGTTTGTGAACCCCAAAAATAGATATAAAATCAAAAAGCCTTTCGTTTGTTTTTTGGCCACGAATTTAATGTCAACTTCATCCTAATCTTCATCATTTGACAGCGAATTTTTAAAAAAAGTAAATTCTTTTTCCTTTTCATTTCACATCATCTGGAGGAGGGAAACAATGCAGCAACGAGTCAGAGTCACTTTCTCATAGACGTCTATGGGAGCAGAGGAGTCGCCCCCTGCTGGTCACTACACAGAAGTAGAGTCGTTTCCTCATAGACGTCTATGGGGGCAGAGGAGTCGCCCCCTGCTGGTCACCACAGAGATCAACGCTTTATAAAACTTCCTCATTACATTCAGTCGGCTGAGTCGAGGTTGACATCCTCAGTTTTGTATTGAGGGGCTTTTTTGCTTGTTCACTTCACAAAAACAACACAAAAACAACACAATGCAGTCCTGTGTTTTTTTTCCTGTTAATTAAAACTACAAAATATGTATTGTCGGTGCACACGAGTACCGCGTTCCCTCGGTGTTCCAACTCACGGCTCGGACATGTAACGCTTTTGTTGTCCCATGACGGGGGGGCGGGGGGTGGGGGGGGGGGGGGGGGGGGCTGAAGCTGGTCAAACAACAAACAGTAAAAACCAGATAATGCGCTTGTAAAAAACCCTAAAGACCCTCTATCTCAAAAAAACAGATTTACCCACCCAGACCCCCCCCCCCCCCCTCGCCACCTTCATGAAAACGCTTTCATTGGTTCAGCACAAGAACAACTAACGTGCACGTTGCAGTGTCCATGGCAACCTACCTGGCTTTGCTGCCACGGTTCCCGCTGAATGGGCTTCCTGCTGCCAGCGGCGCGCGAGCCAGGCGACGCAGGGCGCCGCGCGAAGGAAGGCCGGGCCGGCCGGCGCCGCTCCAGCAGATGAGGGCGGTTGGGGGGGGGGGGGGGGGAGAGAACAGGTGTTTGAAGAGAAATGAGCCGCCTGCTGAGGAAAGAGGGGCGAGTGACCCGGACCGGCTCCACTCGCTTCCACTGGTTTCGAGGGAGAAGGCGTGGAAAGCAATGGAGGAAACGACGGCCCTTCGTCCTCTCACCCGTCTAATGTACACCTCCGTTTCCTCCACCTCGGGCGGAGGGCAGTCGGGTTCAGGGTTGTAACCTCTGAAGAACATAAATACCAGTTTCCTTTGACATCAGGCTGATGAAGCAGCAGCTGAGATCACATTACTGATGAGAACAACGCATTTTATGTGCTTTGACTCCCTCGGGACAGAAGCACGGACATGTGTGTGTCTGTGCGTGTGTGTGTGTGTGTGTGTGTGCATTGTGAGGACTCCCAGTCCCGGACTGGACGGCGTGTGGACACGTCTTCATGGTCAGATGCCTTTGTTTAAGGTTGGTGTCACTGTGTTCACGAGGAGGCGGATCCTCAGGAGATGGATGCAAGTCAATGTAATGTCCAGGAAACAGGACTTTGTGTGTGTGTCTTTGATCCCTCACTGTGTGCTTTTATGATATGAAACATTCTGCCCCCCCCCCCTCCTTTATGCATACTCACACACACACACACACACACAAACACAACATCAAAGTGAGAAGTCTGCTTAAAAGACACCGGAGGTTTGGTTGTACTTGCGCGTGCGTGTGTGGGTGTTTTGCCTGTAAATCAGATTGATTGCAGCTATAATTAAATTGTCTGTGCTCTCAGAGACCCCCCCCAACCCCCCCGTTCCTCTCTGTGTCTGTCTTTGTTGTGGTAAGTAGAAGGTAATCATGCTGCTGTCGTTCTTCCATTCGCTCCACGGCAGAATCCAACCAAACCTCTGAGATGCTCCTGGAGACGTGGCGTCCCTCAACCAGCGTCTCCACGCTTTGTTTCCGGTGTCATTCAGCAGCACAAAGTAGTCGAGCACTAGAGGATGGAAACAAATAAACGACCTTTCAAACTGTTCACATTTAAAACCATTGACTTTTTAACCCCGTGTGGGACGCGGTTATGAGGTGAGTGACTAGCTGCTGGTTTCTGACGCGTGGAAACGAGTTTCTGTGATAGCTGAAGAAAAGGGTTCTTGTAAATGTTTAGTGGTTTTGGTTAAATGTTACGAGGATGGTTTACGATTGTGCATCCAGGGCTCTATTTGTTATTCACATTAACATGTTTTCGTGTTTAGCGTTTTGTGAAGACTATTTCTAGCTCTGGATCATTAAACATTTGGTGATTATTTACAGGAAAGTTAACTACTGTTCCAGTGTTCATCCTAATGATGATTTTTCAAAATCTCATATGATAAGTAAGCCCTATTTGTTAGTAGGATCAATTTAATATTGATCTTTTTTTCATAGGCTTTGTTGACAATAGTTCTTCTTTAAAGAAGAAAGTGGCCCTTTGTAAAATAAATATATATTTTAGAGCTATTTATTAAAAACAAATAATGATAACCAAGTTTGTTTGGTTGCAGCCCTCGGGTTTCAGACAAATAGAAAAGTACTAGAATAAACACCCAGAACACACACACACACACACACACACACACACACACAGGTAGGATTCCCATCCCTTTATTCCTGTTCTTTCGGATGCTTTTAATTACAGTCAGGATACCAAACTTAACACCTCGTCATCCTCTCATCCTCACAGAGGGACAGAGAGCACTTGGAGGGAAGAAGTCGCAGCAGATGGGCCTCCAAAGCTCCATTTGAAATTCTTTATTGAAGAGCGGAGGATTGGCTGCATTATCACAGCTGGCGCCTGAAGTTGGCATTTGTGAGATCGACACAGTGATGTGGATTTTATTATTCCCTGTAATGAGCTGACAGTTATTGCATTGTTGTGCCTTAATTATGCCGGATTGGAATTGCCTTTTCCATTACGAGGAGCAACCTTCAAGACTCCTGTTCAATTTTCTAACTTGCCTAATCCCCAACTTGCGTAACACCTCCCCTCTGCCAGCAGATTTACCGACAGAGAACAATGAGTTGAACCAAAAAGCCGATACTTCTGATTGTGATTGAATGCGAGTACAACAGGGCTGCAGGAGGGCACGGGTTCGGTCTGTAAAAAGTTCTGTTGTATGAACAGCTTTCCGACCCTATACGGGTTATATGTCACATTTTGGGGCCGTGTCACAGAGCCACCCTCTGTTCTCTGTGACCCCTGGTTACCCCTTCTCACCTGACGTCAGCAGACATGGGGCGGCCATCTTGACTTCAAATAAAAGATTGACAGGGTTGTTTCTCAGTGCTTTATTCCTGTGCTGTTGCATTGTGGGTAGTGGGAGAAACCAAGTGTGGTGGCAAAGGAGGGGGTAAATTGTGTGGGGTTAGTGAGGTTTGCTCCATAATCATTGTTAGAATTATTGGTGGATGTGTACGGTGTTATGATAAGAGCTGTTAACAGAGGGAAATGGGGTAGGCAATCTAGTAAGACCGGGTCTGCACAAGTATCCCATGTTAATGGTCATTATTATCCCCATGTGATTAGGGCCCTAGAATTGGTGGGACCCAGGTGTATAAATGTCTCACCTAGTGGAGTAATCGGGAGTTGGTGGGCTACGCCTGGTGGGAGCGGTTGCACCTGTGAGCACCTGCACGTTACGGCTTGGGAAGGATGTGAATAAAAAAACTTTATTGGCATACAACGTCCTCTGTCTACTATTGTGGAGAAACTCGGGATGTCCTTTTGACAAATGGTGTCAGAAGTGGGATCATTATGCCACCCAAGACCAGGCAAGACCGAGGTGCGGGCACAGAGGAGCAGGGGGGAATGGAGCAGGAGCCGGCCAGCTCTACGGAGTTACAAGAACCAGCTGCTGTTGGTAGGGGTGACGCCGTAACTCCGCCTGCTGTGGGCCCAACAGAGGGAATTGTCTCAGAACTGGCGGGCCTGGTTAAAGTCCTCCTACAGTCCCAAGTTGCCCGTGACGATCGAATGGAGCAAGTAATGGCTAAACAAGACCAGCGTTGGCGAAATATGCAGCACCAATTCCAGCAAATCCAGCACCAAGTGGGAGAAATCCAGGCCGGAGGGGACCAAAGGGCAAGTCAGGCCGTGTCTACCGCTGCAAGCCCAGTGCCAACAGAAGAAGGTACGTCGTTTGGAACTATCGAGCCAAGGTTAAACCCCTTGACCAGAGAGGACGACATTGAGCAGTTCTTAACAACCTTTGAAAGAATGGCTACGGCATGCCGGTGGCCCCAAGCTAATTGGCCGATAAGACTGGTTCCCCTGCTGACGGGAAAGGCACGTGGGGCCTATGTAGCCATGGATGGGAATGATGCTGAGGACTATGATAAAGTGAAGGAGGCCATACTTATAAAATATGAGATTAATGCAGAGATTTACCGGCAAAGGTTCCGCTCAGTAGAGATTCGGCCAGACGAGAACCCCCGTGAGCTTTATGTACGATTGAAAGATCTCTTCTCAAAATGGGTGAAGCCAGAGACGTGTAGTATTCAGCAGATGTCTGAAATTATTATCTTGGAGCAATTCATGCGAATGATAAACTCTGACATGGCAGTGTGGATTAAGGAGCGTGCTCCAGCCACAGCAGAAGAAGCAGCCAAGCTCGCAGATACATACCTGGCTGCCCGCCGGGAGACCCAGCACAGCTTTGGAGGTCGAAGTCAAAGGTGGTCAAGTAAGTCTGGGGGGGAAGGGGGTCATGCCCAAGGTATAGGGAGTGTTTTTGGTAAGCAAGGGGATAGAACTAAGAAGCAGGAAGTTAGATGTTACTATTGTGGGGAGATAGGACATACAAAGCCCAGTTGTCCATCCAGGAACCTTAAGCACTCGGCTGTCTGTCATGTTCGTCGCCCTTACGAGCCACACACTGTATCACCTGAGGCTAGGCAGACAGGCACCACAGACATATTGACACCAGTACTGGTGAATGGTCAGTCGGCTAAAGCCTTAGTGGATACGGGTAGCACTCAGACGTTAGTACGTGACAGCTTGGTTCCTGTGCATAAATATAGTACCCAGAAGGCCATTAAAGTTTGCTGTGTGCATGGGGAAGTGAGGGAGTATCCGACTGCAGAGATGTACATAACCGTGCAGGGCCAGACTTTTTTGATGGAGGTGGCTGTGGCGGCCCAGTTACCACATGAGGTAGTACTAGGGCAAGATCTTCCCATTCTTTGTGATTTGGTTCCCAAAGTTCAGCCCTGTTATGCAGTAACCCGAGCCCAGAGGGCGATAGCTGACCTGCAGGAGATGCCTTTTGCAGATGTTGACTTTGATGTGCCAGTTGAGAAAAGACGCAAATCAAAAAAAGAAAGGCGGAAGTGTAAGTTTGAGGGTAGTATGAAAGCGGGAGGTGAGGAACTGCCTTTGCCCGACTGCGCTGTTAATATGACAATCCCGGAGGACATAGGTGAAATGCAGAGAAATGATCCGACTTTGCAGGACTGGTTCCAGAAGGTGTCTGTGGTAGATGGGGTTAGGAAAGAGGGTGGATCGGCTTTGATGGAGGAAAAATACATTTTGGAAAAAGGCATACTCTATCAGGTGAAAGGTGCGGTTGAAGCATTGGCAGTGCCGGAAGCAATGCGCCATACCGTGATTACTTTAGGCCACTCGGTGCCTTGGGCAGGACATTTGGGCAAGGCCAAGACGTTAGCAAGGGTTGGAAGTCGGTTCAGTTGGCCCAAAATATATACGGATATAACAGAGTTTGTTCATACTTGTACAGAGTGTCAGATGACATCGGGAAGGAGAGTGGCCCCGGCACATTTGTTACCATTGCCGGTCATTGACACACCCTTTAGTCGCCTGGGAATGGATATAGTAGGGCCCCTGGAGAAAAGTAAGAATGGGAATCGGTATATTTTAGTAATCTGTGATTATGCCACCAAATACCCAGAAGCCTTTCCCCTTAGAACCATCAAAGCTAGACAAGTAGCTAACTGTCTGGTACAGCTGTTCTCCAGAGTGGGAATTCCTCGTGAAATCTTAACAGATCAGGGTACGAACTTTATGTCGGTGCTGTTAAAACAGGTGTACCAGCTGTTGGGAATAAGGGCAATTAGGACCACCCCTTACCACCCCCAGACGGACGGTTTGGTTGAACGATTCAACCAAACTCTCAAAAGCATGCTGCGCAAGTTCGTTTCCAAGTCAGGGTCCGACTGGGACCAATGGTTACCGTATCTGTTGTTTGCTTATCGAGAGGTGCCGCAAGCTTCCACGGGTTTCTCCCCATTTGAACTATTATATGGCCGGCAGGTGAGAGGACCTTTGGACCTGCTTAAAGAGCGGTGGGAGGGACCCAAAGATGGAAAGTGCAGTGTGGTCCACTACGTGGTCCAAATGAGGGCGCGGCTGGAAGAGATGACATCACTGGCCCAGGAACACCTCAACAAAGCCCAGCAAACCCAAAAGGTTTGGTACGATAAAAGGGCAAAGGAGAGATCGTTGGAGCCTGGCCAAAAAGTGCTGCTGCTGCTACCCACCACAGAGAACAAGTTGCTAGCTAAATGGCATGGACCCTATGAGGTGCTGCGGAGAACGGGTAGAGTGACCTACGCAATCTCCATGCCAGAGCGGGGTAAGAAAACTCAAAACTTCCATATTAATTTGTTGAAAGAGTTCCACCCCAGGAAGGAGACCGGGGCCGTACAACTGTTTGTTCGAGTGGTCGGTGAGGAAGAAGAACCAACAGAGCAGTACTTCCCCACCAGCTCCACCCCACAAACTGTTGATATATCCCATCTAGAGCCACCTCAAAGAAGCCAGATAAAGCAACTGCTGGATCCCAGGCTGTTTCAGGAGAAACCGGGATGTACTAACTTGGTGCTACATGATGTAATCCTTAGGGAGATAACTCCCGCCCGCCAGAAGAGTTATCGGATCCCTGAACGCCTGGTGCCAGTGCTGAAGGATGAACTGGATATTATGCTCTCCATGGGGGTGATCGAACCATCCCTTAGTGAGTGGTGTAGCCCCATTGTTCTAGTCCCCAAAAAGGATGGTACCCTTAGATTTTGCATTGACTTCAGACATCTGAACAGCGTGTCTAAGGTAGACCCTTATCCAATGCCAAGAATCGATGAATTAGTGGAAAGACTGGGCAGAGCCAAATATCTATCCACCATAGACTTATGCAAGGGGTACTGGCAGGTCCCTTTAACTGCCAGAGCCAAGGAACTGACAGCGTTTAGAACCCCATTTGGGCTATTTCAATTCAGGGTTATGCCATTTGGACTGCAGGGGGCACCAGCGACTTTCCAACGTTTGATGGACCAGATCCTGCAGGGCACCAGGGAGTTTGCGGCCGCATATCTGGACGATGTGGTCATCTTCAGTGAGACCTGGGAAGAACACTGTCAACATTTGCGGCAAGTCTTGGGAAGAATTAAGGCAGCCGGTCTTACCATCAACCCAAAGAAGGGTACAATTGCCAAGAGAGAGATCAGCTACTTGGGATTTGTGATTGGAGGAGGAGTCATTCGGCCGCAGCAGGAGAAGATAGAGGCCATTCGAAGTTACCAACCTCCGACAACTAAGAAACAGGTGAGATCTTTTCTGGGCTTGTTGGGATGGTATCGGAGGTTTATACCTAATTTTTCTGGCAGGGCCTCTGTGCTTACAGATCTCACAAAAGCCACCGCGCCCAACAAGGTGGTCTGGACGGAGCAGGGTGAGCGAGCTTTCCAGGACTTACGAGAGGCAGTATGTGGAGATTCCGTTTTGCTTAGCCCAGATTTCCAGAGGCCATTCATTCTGCAGACGGATGCCTCTGGAGTCGGACTGGGGGCGGTGTTACTACAGGAAGTGGACGGAGACCGCAGACCGGTGGCATTCCTGAGTCGTAAACTCTTCCCTCGGGAAACCCGTTATTCGACAGTGGAACAGGAGTGCTTGGCCATCAAATGGGCCACGGATTCACTACGGTACTACCTGTTGGGAAGACCCTTTGTGTTAGAAACCGACCATCGGGCTCTACAGTGGTTGGACCGCATGAAAGACTCTAATGCCCGGATAACAAGATGGTCTCTCTCTCTCCAGCCCTACCAGTTTACTGTGCAATACTGCCCGGGAGCCAGGAACAAGGTGGCTGATTTTTTGTCGCGGATCCCAGAGGAGGAAAATAACTAAAATGGGTTGGTGACCCCAGCTCGTGGAGGGGTGGAGCGTTGACACTTGGGACGACAGTGGTCGTCTGCAGAAGGAGGAAGAAGTGTCACAGAGCCACCCTCTGTTCTCTGTGACCCCTGGTTACCCCTTCTCACCTGACGTCAGCAGACATGGGGCGGCCATCTTGACTTCAAATAAAAGATTGACAGGGTTGTTTCTCAGTGCTTTATTCCTGTGCTGTTGCATTGTGGGTAGTGGGAGAAACCAAGTGTGGTGGCAAAGGAGGGGGTAAATTGTGTGGGGTTAGTGAGGTTTGCTCCATAATCATTGTTAGAATTATTGGTGGATGTGTACGGTGTTATGATAAGAGCTGTTAACAGAGGGAAATGGGGTAGGCAATCTAGTAAGACCGGGTCTGCACAAGTATCCCATGTTAATGGTCATTATTATCCCCATGTGATTAGGGCCCTAGAATTGGTGGGACCCAGGTGTATAAATGTCTCACCTAGTGGAGTAATCGGGAGTTGGTGGGCTACGCCTGGTGGGAGCGGTTGCACCTGTGAGCACCTGCACGTTACGGCTTGGGAAGGATGTGAATAAAAAAACTTTATTGGCATACAACGTCCTCTGTCTACTATTGTGGAGAAACTCGGGATGTCCTTTTGACAGGCCGCAACGCAAAAAATGTTGCAAATCGGGAGGAAAATGTAGAATTGTTTTCTCAAAGGCGCTCATGGTGTTGTGCTGAAAGAAAACATGAAGGAAATAGTCATACGGAGGATTAAAAACAAGGAGAGGCCGACTGGTCAAACACTGCGCGGAATATTGTTATTCCTGAATTTGTTTGGTTTGGGGCACGTGGTGATGTTGCTTTGCAGGGGAACCCAGGAGCCGTTTGGTGGCCCAACCGGCTCGCAGCACACAGTCCACGTTGTGTGGTTCCTACTAATTACTTTGATTCAGAAATCTACTTTGTGAGAATCCGTGTTGCGGTTTCCTTTGTTCCCGAGCCGCTGCGGGTTCTTCAAAGGAAGCGGAACCGCCGTCTTTCTTCCTGACGGACTTTCGTTCTCCGAAAGCTTCACGCCGAGCATCAGCACGTCGGATCGTCGAGACGAACTCTCTCCCTCACGGACTTTTAATTAATCCCCAAAACACAGACCATTAGCGACTGCGCTCCCTTGTGGATCCCTGATTGCCTGACGATCCCCTCGTCAATGATTCGGATCAGTTATCGCCTCGACTAATTGGGACCAAAGTAAACACTGAAAAAGTGATAAAAGGAGGTTCATTTGCTGCTGGAGCGTGATGATGCATCTGGAAAGAGCCCTCTGTGGGGCCTCGCCAGGCGGGAACGCCATGTGCATCAGGCAGAGTAGAACGCACACACACACACACACACACACACACACACACACACATACACACACACACAGGTACAAACGCTACCAGCGAGAAATCCCAACGAGACGAGGCCCCCCTGTTGACGACACCCGTGGATGCGGTTTCTGCCTGAAGGAAGCGGAGAGATTCATCACGACGTGTCTGTGCACGCCGATGCGTGGTTACTCCGCGGTTTCCTTTCCCAAAGTCCTCTCCTTGCTTCGCTCTCCGGGTCTTTTTCACCTCGTTGTGCCGCCATCGACCCCCCCCCCCTCCCCGGAACGCCGTCCGGGCAAACTCGCCTTATTTCTGGATTTGCGGACGGAAGTCTGCGATGAACTTTAGACGCAGGGACACGTGACAGTGAAACATCTTCATTATTCCCTCTTCAGTGTCGGGATGGAAAAGGTTGCTTATATAAGTTGTTTGTTAAGCACTCAAAAAATCAATGTGAGCACAGCCGAGTCTGGGAAATGTGAATGTTGGAGCGTGAAGGGAAGGTAAGAAGGGAGAGCGGGACACATTAGGGTTTCTGCTAAATAGATTAAATAATGTTCTTATTCAAACATCCACAGCGCAACCCCAAATGAACACGGTTTAGCTTGAATGGAATTCTGGGAAACGAGTGGGTTCGTTTTGCTTTTCATTCGACTTCTTTTATCCCCCAACTTCCCTCAAGAGGCTTCACATAACCCTGTGTTTTGCTACAAGGTGATGCTTGCATCACCTGTTACCTGCCGTCCGTCCAACAGAGACTCTCCCATTGTTGTTATTTGGAAACAAAGGGACTTGTTTCTTTGCACATGACAAAGTAGGTTCACGGTCCATTAATTCAACCTGCTCACTGCTCACAGCAACATCACAACACTCTTGCAGCTTGGAACAATTAAGCGTTTTGATTGGTTGGTGATTTCCACCTGGGCAGAGGTCTAACGAGCCGGAGGAGGAGACACCTGTGTGGGCTTGTAATGGACCTAATTGGGTGATGATTCTTTTGTGTTGTGTGTACTCCTGCTGTGTGTGACTGTGTGTGTGTGTAGCCTCCATTCATTGCTTGTTCTGACCCCACAAAGAGTCACCCCCCCCCACCCCCCACCACAGTAGATTGTTAATCTGAGATGTATGAATGAAGTCTGGTACTTATTATATTTCCTCGCATCCACGTCTTCAATTTCCTCATGTGGCTCGGTCTCGCTATCGAATGCGATACCAAGCTGTTGGTCCTCCTCAAGAATGGTTGGCTGAAATAGTGTGTGTGTGTGTGTGTGTGTGTGTGTGTGTGTGTGTGTGTGTGTGTGTGGAGGAGCAGCCATGCTGGGATCGCCCTCTGCTGCAGCCGCTAAACATTCAGCAGCCTTCCCATCAGCCCCGGCGATATTACCACGGACCGTCGGACCCACCGAGCACTCCACAGCTGCTCAGGGTATAAAGACGAGTGTGTGTGTGTGTGTGTGTGTGTGTTGCACTGCGGGTGGCCTGCCAGTGTTTACATTTGAGAGTGAAATGATGCAAGTTGTGTGTATTTATGTGTGTTTTTATTTGAAGGTGATATAAATGAAGCATCCGTGTTTGATTGTGTGTGATGGGGGGGAGGGGGGGGGTTTTATACTTTACTGTGCGAACTGATGTCTGGAGTAAATGTATTTATCTAGCGATGTCGTTTCCAGCTGGTCACCTCCAGATGTTTCACATATTGTGTGTTTCTCTGAAAACACGGCACAGCTAACCCAGGATGAGTCAGAGAGAGAGAGATGTGGTCGAGCAGAACACGCTGCAGTCGATAGAGTACTTAGATCCAGATACAAATGCGTCCCGCCTTGCAGGACTCGTGGATTGGCTAGAGAAAAGAGAGCGTCCCTTTCTCCTGTGGAACCTGTGGTCATTTTGTACGGGAGTGGGGGAATCTTTCACAGTAACATAAAACAGTTTGTTTAACTTGAAACTTTAGCCCCGAGAAGATTTTATGATGAGAGTCAACAGTAAAAGGTGATCAAAGCACAGACCTCGATTAAACCGAGAAGACACGGATGAAGTCATCATCAGATGAAGCTCTCGTCTTCGGTTCTTTCTAAGGTGAAGTCTGAGAACGGTTCAGCACTTATCAAAACCACCATTTCCAGTCCAAAATGAGAGCAATTCACAGTGACTTTGTGAGTATCACGTGTTGTTGCCGGGGCGCCCTGATAACAGCGCAGCAGAAAGGTTCCTGACGGTTTACTGCCTGATCGTCCACGAGGGTACAATGACATGCAGCCGAGAACACGGAACAATACAGTAAAACCGTGTAATAAAACACGTGATGAACACTGCATGCTCCAGGCAGATGTTGCCAATGCATATAAAGTGAGTTTAAGAACACTTCTTTGGACTGAAGGGTGTGTGTGGTCGCGCTGTAAGCTCTCCACGGCGGAGCAGCAGCGAGAGAAGGACCCACAGCGCTTTTCCAGACGCCTTCCACCGTTTTTTGGCAGGAATCACCTGGCCAGGATGTGACAACGTCTCAGAGAAAAACCTGTACCTGTACCTCAGGGGTGATGGATTACGCGTCGGCTTCGGTCTCCTGAAACAGACGCGCTCTGCATGTTCGAGCTGAGGACTCATCGGTCGCCTGAAGCGCCGCGAGCGATAAAGAAACGCAAAGAGCAGAATAGAGAAATAAATAACTGCGAGAGACCGAACTGATGGTGAGGTGCTGATACAGGAGGAACGGATATGAAGAGGAGCAAATGAAGGGGGGGGGGGGATTTAAATGAACAGAGATACAAAGCAATAAATGAGTACAAAGTTAGTTTTATAAGCCCCGCCCCTTTAGGTGCTATTTGTACGCCGGTCAAACTTTCCGTTCTCACACAACACAAACGATGTGAAAGAAGGGAAATTTCCATTCAAATTACTGTATACCCACATTGCAGAAGGAATTTAGTTAAATCCACTACGGTGTCTTTTCAAAATAAGCTTCCAACGTAGGTTTACTTATTTTTCAGGTTTAATTGGTTAGGTTCAGGAAAAGGGTGTTCAACTTGCATTCTCTCTCCTCTCCACCAGGGGCCAACTCCTCTTGTTCTATCCAATTGCGCTAATTCTCACTTGAACTTTGAACAGAAATATTTGTAATTGTAAAAGAAAAAAGAGAAGACGTCCAGGGAATGAGGAAGCTCACCTTCTCCTCGCTGGATGGAGTGAGACTCCTGGGAGGAAGTGGGCGCAGCCTTGTTGGTGACGGAGATTCAATTAAAAGCTAATTGATAAACCGCTTGAACACACAAGAAGAGTTGAATGTCAGCTTTGTGGCGTTTCGACAGCCGTAGCATTATCAGAGGTTATCGACAGGAAGTAAACTGAGGTGCTGATTAAAAAATAATGACCTGTCTGTGTTGTTTGTGTAGAAGTTTCCTTTCACTTTGGAAACCCAGGAACATTCGGCTTCCGGACTGAAACCATTGGAAACACCGACTTCAACATCTGCTCAAAGATACACTGAAAGGATCCATTTTTCTATGGAATATAAATAATTAGGGTTTATAGCTTAAACAAATATTAATGCGCTGATATTCACATTCCTCTGGAAAAACGCTACATGGTTGGTTGTGCCGCTGTTACTAAGCAACCGAAACGTAGAGCGACGCGATGGTTCAGCGGTAACCCTCTGTGACGAACGGATCATATTCACACAACAAAGGAAAGATATCCGGGGGTCCTGATTGGTTCTTCCTCGTCACATGACATGCGGCGCCAAAGTCGTCACACGATTTTAACCGTTTTTAGAAATTACGGTTGAATTATTGCGCCATCGCCCTCCCCGAGCACCATGGGAAATAAACATGAAAATGGCCGTCGCCTTCCACGCGCTTTTAGACTCAACGTGTGGGCGTCCGTTGTCCTTTTGTCTCACGATATCTAAGATATATTCCCATCTTTATGGTTTTCATTGATGTTGATTTGACAGACAGGGCTGTAAATTCACAGTTATTCTGGTTCGTCACGTGTGTTCCATCTCTAATCTTTGATGTTTCTGTGGTCACTTAATGACCCAACATGTCGTCCTCTTTGTTTCCCTCAATGCATAATGTGTTGAACCTCTCTCTGGTGATTGACAGGTCCTTCTCAGAGACTTCGCCACGCCTCCGTGTTCCATCGTGGTAACTCTTAATTCTGGCAGCATGCACGGTAGATTACACACTAGTTGTTAGAGACCCTTCAGCAAACCAGTGGGGGACCAATCCCACTGGTGGGTTTAGCGTGATTTAATGGAGTGAATGCAACTAGGGGTTTTAACGACACATTTCCTGGCACATCTTCGCAGTGAGGCGTCGTTCAGAGGCGATGGAGAGATTGTGAAGCCAGAAAGTGCTTAACGGAGATACATTTTGAGCGTGTGATGGTGCCGTAAATCTGATAGTTTAAGTACATAAGCCAAATTAACATATTTTGTGATAGCGAGTGTGGAGAAACGGAATCGTAAAAGCATTGCACATTACACGGTTTTTCCTTGCAGTCGTTTTATGTGTTGCGCAATAGTTGAGAGCAACTGAGCTAAAACTCCACATAAGACAATCACACACTTCAAGTCACTATTCAATCAAATCAAATTACTCGGATTTGTTAAGAATAAACATTCCTTCATTTTGATTAAACTAAATCACAAGTTAAGTGACCCCCCCCCCCCACCCCCCACACCCCCTCCCACATTGGGCGCAAAATCTGAAACCAAATCAGCCTTCTCTCACTCCAAAAGGGAGCAAAGACAGGAACAACGTTGGTGGACGAGTCCCGTTTGGTTGTCAGTGGTCGACAGTGTCTCCAATTAATCACTGAAACCGCAGGTGGGGGAACGGGGGGGGGCGCTGGTGATTAAGGCGCTAATTAGGTTAGCATTGGGACACATGCTACTTGATTGGATAAAAGACTGAGAGAAAACAAGGCAGGGATTCGTGTTGCAGAGGTTGTCAAAGTCTTAACTCCTTTGATCGTTTGAACAAAAACAATTGAGAGACAAATCAAGTATGTGAGCAGGAAGATAAGATCAGAAGCACAACTTCCAGAAAGAACATCTCATCAATATTAAACTCTGCGTCTCCTTTCGAAGTCTTGCTACGTTGCCGTTGCACTGTAATTATTTAATTAGTATTACTTTTTAACGGTGCATTAATTAAACATGTATTACCATCCATTTCTGCTTGTTAACCAAAAAAAGTCTTCAAAATAAATAAAACCAAAATTGACAGCAAACTCATTTAGACAACAAATATATTTGATCAGGTTTGGGAATCGATTTGGACTTGGGGGGGGGGAAGAAGCTGTGACGTGCCGATGCTGAGGTTTAGATTAAGTGTAAAACGTATGAGGAAAACATTACAATTACTCACACAATTTTTGAAAATCTCTTTACAAATTCACATTTTCACAAATGCTAAACTGCACCAGCACACAGAAAGATGGCTTTAGAAGCAGACTTTCATTGTGGACACAGCAGTTGTTATGAGACTCTCTCTTCCAAACAGACGATTGGTCGAGAAGTCTGTGGCCAATCGTTGAGCCATTCGTATCGATCGCGAGTCCCATCGGCCTCTGCTGGGACGCTGATTTCCCGCCACGAGGATCCTGCTGGCTGTGAAGCGGGGAAAGAGGACGAGGGGACGATGACGCTGTATTTGACCTTGATGGCCTTTAATGCAGTTTGTCAATTTGACATTCAGGACGGCGGCAACACAGATACAGGACGACGTGTCGGTAGACAAACACGGCGAATACAGCGACGCCAAGACGCCGTCACGCTAACGCAACCCAACAGACCCATCCGGGTCAAACCCTCCACTGGTCCAGGGAACCGGGAAGAAGGACTAAGGAGGCGATGGATGGAACTCAAACAGACGGAAGAGGAAATATCTTGACTTTTAAGAACACCAGATCTTAATTATGTAACTCATTAGCACATGTCATCAAGATATCAAGGTATCGTAATCAAGGCTGAAACGTGTGACTCAAAAATGCCCTTCTTGTTTTTCAATTTTAGAATTTTCAGTCTCCAAATTTAAAAAGTACATGAAAACAAATGCATGTAAAGCCTGAGTCCTTGAGTTCAGCATTTTGCTCGTCGCCATCTTGGATTTTTGAGAAAGTGACCATATTTGGACTGAGGAAGACGTAGAAACCTGTCAATCACAGTAAGCCCCACCCTAAAGCGTCCCCTGCTTCATGGCCTGTTTGACTCTAAATGGACCATCATCTACTAAATGAACATCATGCTGCATTGAAGAAGACTTGAAACTAGAGACTGAGACCATAAACTCATGTTTAGAACGTTTACTGATGGAACAAATCAAGAGCTTGAACCGGACTCGATTCACTGGATCATTTTGACCTCACTGGAGCGCTTCTTGGTCTCTTGACAAGGTCCCAATCAAATCCCTGGTTTCTTGTGAGGAATCTTCACGTTGTTTTTGATGCAGAAATAAATTCAAACATACTGAATGAAAAAAAAAATACATTTGGAAAATAAAACAGCCGCCCTTTCGCATTTGTTTTCCTCCGGTTTCGTCGTTGGTAGAAACTCATGACGACGGAGTCAGCAGATGGGTATCTGCACCACTCGGAGGAAGCGGGACGCCTTAATGCGTTTGCTTTGGCTGAGAAAAGACGTCTCTCATGAACACTTGATATTACTGACATTCATCATTGTGACGTTTTATTCCTCACGATGGCCAAACTCAGACAGTCTGCCATCGCCTCGTCTCTTTTTAGTAGGTTTTTTTTTTCAAAGAAAAGGCAGTTTCACAAGTGATGGATTGACAAGAGACGACAACAACAAGACGATGCTGCAGTTCCCCGTGGTGCAAAGTACACATTTACTCAAGTACCACACTCGCCACATTTGGAGCAGGAGACAGGAAGTCGTGCATTTCCTGCCGTGTGACCGGGAACAAAGAGATTAAATGCACACTGAGCTAATCACCAGTGAGGCAAGGCCGAAGGGGTCGGGACCTGGAATAAGGAGGGAAGCGCTATGATTGGCTGGTGATGAAAGGGGGCGGGACACCCAGGAGGGATCGTATCAAACCACATGACTGTGCAAATGTTCTTTTTTTTGTTTTTACATGTAATTTAAGGTAAAAAGCAGCTGCTGTAACCAAATTATTATACAATACATTCTTTGGCATTAAGCGCTTGTTGTTGATGTATTTCATGTAATTATATGTTTATGCTTTCAATTGGCAATATGGCTTTAAGAGTACAATATATACTATATATATAATAAGTGTGTATGGGCGAAAAATGCAAGACATATGCACAATATAACCTCCGTACAGTATGCAACATCTTTAATATTATTCCTTTGATTGATATTTGTGTGATTTCCTATATTCTTATGAGTATTTTGATTGTGTTTTATTCAGGCTCTTCAACTCCAACTTTCTCAACTTTATCTACAAAACTCGTGCTGATTTCTCGTCAGTTTTCAGTTGGGAAAATAGTAGCACACCGCTCTTTGCTGATGGAGTGATTCAGCTCATGCGGTGCTGTGTGTGTCTGTGTGTAACCGTTGTGCGTTGTGTGTTAAATCCACCTGGCTGTGTTTCGAGGGCCCTAACTAATTTGGAGCCCATTTTCAGTCCATTATGCCGGGCCACTGGGGAGGCCATAGCAAATTAGAACTATCTCTACTCCAGTGACTTCATCATTAAAATTAAAATGGCAAACGCTGCACCCCACCTGTCACACACACAGACACACACACACAAACTGACCAGAGATTACATGCAAACAAAGGCTGGTGAACATGTGTGAAGGTGTGCGAGTGCTACACACACACATGAAAACTAGTGAAAACACACACATTCCCACAAACTGACAGACCTTGTAGCACAATGCACACCCGAACACACGCACACACACACAGAGGTGTCGACGGAGTGGCGAGTGCCTGAACACACACACACACAAACACACACACACACAGTCCGTCCGAGCGTCACCCGCCCAGTGGGACGGCGCTTTAAGCGTGTGTGTGTCGGCCCAGATGTGCGCTGTTAACGCAGCAGGGGCCGCTTTGCAGTGAAGGAGAAGAAGGTCTCTGAGCTGACAAAGCTCCACACTTAAGGCCCGTGGGGGGGCACATAGAGCGAGAAGAAGAGGGAGAGATGGACGAACGTCACTGGTAATCACAGCTCCCAAACCACGACAAAAACAATGCTGCTGCCCGCGTGTGTGTGTGTGTGTGTGTGTGTGTGTGTGTGTGTGTGATGCTTCGGTGTGCCCTTCATAGGCTTCCTCTCCTCATGATGTGAAAGCGAATTCATTTAAAAGAACAAATTGTGCATATATTCAAATGAAACCGAATGATTTTAATTCAAATGAGTTTGAATGAGTGCAGTGAACCACATCCACGTGTGTGTGTGTGTGTGTGTGTGACTGATGCTCAGTGAAGCGACGTCGCCGTGAAACGAGGAAGTGAGTGTTTTGCCTCCTGGTTCACGGAGGGAAAGAATTTTTTCCTGCGCATTGAGAGAGAGAATGAGAAAATAGAAAAATAGTTAAACTATGAATAAATTATTTCACACCAAGATTAAAGTGGGAGAAAAAAAATCTGATGTGAGAGCGACTGGCTTCATTTTCCTGATCTGCAATTCTGGGGTCAACATGATGAATCATAATTAAGCAAATAAATATGGCCATGAGAGGAAAAAAGTATGACATACATATACAAGTCATGTAGTTGAACTGATAAATAAATCGTTTTTTTATACTTTTTTTCTTTTTAAATGATTTAATTATTTTTATTGCAGGGTTCTTTTTCAGACACATTTTCCAGGTTTGTGTGACATTGACACGCTCATTTGTGGTCCGATTCATCGCAAATTGATTAAACTCATTCTCTCGTGTTATCTTTATTTTTTACCTTTTTACCTCATTTGTGATTCTGAATCTCTCACATGACCACATCTCATTCATTTCAGTATAACGGATAGAATAAAAGTTGCATTATGAAATAAACGTCCACCAAAACCAATAAAAGTAGAAAACAGTTTACTCAATTATTTAAATGCATTAACTCGCATATATTCATACTATTTATTGGATTAAGTCATTTGATTCAGGCATATGGCGTATGTACGTATTAATTTATTTAATCTCCAACAAATATTCCACAAATAAGAAGTGGGAATGTAGAAGCGAGATTCACCTGGTTAGCACAAACTGCGTCTCATTCGCTCCGATACACATTTTGGATCCATAAAATGTACACTTTTAAACGGCTTGACTCTCTCAAACAAACGTACACACACACTCCCGCACAATCTGTTATGTCCTCGCATTAAAAGGCTCTTGGATGTACATTTGCTGTCATTCAAGTCAGGGGACTGAAAAGTTGACCTTTTCGACGCAGGAATTTATCCCAAAAAGCCTGAAATCAATCAGGAGAAAGAGAGAAAGTGAAGCTAAAGTAAAGGTTATTTCCTACGTGTCAAAAGAAAAATAACAACAACAGATCATTAATATTTTTGCTTACGATGACTTGTCCTCCCGTCATTTCCATTCTTCACACATCTGGATGCATCCGATCAAGCAGAGTTTCAAACTATTTTGCTTCCCCATTCGCTCAATTATTAGTCATTTTACAGTGATTTACAGTCATTTTACGAGACACAGAACTTTCACCCAGGAGAGAAAAAAACATGAAGAAACTTTCCTATTTCCACAACACACTCCATCTTTGTCCTGAAGTGGTTTTGTGGTGAATTCAAACATAATTCAAAGTAACCAAGTGAGTTTATTTTGAAGAGACGCTGTCTGTGTAACCAGCAGAAACAAGACGGCGAGGCCGGACGGATGTTTCTTAAACTCGGTGTTGAGATGTCGTGGCATCAAACAGAATCTCTGTGGTTTGAAGTGCTGTTTCTCCCCAGCGTCTGTGTTTGTACCCTCAGATGTTTGGTTTGTTTCACTGTCATGTTACGTTGCTGCAGATTAAAACCCCAGACATTTCATAAAAAGAAAAGCCTCTCAGTAAATAAGCAACGGGGCCTTTTTTAGGGAATTAGAGGAGCCGAACGGCAGCTTTTCTTCAAATAAAACGAGTCTTCTGATACTGCAGGACGGAAGAGTCAAAGCAGGTAAAGCAAACAGTCCAAGGAGGGATTTCTGTCTTTCATCGTCACTATGTTCTCCCAACCAGAACCGGCCTTACCCTCATATTCCCTGAACCCTGAACCCCTGAAGTCCTAGTCCAACAGTTCGGCTGAATGTTCTGCGTTTTGAAGGTCTGGACAAAATACCCATTGAACAGCTTCTAGATGCAGGTGAGGTGCAAATAGTGTTGTGAGAAAGTGACTTTTACTTCCTAATTGGATCCTTTGGCACATTCTCCACGATTCATGCACATTTTTCCCAAATGGCCAGTTGATACGCAGGTGAGCCATGTGGGCACGGTCGTATTTTGGGGGAGTAAAGGCTTTTTTATGGGCAGTTCTGCAGTAAAAAACAAAAAAAGAGAGTATTTTAGACCATGAGTCAAACAAGAGTTAAACAAAAAGCTAAGTGGCAGAGCTCTGGATACGTAATGAAAAAACATCAGTCAGACTGGTTCAGTGTCGACTTCTGCCCGCAGGTCTGGTCTCATTAAACACTGTGTGTGTGTCTGTGTGTGTGTGTGTGTGTGTGTGTGTGCGCGCGCTGGCTGATTCTTTGGGACTTTGCTAACGTAATTGAAGCACAGAAAAACAACAATGTGCACTTTTGCTGCATGCACGGTGTGCGTTCACGTCTGGGGGTGGTGTGGAAGATGGAAAACAGCGTGAAAGAAGGAAATGATGAAGCGGAGCGGAGGTGGAGGAGGGAGGTGGAGGAGGGAGGTGAAGTTGTTGTGAAGGCTTCAGAACCAAAGCCAACGGGGCAGTCGAGCTGCAGCGGGAGGGGGGTCTTTCTTCATTTCATATCACTTGAAGTAAATTAAGTCTCTATTTCTGTTCATTCCAAAGATTACCTTTAAGACAAAAAAGTGAAAAATAAAAAAGAAAGATGCAATAAAGACTCTAATTAAATACATAAATTATTATATAAGTGAATAGAAGCAGCATGTGTAAAATATTTAGTGTTTGTTGTGGTCTTGGTTTTTAGGTAAATTGACTTTGCGATAAAAGCCGTCATTTAAGTTATAAAGGTTGTGATCATTAGTGTTGATAACATGTATAATTAGGTATAAATCTGTCCTCAGCGTCGCTCTTTGAGTTTAATGAGCGCGACGTGACCTCATCGCTGCCCCTTGTGGCCGCTATCGACGTCTTCTACTCTCTGACCACAAGGGGCAGAAGTCAGCAAATTAAAGATTACATATAACTTAAACTCAAGTGAACATTTAGCGTTTATCCGTTTTGAGTTTTCAAACGATATGTTTGAGACTAACACGGAGGATTTCATTTCAGATTCAACATCTGTTCCTACATTTTTAAGAACAGCTTCTCTAAAGGAAGCTTCAGGACTTCCGTCCACACGGTAGGTAAAATACGACAAGATATGACAGCAGAGAGAGTCTGAAAAACCAGACATTAAAACACCATTGTTTTATAAATGCTGTGATGCACCTCCACACCTCTGCTCCACCCTCCCTCCCTCCTGATCTTCTACGCCCACCGCTGTTATTGCCTTCTACTCATAATAGACAAAGGAAGAGGCGAGATGAAGACACAGACACAACGCTTTCGGGCGAATACTCAATAAAGGACCGTTAATAACGGCGCCCTGCTGGCCAGCCAATGGCCTCGGTGCCGTTAAGATTAAAACCGCCAGAAGTAAGTGTTCAATTTCCTGTTTGTTTCCCCTCCTTCGATCAAACCGTTCACCAGCTTGGACCAGGAGGTGTTTTCCTACACAACTGACACGTTGTAGTATTTATTTGGTTTCTGGACTAGCGACAATAATGCAAATTACATTTGATGGTTCTGTGAATGTTATACTCAACACCGATGGTGTCCATTGGCAGAGCCATGATTCTTTTAGAGTACCATATGGGTCTATAAGTTATATATTATCTATTACCAACAATGCTACATAGTGCAACTTTTCCTTAGCTGTCTTTCCTTTTCCCTAAAAAGACAACTTGAAATGCACAGGACTTTGCTCATTCTCTATTATTCATCACTGGGGCCAAAGGACGACGTCTCGTCAGTGTGTCGCCACACAGCAGCTCCAGATGTTTGTGACAATGTCAGCGTTAGTGTCCCTGTGCCTCTGCAGCCCCCCTTTACCCCCACCCTCCCCGCCGCTCTCATCAGGGGGCTGATGCATCGAGCCAGAACCCCCCCCCCCCCCCCCGCGCCCCCCACCATGCCGGGAGGGCAGATTAAAGCCACTGCACCTCAACCCTGCTGACACGCCAGCTTTGCTTCACCGGGGTCCTCTGGCCCCGCGGGGCGAAGAGGTGCCGATCCAGCTGTGCCCAGGCCCCCCCCTTCCACACTCGGCTCGAGTGTGTGCCTGTGTCTGTGTGTGTGTTAAGGGTTACACACAGACACACACAGACACACACAGACACGAGAGCGGTAGATTTTCAAGATGTCCAAATTTCCATCAAAAGATTGGATGATTTTGTTGTTTTGTCGCAGTGACCCAGGTTCCTTGATTGGCCTTTTGAACATCGACTCTAAATACTTAATAATCAAAAAATCAGCAGAGAGACGACGTGAGAGCAGCAAGTGGAATGAAATGAGGCCTTTGTTCCTTCCACACATAACTAGTGTGGAAGGAAAAGGTCTCTGTCTGGTTTAACATTTATTCACAATACTTTATACAATATATAACGTTACGACCAATGATCAATGTCCTGGTCATTATATATATATATATATATATACTGTATATATACTGTATATCATGTATATATATATATATACTGTATATCATGTATATATGAAATGAAAAAAGGGTTGTACCATTGAACTGAGGAAAATGTGTTTTTCATTTGCTTGGAAAAATGGTGATCTTCTGACCACGAATCCTTTGAGCAAGCAGTTGGACGCCAGCTCCGATGCAGAGTCTCATCACGTCTGGTTTACTGATGAGCTGGAGGTCCAGAGCAGAAAGGCCCCCACTTGGCCAGCGGTCAGAGAATGAGAGACAGGCAGATGGTTTGGAAAGAAGGTTCAGAGACCCAGAGACGTCTCCGAAGGGGGGGGGGGGGGGGGGGGGATAATACCAACATCAAAAGACATGTTTTTGAGTCGAGGGGCTTCTGAGCGTTGCGTCCTCGCCCCCACAAAGAGTTCAGCGGAGATGTCAAGATGTTTTATTGTTGATTCCCGTAAAGAACTCGATTTATTTTGTTTCTCTGCAGCTGAAATAAATCCAACGAGAGGTAAAGCTTATTTTTTTCCTTGAATTCACTTTCAATGAATTTAATGCTCAAACAATAAAAGCCCCCAATAGATCAAACACGGCGGTGCTGCATGGAGTCCCTGCAATGAATGCTGGATTCAGTGACTATTTACGGTCATGTGACACAACCTCAAAGTGACAACACGACAGGAGGAGGCACCTCCTGCTGTTTCCAGCGCGGGAATCAACCTCC
Organism: Pungitius pungitius; assembly: GCF_949316345.1. NCBI lineage: Eukaryota > Metazoa > Chordata > Actinopteri > Perciformes > Gasterosteidae > Pungitius > Pungitius pungitius. The sequence goes on from NC_084902.1 coordinate 1,856,622, forward strand.
AACACAGCAAAAAAGGAAAGAAACTCCTCCCAGAATTCCTTCTGACCTAAACGGGCCAGTATGGATACCCCCCCCCCCCCCTGCCAGGGCCTGTCACGCAGGGTTACCCCTTGATTGTCCCAAGGCTGGATAGTGCTGGATAGAGCTAGGCAGGAGCCAGCTATTCCCCCCCGCCCCTCTCCCCCCCCACCTACCATTTTAAAGTCCACTCAACCCAGAGCTGCCATTCCCATGCTGCCACATACGCTGATCCGGTACGACTAACAGCCCCCACACAGGCATCCCTTCAGTCTCCTAAACAACTCTTTTCGCATAGACTCTTGGGCTGGGAAAAGATGTTCTGACCCCCCCCACCCCACCCCCCACCCCGGGACCCTGTCCTCGGACCCTGCAGGGAGAACCAGAAGAGCTTCGCGAAGGCTCTGCACGCGACTCCCCCTGAACACCTGGCAGCGACCAATGAGCACGGATCAAACAAAAACAAGGTGGGGGGGGTCCCTTCCATTCGATTTGTCATTTAAGGAAAAAAAAGCTGTTGCGTGGTTTTTTTTACGCTCAAACGCAATAACATTACGACATTATTAGCGCGACGAGATGCAAGCTGCGGGTGCTTTGCATTCTGGTCCACGGAGAGGGTCGCTGGCAGAATCAGGGCTCTGATGGATCTTCTCTGGCAGACGCAGTGAGACGCCTCTGAGTCTCTGAAGCCCGCCGTGTTTTCCGCTGATGTTTTAGTGAATTAAATCCCTCTTTCTGCCTTCAAACTCAATCGTAGCCGCACTGGAAAATATCAGTTGGCCCAGAACATGACAGAAACTGAGGCGATGCATTTCATTTCTGGTGCATCTGCTCTATGGTCCTCTCACACAGGTGAAACCAAAAGGGCGTCAAAATAAAACTTTGAAGCTTTGAAGCATCAAAATCATATTTTATAAACGTAGCTGATTTAGTGAGATTGATTTGAAGGTATTTCTTATTTTATTTGACAGAAGATGAACTGAGCGGCGTTCCTTTGTTGCGCTTTAATTAAATGGCTAGATTAAGGTGATCATGAGACAAACTTTGGACGGAATCCTCCCACATAAGTTACTGTGTGAATCCATCCTCGCGCTCCAAAAGGCACAAAATAATACGAGAAACATGAGTGTGTGAGTGGAAAAACTGGGGAAACGTAGAAAATATGGGAGAGAAAGTGAATCTGCGGCGTTAAAAGCGTAAATGGTTTATACCTGCATGCAGCCTACAGCATCTGAGGGGGGAGGAGAGCACAGGTCTCGGCCTACAAATCTCATTTGGCTCTGGTACCCGAGGCCTTAATCGCTGATAGGGCTAAAAAAAGAAGTGTGTGTGTGGGGGGGGGGGTCTAAATGAGGGTAAAAGAGTGTCAGGGAGATGGTGGAGCTCCGCCCTGCCAGGTGAGAGAGGATGAAACAGTGCAGATAGGAGAAGAGGGTGGGGTTGGGGGGGGGGGGGGTGTAGAGGATGGAGGGAGGGAGAAAATAGAGGTTAAGGAGGGATGAACACCGAGGCGGCGTCTTGTTCTCAGGACCGACGGAGCGATGCGGAACATCGTGGAGTAAACGATGGGAGGAGGAAGGAAGTGGAGAAGATCGGAGAGAATGTGGTGTGAAGGAAAGTGTTTGAGAAGAGAGAAAGAGAGGAAGACTGAGGAGAATATCTTTGTGCGTGTGTGTGTGTGTGTGTGTGTGTGTGTGTGTGTGTGTGTGTGTGTGTGTGTGTGTGTGAGAATCAGCGAAGGAAGCGAGTGTGACGGATTCGGGCCGAGGCAGCAGTAAAAGGTTCCTCTAATACAGCGGGTGGTGAGGAGAAGTCTGAAGGATACGCTCTGTTAGAGGAGAGGAAGGAGGAAAGGAAGAAGGGAGGGGAGGAGGGAGGGCGACGGAGATCCAGAGTCCAAAAAGTAATGGGGGGGAGGAGAGGCAGTTTTCCCCGGGTTCTTCTTTGAGTCTCCTCCTACTCATCTCTTGTTTGAAAAATGACAAATCTTCCCTTTCTATTCTTCTTCTTCTTCTTCTTCTTTCCACTAATCCGCCCTGAAGTCCTCTTCCTCCTCCTCCTCCCCTCTCCTTACTTTTTGGGGCGTTTTTACTTTTCACACTTCATTGAAACATCATTGAAAGAGACCTTGTGGAGCAAAAAAATCTTTACAATAAAGACATGATCAAAGAGGAGGATGAAAGAAAGGACTGTGGTCAAGACATCTCGACTGTAAAAGCCACGTGACATCAATTCATATCCACGAGAGGCTGCATGCCAGCAAAGCACTTAAAGGACCACCCCCCCTCTGCCACTTATCTGATAACACACAGCCCACACTGGGGGGAATGCTCTGGATGTAGAAAAAGTGGATAGTGTTTTTGCCTTGGTGACAACGTTTAGTAGCCCCCCCCCTAAAGCGCCCCCTGCTTTATGGTCTGTTTGACTCTAAATGGACCATCATTTACTAAATGAACATCATGCTGCATTGAAGAAGACTTGAAACTAGAGACTGAGACCATAAACTCATGTTTACAATGTTCACTGAGGGAATAAATCAAGAGAGAAGTAGAGTCATTTCCTCATAGACGTCTATGGGAGCAGAGGAGTCGCCCCCTGCTGGTCACTACACAGAAGTAGAGTCATTTCCTCATAGACGTCTATGGGAGCAGAGTCGCCCCCTGCTGGTCACTACACAGAAGTAGAGTCATTTCCTCATAGACGTCTATGGGAGCAGAGGAGTCGCCCCCTGCTGGTCACTACACAGAAGTAGAGTCATTTCCTCATAGACGTCTATGGGAGCAGAGTCGCCCCCTGCTGGTCACTACACAGAAGAAGAGTCATTTCACAGCTACACTATTAAGACCCGGAGGTTGCTGCCTGTTGCAGAAAGACAACTTCTAGGGTGGTGTCCCTGTGCACCTCCTCCCCATTTCCCTTTTTTCCCCCCAATCCCTCCTCCTCGTCCTGACAGCCCGGTGCCCAGCAGCAGGTTCTGGGCGGCTTCGCAGACCAGACAGGAGTCGGAAGACAAACTACCCAATAGAGGCTGGGAGCAGATGGAGACGGAGTAGAGGGGAAATGCACGGCGGGTAAAAGGAGAGGGAGGCGTTGTTGAAGAGGTGGGGGGGGGGGGGGGGGGGGGGTACTTCCATAGGGAGTTGAGGCAAAGCGAGCTCGGGCATTGATTTGCGATTCCAATGAAGCCTGCTTACAGTGAATTACACGCAGGACACACTCGGGCTTAAGTGTGCATAAATAATCACGTAATGGATGGTCCCGCCAATAACAAAGTTAGCGGGGCGGTCCGCTGCGGGACAACATGAGCATTAAAGCATCATTAGGAGAGGGTCCACTCTGGGGGGGCTCATGTGTTTTAATTGTGTGACCGCGGCTATGAGTAGACCATGCGATTTCCCTCTATTGGCAGTAAAATCCCTCAGAAGTTAATATTGTTTTCAATAATTAATGTAGGGGTGAGTGCATGAGTTTATTAACTCAAGTTAAAAACAAAATCCCTCCATTTAACATCACCCAAGCATCTTAATCTGACCACAAGCGTCCGCTATGTGACTCCATCTCCACGAATTTGTCCTTTGTTGTTTTGAGGACCATCATTTCAAAGCCTTGAATTCCGTGTTATGGCTGTTGCCATCTTGTGTCTGTGCCACCGGATGCTGAAAAAACCTTTAAACTTTCACTTTAAAATGCGAGGGAACATGAGGTTTGGATGTATTTGAGATAAATGTTGCTATGACAACAAGGTAGACTATGAGGAAGCAGAGCTGCATCTCTTTCTAAATTGGCAGTTTAGGGAAAAGCCAAGAAGTAGAAGAAGTCCGCCCCCTCCCTGAAATGTCAAAAATCTTTTCAGGTCAGAAGCATAGAATGGAAATATAGTACATTGTGCATAGCGTTTAATGCTTGGTCAACTTTTAAATGACAATGATGTTGTATTTATTTAATTTATTTTTATAAACAGTCCATCATATTCTTGTATTCGTGTTCAGTTCCTTTGATAAATGTGTGGAAAATGGCTTCTTGGCTCAACATTTATGTTTTCTTTTTTCTCGCAGATATTACCTGGAAATAAACATTTTGATTTCCAGCACCGTTCAGGGTAAAAGGGGTCCTCACTCAGAGAAACAGAAGTCATTTGAATAATTGAGATGAAAAGCAAAACGAGCCGCTGAATGTGTGGCGCAGGGTTTCAAAGTGATACGTGTTTAAACTTGAGTGCCGTTCCAAATCAAGCTTTCTGTGGAGGAGATTTTATTCTCACCATTTATTGTTACAAAAATAATGAACATTTGTTACGACCGAATTCTCAAAAGTTCCCCATTTCAAAAAACACTTTTTACAGCACCTCGGTAGGTAATTTCTTACCTCCTCACTTTCTGAGACAAAGCACTTAAAAAGAAGACAAGGCCTCCATGAACGCTGTCGCTGGGGGACAGAAAGGTCCACCCGGACCGGCCCTCCTTTGGGTGGAGAGGCACAGTGGAGACGCTCTGAAGGGGAGGACGAGTTGGACCGAGTCGATCCCGAAGCCTTTTTTTAAAATTTCGTGAGGAAAGGAAAAGATGGTCCATCAAAAAAAAAAAAAAACTCAGGTTCCCTGTGGTCCTCCAGAGTCGTGCTCTCTATGCAGCTGGACGCCATGGATCCAGGTTCCTGCGAGGAAGACCACTGCGTGGAGAACCACGAGGTCCTTGCTGGGTCAGCTTGATTCAAATAAATAGCTTAACTGAACTCATTCCTACGTGACACGTTGTCACGGCCCTCTCGTTTTCATCCGATGAACTTCACAAACCGAAAAGGGGAAGTATACCGCCGTCTTTAAACGCATTACTTTGAGTATTTTCGCACCGCGAACCTCCGTAAATTGCCCTAATCCGCTCTCTCCTTCCTCCGCCTCTGATTGGGCCATTAAGCCTGATTAATATACAAAGCGTGTCAGGCTAAATTGAGTCATTGCAGTAAATGATTTGATGAGGGGTCAGTCCACAAATCTCTCAGGAATAATGTGGAGGCGACGGCGATGACAGGATCGAGTTCTTCAAGGTCGGGGGGGGAAACAAAAAGTTGTATTGAATGAGAAACTTTTTGCAGTTCAGGGAAGTAAAACTCTTCTCTCAAAAGTGGGAATTTCTGATTTTTCAATTCAAACGGATGCATGTGGATTTCCACGCCTTACGAAGCAGAGAAATTGTGACAACCTTTAAATTGGAGCGATTTTGGGGGACTAGAGTATAAAGACCGTTCTAAACCTGCTAAAAGCTTCCATTTTTTGTTTTGTTTTTCCCGGCAAGCATCCCGCGTCCCCCCCCCCCCCCGCTGGGCGCTACCTGAGCGGACCACCGCAGAGGGAAACAACACAAACCAAATGACCGAATAATTGAATGAGCAATTATGCTGGGCGGATCAATAGACTCCACCACTCTCCGTCAGCTCCATCAGCTCCTCACGGAGAGCCCGCTCTCCTCGCTGCTTTCTTCCTCCCGCTCAGCTCATCGCGTCCAGCTAGATGCCATTTTTCTCCTGCTTTCGTCTCACTCGCTCACGTTTCCCTCCCTCTTCTGTTCATTGACGTCTTTGTTTCATTTTGTTTTTCCTCCAGAAAGCGTTCTGGGCCTCTCCACCCTTCACTTAAGTTCCTTTTTCATCTTAACAAAAGAAACGTGGACAGGACATCTTCTTCCTGTCACAGCCCGGCTCTCAGACTGCAACTCGACAGCGACAGAAGTGAGCTGCTAAGAAGAAGAAGAAGAAGAAGAAGTTTATTGTTGGAACAAACAACCACACGATGCAGTGAGGAGGTTCCCGTTATCAGTAGTGCAGCGGATGGATAAAACAACAGACCATAAACGCGGCCCAGGTGCCGCGCCAAAGACGCAAAGCCCTCCTCCACGAGCCCCAGTTGCAGAATGCTGCAGGTATTTAAGGCAGCCCCCCCTCCGGCTCAGGTGTGGCTCATCCAGCTGATGACCCTCCAATCAGCACCTGCGACACACAGCCAAAACCACAGGGACACCTGGGACATGGGAGGAGGAGCGTCGTCACACCACCGGGTACGAAACCCCCCCCCCAATAGTCAGTGTGGCCCGGGATGGCGGTGTGATTAATGCCTTATTGGTCACCATGAGGATGGTGTTTGTGAAGCGTTTATCTTCCTCTCAAAAGCTGAGAAGAAGCTGCGGGGAAACATTCGTGCGAGGAGTTTGTCCTAAAGTGGCGGCCACTGAAGCGCAGCGGTTGCAATTCAAAAGGAATTGATATCAGACTTAGATTTCCTATTTATTCACAGAGAGAACTGCGCACCCCCCCCCCGCCCCCCTCCCCCGTCACCATCCATCCCGGAGAATATGAGCCGGGGCCCCGCATCACAGAACCCATCTCGGGGAAGCCGGTGAGGCGGAAAGAAACCCGTTGGATTTCGCATACGAGGTTAACAGGTGAACGCGGAGGGAGGGAAGAGAGGGACGGGAGAAGTGTGGGTTTTTTTTTTTTGTCATAAGCACCTCCATATATCCACCTGCTCAGATGAATAGCGGCTACTGAAGCAGAGTATCCTTCTGGCTCTGCAAGTGTGGGATTAAATATGTTTACAGGAGCAAGGGGGGAAAAAGGATTTTCACTTGTGCAAATGGTGAGTTATGGCCCGGGGTTTAAGCGAAGAACTGGTTTTGGTTTGCTTTGAGGTAAGCGTTGAATGAACCGCAGTGTGTGCGACTTGCACTGGGAAGAATCAAAAGTTTGTTTCTCCTCTGTCCTCGCCTTGCTGTTATAGGTCAGCAGCTAAAAGTGCAATCCTTTATAAAAAGCAAATATGCATTTCTTTCACAAGTAAAAAGTGGACGTAGTCATCGAGGCGTTACCAATTAAAGCCTCGTGGCCGCCACCTTGTAATGACGCTGTCTTCATTTCGGCTTTTTTGTAAACAATAAACAACTTACTTTATTAGAAATTCATAGGAGCCACAATATTTTCCTAACGTGTCAATCACAGGATTTACATCATCAGTTTACTAATGAACAAAATCTATGGATTTTCTTCAGTGAAGCTATGGTCAGCTAGCTAATGTCAGCTAGCTATGGTCAGCTAGCAAAGGTCAGTTAGCTAATGTCAGCTAGCTAATGTCAGTTAGCAGTGGTCAGCTAGCAACGATCAGTTAGCTAATGTCAGCTCTCAACAGTCAGCTAGCTTATGTCAGCTAACGTCAGGGTGTCCTAACCAGGAAAGTATTTAACTAACTATGCAATAAAACTATTGATAAAGAATGTTCAGGTGATTTAAAGTGTACATACAAAGAGATTTTTATTGCGGTGAAAAAAACACCACAAAGAGGCAAGAGACAGAGCTAAGATCAAAACTGTGGGAAAACCAGCTGGCTTTAGATTCATCCCATGATTTATATCTAATATCTGCTGTACCTGTTCAGTGTCTATGTACATTTTTCTTTGTAGCGTTTTCTAATTAGATAATAAAAAGCACAATTAAAACCTCGTTTGGACCCCTCACTCCTGTATCTTGTGGTTTGCGGTGTGACGACAACGTACAATTTAAGTTGAATGTTTTGGTACAATGAATGTGGTTAAACTAGAAACTAGTATCCCGAGTTCAGGGACTTTTATTTACTAAAGTTTTCAAAGTTGTAGCTGTATGTAGAGAGTGAAACCATCATTTTTGCAGTGCTTAATATTATTAAATAACATGGTTTGGGAAATATTGGCCTCTGGTTACGAGTGTCTCAACCTAATAGAAATATCATCGGATAGTGGGCCTCAAGTTTTTAAGTGGTTAACTGCCACTCCATCCCGACAGTCAAACTGATTAAAAATCAGATAAAGTTTGGTGCTTTACCTGAAGTGTAAAAATCCAACCAAAATTCAACTATTCAGTTAAAAGTTAAAACCAGGTGACACAAAATATAAAAATACAGTGGAGCTGCCAATCTTCGCAGTGGCCGTTTTGTTTGTTTATGTTAATTACACCCTTGTCTCAAAATTAACGTGGTAATGGTTTATTACATCCGCCAGCTAACACTAGATGAGGTATATGTTTTTATTCAGGCTTCTCTCCCTCTAAATGGATTTAAATTACATTTTTATTTAGATGTCGGTCATGGGGCAAACTAAGAACTTCCCACTGTTTCACAAAGAGATTTTAAAAATCTGCAGATCTCTTCTGCATGGATTCAGTTCTCAACGCAGAGCCTTCGGTGCCAATCAACAGAAACGAGGTGGGGGGGGAAGATGCTTCTTCTGTCACTTTCTCGAAACCTTTCAAAAATATTTCCTCCTGTGGTGTTCATGTGGGGGATTAGTCCAAAGTATTGTTGGGCTGCTTCGAATCACCTCCCTCTGGATTATTATTGGTGAGAACATTGTCTCAATTCATCCATTGATTCAGTAGAGTTGTTTTCTATGTTTCCAAAAGCCACGGGCCCCGGGGGCCTGATATTTCACCCTGCTATTATTTTCCCTGAATGGGGCTCAGGCACCACAGATACTTTCATGCAATAGTTGAAAGTCATGCTGTGCAACAAAGAAAAGGAAGGAAGACGAATTACAAGGTAAAATGTTTGAACATTTTGAGACTTTAACAGCGTTCATGAACCACACTTATTACAGTATTTGCTTGTGCATTAAATAAGGAATGTAAATATGCCAACAATACTATTTGATTTTAAAATCTTTTGGCGCATGCATCAAAAAAACATTGTGGTGTTGTTTTGGTTTATGCCCCAAAAACACTGGTTTAGATTTAGGACAAAAACCTCACAATAAGGCTTTGAATAGCAACAAGAAGTTGGGTTTAGGTAACAAGAACAAAACCCTCAAGCTAGGTTTAAGAAAAGAAACCTCATGGCTGGGCCTCAAATAGTAGCGTGATGCGAGGTTTGTCCAACAGAGGAATTTTAGCTTTATTGGTTTGGATGAACATTTACACAAATATATTTATTTTTGGTCAAAAGCACCCAACTAAAATGCTCGACTTGCGGTGCAAAGTTGTGTTTTTGACCAGAAAAAAATTCTCTTTTCTTCTTTTTTTGGTGCCTAGCGACACGGAAAGCAAATGCGTAACCCACCTCCTTGGACACAAGGATCCCATTACGTGACTATTTGACCAGCCATTCTGGGCCATTGTGGGCGCACAGCAACAGTTGCTGCAAGCCTGCGCCACTCAGACCTGGCAGAAGTAATAATACCTTCAACAAACCATTAACATCACCGGTGGCTGTGTGTGTCTGTCTCTATTATTTTGAGCCCAAAACTTGAGAAAAACCTTCAGTGCTCAAATACCTCGTCTTATCTCGTCTGGAAGTTGGTGATGGTTCACACAGGTGATGTCACTGGTTTCGTTGCTAAGGAAACTGCAGGTGATTTCTTTCTTTACAACCTACAAGACGGCGAAAGCAATGAAAGGAGGATGCAGCTGTCATTCAGAATGTGTGCGTACATCATGAGCAGTGTCTCTCCATTCATCTGATCTCTCTCTCCCTTTCACTCCATCACCTTTACCTTCCTGTCACGTCTCGCCGTCAACACCTGTCCAAGTATCACGTGAGAAGAATGAAAATACTGTCATTTTATACCTCCTTTTATCCGGCCAGCAGTCAGGTGTTTTGTGGCCACCCTGTGAATTTTCTTTTTGTCTTCGCGCAATTTATTTTGATGTCTTATTTATCATTAACCTTTTATTTATTCATTCTCTGTGTGGATGTCCAGCAAAACGAGCGATCGGTCTGCCGCTTCATGAGTGGTTTGGGTGACAGTTGCTGACGGGCAGGTGGTCCGTGCGTGTGACAGCTCCCGTCATCAGGCCATGAAGGGGTGTGAATGGGTAGATGACGACGTGCAGTGCAAAAGCTCTTTGAGCCCATAAGAGAACGAGTACTCTCCATCTACCACTTGTTGACCCTGCACTGCTAGTCAGTGCCAACAAAGGCTCTGAGTGCACTCAAGAGGACATCATGCCAATGCCGTGTTGACTGAGAGGTCATGGAAACGTTCCCCACCTCAAAGCCCATAGCAATAAAACCGCGTGGTACGGTTTTAAGGAAAAAATGGTGGTTCGGGTTGAAATATCTACATTTGTCACGCTATTCTGTGGCATAGTTATGTTTTCAAGTTATGGAACGAAAGCAGAAGTGAACTCTCGGCCAACATTGATTTTCTGGTCGCACACGTGAGACTCCTCTAAACTCCTAAATTCCTCTTTATGACGTCCTTACAGGCGACCCGGCACATCTGGGCTCCTTGTGAAGAGGGCAGAGTATAATAGGCAGTGAATTACTTTTCGTAGGTCATAATGCAGCGAGCGAAGCCGAACACAAAGCGAGGGAGAATCGTCTAAAACAGCAACTATCCGTGTTGGTTTTCCCCGTGAACACGTTTGGTTTTTAAAGATGGTGGCCAGTTTGAGAGGTTTTGGCACTAATAAGCTTGCAGTGAATAAAATATTCCACCATTCTTCTGAAAGGCTGTTAAGAAGAATTACGCTATGGGGTGGGGGGGGGGGGGGTAATCAGATGGTGGAGGAGCTGGTAATTAGTCACCTTTTAGAGTGGTCTGGTGACCCAATTTGCAAAATAGCCCTTATCATCAGGGCATTGATCCGTGCACATTCAGGCTTTAATACCAGCTTTTGAAATGCATCCTTCCCAAAGATATCCGGCTCCACAACAGTGAATCTTAATTAATTCATGCTGCACAAAGCACTGAAAGATCTAGAAATTAGAAATTGGTAACCTGGATCATGCTGCAGACAGTTCTTGTAAGAAATTTTTTATTTTTATTTCTCAGTTTTAATAAAACTAATCTGTTTATTTTCTTTATATCTAACCATTAAAAACTGATTTAATGTTCACACAACGTCTTGCGTCGATTCTTCTTCGGAACAGAACATTCTGCCTTAAAGAAGATGCTAACTTAATACAATGTGCCGCTAATCAATGAGATCGAACAAGTTGACTTTGGATGATTTGCAATTTGGAACTTTTTTTTTTTTTTTAATCCAAGTATGAATAGCATCATCTCTGTGGAACAGACATTATTTTTCATTTATTTGTTTATTGTTCATTCAATCAATGTAGACACTATCTTAAAGTTTTATTCTTCTTTTAGATATTTTACTAAAAGAGTCACACCAATTATGTTTCATTACGATGGGATTTTAGGAGGGAAAGTGATGTGGTGATTGAGACGAGGTGAGAATCTAATGAAGATTTTAGTAACGCTCAAATGGCATCGCTTATTTAAAAGGTTTAAACATTTAAGTTCATTTTCATTCTCATAAAATATTCCTTTTGGCAAAAATTCAAACATTTCAGGTTAGAGAAGGAGTGTAGTGAATAGAATGGGTTGGATTTCCTCCCTCGTGGAAAGATCCAGTTGTTAAAGTAAAAGAATTGAGGAAATTTCTTGAACTTGCATTCTGTGTAGTGACCAGCAGGGGGCGACTCCTCTGCTCCCATAGACGTCTATGAGGAAATGACTCTACTTCTGTGTAGTGACCAGCAGGGGGCGACTCCTCTGCTCCCATAGACGTCTATGAGGAAATGACTCTACTTCTGTGTAGTGACCAGCAGGGGGCGACTCCTCTGCTCCCATAGACGTCTATGAGGAAATGACTCTACTTCTGTGTAGTGACCAGCAGGGGGCGACTCCTCTGCTCCCATAGACGTCTATGAGGAAATGACTCTACTTCTGTGTAGTGACCAGCAGGGGGCGACTCCTCTGCTCCCATAGACGTCTATGAGGAAATGACTCTACTTCTGTGTAGTGACCAGCAGGGGGCGACTCCTCTGCTCCCATAGACGTCTATGAGGAAATGACTCTACTTCTGTGTAGTGACCAGCAGGGGGCGACTCCTCTGCTCCCATAGACGTCTATGAGGAAATGACTCTACTTCTGTGTAGTGACCAGCAGGGGGCGACTCCTCTGCTCCCATAGACGTCTATGAGGAAATGACTCTACTTCTGTGTAGTGACCAGCAGGGGGCGACTCCTCTGCTCCCATAGACGTCTATGAGGAAATGACTCTACTTCTGTGTAGTGACCAGCAGGGGGCGACTCCTCTGCTCCCATAGACGTCTATGAGGAAATGACTCTACTTCTGTGTGGTGACCAGCAGGGGGCGACTCCTCTGCTCACATAGACGTCTATGAGGAAATGACTCTACTTCTGTGTAGTGACCAGCAGGGAGCGACTCCTCTGCTCCCATAGACGTCTATGAGGAAATGACTCTACTTCTGTGTGGTGACCAGCAGGGGGCGACTCCTCTGCTCCCATAGACGTCTATGAGGAAATGACTCTACTTCTGTGTAGTGACCAGCAGGGGGCGACTCCTCTGCTCCCATAGACGTCTATGAGGAAATGACTCTACTTCTGTGTAGTGACCAGCAGGGGGCGACTCTTCTGCTCCCATAGACGTCTATGAGGAAATGACTCTACTTCTGTGTAGTGACCAGCAGGGGGCGACTCCTCTGCTCCCATAGACGTCTATGAGGAAATGACTCTACTTCTGTGTAGTGACCAGCAGGGGGCGACTCCTCTGCTCCCATAGACGTCTATGAGGAAATGACTCTACTTCTGTGTAGTGACCAGCAGGGGGCGACTCCTCTGCTCCCATAGACGTCTATGAGGAAATGACTCTACTTCTGTGTAGTGACCAGCAGGGGGCGACTCCTCTGCTCCCATAGACGTCTATGAGGAAATGACTCTACTTCTGTGTGGTGACCAGCAGGGGGCGACTCCTCTGCTCACATAGACGTCTATGAGGAAATGACTCTACTTCTGTGTAGTGACCAGCAGGGGGCGACTCCTCTGCTCCCATAGACGTCTATGAGGAAATGACTCTACTTCTGTGTGGTGACCAGCAGGGGGCGACTCCTCTGCTCCCATAGACGTCTATGAGGAAAGGACTCTACTTCTGTGTAGTGACCAGCAGGGGGCGACTCCTCTGCTCCCATAGACGTCTATGAGGAAATGACTCTACTTCTGTGTAGTGACCAGCAGGGGGCGACTCCTCTGCTCCCATAGACATCTATGAGGAAATGACTCTACTTCTGTGTGGTGACCAGCAGGGGGCGACTCCTCTGCTCCCATAGACGTCTATGAGGAAATGACTCTACTTCTGTGTAGTGACCAGCAGGGGGCGACTCCTCTGCTCCCATAGACGTCTATGAGGAAATGACTCTACTTCTCTCTTGATTTATTCCCTCAGTAAACATTGTAAACATGAGTTTATGGTCTAAGTCTCCAGTTTCAAGTCTTCTTCAATACATCATTCACTAAATGAACATCATGCTGATGTTCATTTAGTGAATGATGGTCCATTTAGAGTCAAACAGACCATAAAGCAGAGGATGCTTTAGGTTATTTTATATTCACAACACAGCAGGTGCAGTTTGGCCCGTCTAAAGGAAGGACCACAATGACGCCCCGACCCCCCATTCTGCTGATAAAAATCTTTACAGAAACCAGTATAAGAATCATTGACATACGTCTGTATTCCACATCTGACTCCCCCCCGACCACCACCCCACTGGCACCTGAGCCCTAATTGCAGCTCTGGCAGAGTGAGTGGGGGAGGGGGTGGGGACCATGCCGGTCAGCAGGGGGAGCACTGCTTCTCTGGGACACTGATTTATTGGACAATTTCACAGCAGTGTCTGCAGTAATGGGACGGGATGAATGGCTGACCTGGGAGGAGCAGAACTGGCGCTGTGCACATGTGTGTTTGAGTGTGTGTGTGTGTTGATTGTGTGTGTGTGTGTGTGTGTGTGTGTGTGTGTGTGTGTGTTGATTGCGTGTGTGTGCGACATGTGACATAGCTGCATTTCTGTGTCTTTGTTTTATTTAACTCTTCTGTCTCTCTGGCGCTCAGTGTGGGTTCACTGTGTGTCTTCTCGTATCTGTGTGTGTGTCATTTTGTATTAATAGCTTTCTGCTTCCTACACACACACACAAACCCACACCAGGTCCACACCTCCCCTCCTTATGACTAATTCACTCACTGTGTCAACCTTTGGCTCTGTCTCCGTCCTCTGTATATTTAAATATATATATATATATATAGATGCTGTATATTGTGTGCGTACCATAGTGATAAAAAGGAACATGGAGGACGTTTCTAACTCAAAAATGTTTAAGTCAATAATTGAAGTCCTGCTGCACTGCAGAAACTGATCCGAGAATCGGCCTCCTTCCGCCTCGTAAAACCACCCAGTTCTCCTCTAGTCCCTGTGTACATTATCATTATCTCTTTCATCAACCTTACCGACCCCCCCCCCCCCCCCGGCCCCCCAAGTCCTTCCAGCCACTGAACAATTGCCATATTTGCACTACCATGCCGTTCACATTTACATTTACAACCTTGCTGCTGAATACTTGATATATCTTTTATTGATATATACTGATCCATGTATATTTCATGCTGTGCATGTATTATTTATCTACATCACATATATATACTTGATCAGCTTTTTGTTGTCTCAGTGCATATTGTACTCTGTGAAGTGACTATAAATCTAATGTAATCAATGCTGTGTTTGGTCGGTGCCTTTACAGGATGTCTTCACTGCCTAAACACCAGTGTGTGTGTGTGTGTTTGGCAGAGTATCCCCCCCCCCCTGGTATGTACTTCGGTATAAAAGAGAGATGTTTCATCTGCGCTACTTGACGCGTTCAACAAAGGTTGTTGTCTTTTTAAGAGACAACGACCTTTTAGTTTACCCCGAACAGCTTAGTGGCAACGATTGGATCTTTCAGACACACCTTATTTGTCTTAATGTTTTTTTTTAAATATCTCTGAGAGAGAAGGAGGCGAATATAAATGTTATTTATAAACCCAAATACTACGTAGGTGCAGCAGTAACTGGAACAGCTGCTTAGTGAATAAAACATTTAGACTCCTCCTCTGCACCACCCTCGTCTTTAAAGTCTAATGAAGACAAACACGTCTATTTGCCAAATATCGGCCTCGTCAGACGCTGGATGATGCGTGAGGGAGCCACGCAGCCGGCTTCCAGAAGCAGGTTCAACATAATCCTGCGTCCCGAAGCCTCCGCTTTGGAGCCCGTTTCTCATTACGCGTCAGGTCAGGTCCGACCGGAGCGGGTCGGCTCTGGAATTGATTCGGCGATAGTTTGCGGAGCGAAACAGTTTCTGCAAAAGGCCTCCGGAGATTAGAAAACATTTGGAAATACATCAGTTAAGTGTTTTTATATGTGCAGGCGTGAGGCGTTTGGCGGTGCTGCTGATGGGGGGGGGGGGGGGGGGGTAATAATCCTCTCCACATGACACGCAGGTTGCTCACAGAGCACCAACTAAATTGCTCCATTTTCTCAAAAGTGCAAAAAAAAAGTCCTGCTTAAGTCCATTAGAGAGATTACTTATCTTATGTTTTTGGTCCGTCTGCCCTGCGCTGGTTTTCCCTCCCAATCACATGACCAACTCTTATATGTATTTAAATATTTATCATTGATCCTTTGCACAGGTGAGCTCTGATTTCCTCTCCCTCTGTTTGAGACTTGTGTTCTGTAGAACTCCTTCTTCTATCTGCAGCTTTGTGCGTCTCTGTTTGTCTCCACCCTCCATCTCTCTGTTGGACCGAACCACCAAGAGATAATGGAGCGAGCCACAAGTACACACACACACACACACACACACACACACACACACACACACACACACACACAGACACACACAGGCACACACACACACACACACACACACAGACACACACAGACACACACAGACACACACACACACACACACACACACACACAGACACACACAGACACACACACACACACACACACAGACACACAGACACACACACACAGAGAGACACACAGACAGACACACACACACAAACACACACACACAGAGACACACAGACAGACACACACACACACACACACACACAGAGACACACACACAGACACACAGACACACGTCATCATCTATTCATTTGACAAGGTGGAACGTGGGTAACGGGCCCATTTCATTGCAACGCCACGGGGTGCCGTGGCGGGAGAGACGGGCTGTCACCACGTCGTCACGGCAACGCGTCTCATTCGACCATCTGAAAATACATCATCCGTTGAGCGGCGTTTTGTCATCAACACTTTGTTTGAGCTGCGGAGGATCCGTGAGATTATGAACATTCACCCCTCAGTGGGTCCCGTTGTGTGTCAGATCAATCAATCATACAAATTACAGAGTGAGCTCCCAATAAATACAAAGAATAGCATTTGACATTTGACATACTTTGTGCTTGGTACCTTTGGGTCCAGATGTCCAATGCTGCTAACTGTGTGGATTTATCCAATGGTGTTGATGTTGTTGATGAGCTGCTGAGTCTTTAAACTCGGATTTTCTCGATTGAAAAAGTCACCCAAAATTGATACCCTAATGCAAAAACACATAATGACCAAAACAGACTAAATTATTTAAAAATATGAAAAAATCCCCCAAAAATTACAAATTAAATTAAATTAAAATTAAATTAAAAAATTAAAAAAGACAAAAATTAAAATTAAAAAAGACAAAATTATGAAAAAATAGACAAATTTATGAAAAACACAAAAATAGACAAAATAGTCAAAATAATGCGCAATCAAACAATTTCACAAATACAGAGAAAATAATGCGAAATCTGAAAAATTTCCCAAAAAAGGAAAATGACAAAGACAAAACACACAATCCATCAAACAGACAACATCTTGAGATAACATGAAGATCAAAGGAACATTTCAATCTGCATGTTCTTCTCGTGTCTGCGAGGCTTCTCAAAGTCCTGCTCTGGGGATTGTGACTCTAAATCGCCCGTAGTTGGGATTGACTCCAGTCGGCCCCCCAACCCTGAATGAAGGATTAGTGGCTTTGAAGACGGAGACAAAATGATGAAAAAAACACAAATTACCAAAACAGACCAAATGATGGAAAAAAAAGGAGGATAGGTTGCAAACATGTGAAATAACGGGGATCTGGTTCTTGGTGTGTGGCATTAAGCTAATGATCCAACTAGAAACCCATGTTCATGGTCTGAATACTTCCATGTAACTCATGTAGATGAAGCTGAAGGTCCACGATGACCTTTCTCACAGCGTCTTATTCACCCAACAGTCCGCATCGATTCCACCGCTGCTGCTGCTCACTCGGAGCGTGTTTATGTGCTTTACCAACTGCACGAATCAGAGCATAGCCGGAGACGCACATACTGTAAATGCATTTACCAGGCGCACACACACACGCACACACACACACAGGCAGTTGTTCTTGGCCACTGCTCGGGGAGCTGATAGCTGCTATCTGTTGTAGTGAGTAAAGGCCTGCAGTCCTCTCCTCTCCCCAAGTGAGCAGAAAGGATAAACACAGTTCTGGATAAGCCCTCTCTCAAATGCTTTCTGTCCTCTGCGAACACAGACACACAAAAACACACAAACACACACACACCAACCCAGTCTCCAAAAAAAGCGTGAAATGGCTACGTTGGTCCACCGTGATAAACGTAGTCATGTTACGTTTTCCCCCAAAATAACGTTACTATGTTACGTTTCTTTTGGCCCATTCATTTACATTGCTTTGCAAATAGGTCACGTGACTATCAAGTTTCCCGGTAGCGAAAAGAAAAACATGGCGGACGGTCAGCATAATCTCCGTGAAAAACACAATATTTTAAGAAAGCATCAGCATTTGTATGCATTTCGATGGCATTTCTAGCGAGAAGTATGCGTTATTCTTTCATAATCTTCTATCAGAGACTGTAGAAGACCTTCCGTTTATTCGTTTCTGCGAAGATTTGAGTGTCCCTTTGGCAAAGCGTGGCTACGCAACGCCTTTAACGGCGCATTATTAAAAAAACACTTCCAGTGGGGGCGTAAAGAGGCGTTCAGCCTTAAAGCCACTAATCGCCAAACAAAACAAACTCAAAGCACTCGAATCACATTATGACTTTTTAAACATAAATTCCGTTATTTTTATGAGTTTTCAATGAAAGAATGCATCATTTCCGGGGGTAGGCATGCCCGGGACATCCCGAATTATGGGCAATTTTGATTTGTCCAGCTTTTTGACAGCTCCAGTCCCGACTTCCAATCACAGCCTCCTAAATCAATGACGCGCCTAAAACTCTCGGTTCGAACATTACGTCTTGTTTACATGGGAAAGGGGGGCGGGGCTTCGCCCTCAGAGCGGAGCGTCATTTCTCGCTCCACACGTCTCCTCTTTTTACTGGCCAGGAAAACGGGCGATCTATCCCACGTGGGTCTGGCTCCATTCCATTGGCTCTGACGAATCCATAGAGAGGCGGGACTTATCATTTTCCCGGCAAACGGAGAGATTTGAGCTGCATTGCTTCCACTGTGCGTGAAGTGGCCGTGAGGCCTCCACTAAAGTCTCTCTCTATTTGTTCTGCTTTACTCAATAAAAGTAAAACCTTTACAGATATACTGTCCACACACTAGGCTAACATAATGGAGACTTCCAGGCTTCGTCCTTTATGTTTTATGGGGATAAAGCCCCTGTAAGTAGTTTTTTCCCAAGCAAATCTGAGTTTCTTCTTTTTTTGTGTGTCCCATACAAATATCAAAATATATATACTGATTTTCACATCCAAACACACTCACTTATGTTCCCTTTTATCATGACAACAAGAAATTTCAAGATATACCTTTTGCTTTCATAAATCATACAGTTTTAGTGTGTAAATGCCCAGCAGTGTACGGTCCGAGGGCCCCTATCGGGCCACTTGTTAGATGGGTTTGATGGGTTACCGACTAAAATATATGCCCCCACCCCCTAACTTGATTTAGGTCTGTTGCCTCAGGGTAACTTGTAAATATAATAAGTCAAACAAGCAATGTAATCATTAAGAAAGTAGTGCATTTTGAGCACATTAACCACAAATGGATTCAAACATAAATTCAAAAATATTAAACAAAGAAATGAAATGACCAACACTGTATGTACAAAATCCACATACAAAACATGTAAACTTAAAGGGCTTGTTTGTGTCAAATTTTATGGCATACACATTCAACTGGCCTACAATAACCTGAAGAATGTCTTAAAATACTGAAGGGGGGGACATGATATCATTAGAAATGTTATGCCAGAGGGAGCACAGAATGTATTGTGGGGTGTTCAACAAGGAGGATTTTCAACCTCTACTATGTCTCCATCCTCATCTTGATCGACAGACTCACTGTCACTATCATCAGACATGCGTTATCCTAGTTTTAGTGTGTAAATGCAATTTCCAGCATGAGACCTAAAAAACGCCTACAGGAATAAAAGGGTTAAACCAGATACAACTTGCTTGTTTGACTTATTTGACTTATTATATTTACAAGTTTCCCTGAGGCAGTTAGGGGGTGGGGGCATAAATTTTAGTCAGTAACCCATCCAACCCATCTTAAAACTCAGTCGAAGGAGTCTAACGCCGGAGTCACAGGGTGCAACAAAACTCTGTAGTGAAAAAAGTGAAGGCCGAGGCATGCTGGGTGAGGTGCGATCCCGGCCCTTTTGGGACAGTGTTGTGCCTGAACGCGTTCATAAACTTGTTGATATTTTGGGCGAACGTGAACTCAACGTACTGTATTAATGCCCGATGAACGTCACTGTTCTCGTTCATTCTGGTGTCTATGAACGGCGCGTTCGTTCAGCTTAACATCGTTCAATGGGGTACCAGATTTCTATAGAAAACACACCATAAACGCGCATTAATAAGTGTAGCAAAGAGGCGGCGTATAATAATTTTAAAGAGTTTATGAAGTTACTGACAAGGTCGGTGAGGATGGGAGGAATCTGACCTTTCTTTGCAAACATTTGCACCTTAATGATTACTGTCCTGTTTTTCTTTTAATAATTCCTTATTTAAAAAAGACCATTTAAGCAGCATGTGTTTGAGAATGTAGTGTAGGGGTAAACTCTGCAACTGCTGCTAGTGTGGAGTGAATAGACAGCAACATAGCATCAAAGAATCATTAGGGAAATGCTGTCCCCTCAATGCTAATGTAAACCCTGGTTGGATAAGGATTCAAATTGGATAAGAAGATTAAATCTGATGCATCGCTTCAGTGTTAAAACTGATAAAATAATTGCTGTCTGTGGTTCTGGGCTGTGGCAATAATTTAAAAAAAAAATAGCTCGCAGCAACGTATGGAAAAAAAGAACTGAACTAGTTCATTTTTTGGAACCGTGAACTTAGTTCAAATATTTTGAATTATGAACTGAACTAGTTCCTTTTTAAAATTTGTAAACTAAACTTTGAACTAGTTAATGTAGAAAGTAAACTTTCCCAACACTGGCTATAGGACCCCGGAAGATGATGAACTATGCCTGGGAAGGGCGAAGCCATGCCGGTACGAGCATGATGTGCAAATTAGTCGTCAGATCAAAGTATAGTAGTGATAGACTAATCGAACCATCTAACAAGTGGCCCGATAGGGGCCCCCGGACCGTACACTGCTGGGCATTTACACACTAAAACTGTCATATTTATGAAAGCAAAAGGTATATCTTGAAATTTCTTGTTGTCATGATAAAAGGGAACATAAGTGAGTGTGTTTGGATGTGAAAATCAGTATATATATTTTGATATTTGTATGGGACACACAAAAAAAGAAGAAACTCAGATTTGCTTGGGAAAAAACTACTTACAGGGGCTTTATCCCCATAAAACATAAAGGACGAAGCCTGGAAGTCTCCATTATGTTAGCCTAGTGTGTGGACAGTATATCTGTAAAGGTTTTACTTTTATTGAGTAAAGCAGAACAAATAGAGAGAGACTTTAGTGGAGGCCTCACGGCCACTTCACGCACAGTGGAAGCAATGCAGCTCAAATCTCTCCGTTTGCCGGGAAAATGATAAGTCCCGCCTCTCTATGGATTCGTCAGAGCCAATGGAATGGAGCCAGACCCACGTGGGATAGATCGCCCGTTTTCCTGGCCAGTAAAAAGAGGAGACGTGTGGAGCGAGAAATGACGCTCCGCTCTGAGGGCGAAGCCCCGCCCCCCTTTCCCATGTAAACAAGACGTAATGTTCGAACCGAGAGTTTTAGGCGCGTCATTGATTTAGGAGGCTGTGATTGGAAGTCGGGACTGGAGCTGTCAAAAAGCTGGACAAATCAAAATTGCCCATAATTCGGGATGTCCCGGGCATGCCTACCCCCGGAAATGATGCATTCTTTCATTGAAAACTCATAAAAATAACGGAATTTATGTTTAAAAAGTCATAATGTGATTCGAGTGCTTTGAGTTTGTTTTGTTTGGCGATTAGTGGCTTTAAGGCTGAACGCCTCTTTACGCCCCCACTGGAAGTGTTTTTTTAATAATGCGCCGTTAAAGGCGTTGCGTAGCCACGCTTTGCCAAAGGGACACTCAAATCTTCGCAGAAACGAATAAACGGAAGGTCTTCTACAGTCTCTGATAGAAGATTATGAAAGAATAACGCATACTTCTCGCTAGAAATGCCATCGAAATGCATACAAATGCTGATGCTTTCTTAAAATATTGTGTTTTTCACGGAGATTATGCTGACCGTCCGCCATGTTTTTCTTTTCGCTACCGGGAAACTTGATAGTCACGTGACCTATTTGCAAAGCAATGTAAATGAATGGGCCAAAAGAAACGTAACATAGTAACGTTATTTTGGGGGAAAACGTAACATGACTACGTTTATCACGGTGGACCAACGTAGCCATTTCACGCTTTTTTTGGAGACTGGGTTGCACACACACACACACAGAAAGACACACACACACAGGCGCTCTCCTTGCATCCTGCTTCTCTAACACATCACCACATTGTTCGACCCCATTTGTTTCGTTCATGCGTGGAGACTCCTCTCATTCCAACACACACTCCTTCCTCCCTCCCCCTCCCCTCTCATCCACGCCCCCCCCCCCCCCCCCAACCCCAACCCCAACCCCCCCGCCTGCTGTCTCTCATCAAAGTCTGAGACACCCTTAGGTGCAGGCAAGGTCTGATTTCCTCTGTCAGTGCGGGTTGGAGACGTGAGGCCGGATCTGCATGAAGGGGGTCGATTCTGAGCCAGTTAGAAACGTAACAATTAAAAAAACTTTAATCAAGTCTTTAATGCACTGAGGAGTTATCAATCGTGCTTTGGGAATGAAAATACTGTAGTTATTGTTGTGTTAATTTGTCATGAGTGCACTGATCCTCGTATGATGTTACCTAGAAAATCTGCTTTTTTTTCAGCATTTTGTTGTGGCAGAGATCCAATTTCCAACCGTTTATCTTCTCCAGCAGGTCGCAGTGCGAGTAGGATATTTACAGCAAACATTGTGATCCACTGACGCCCCCCCCCCCCCCCCCCGCAAAAAAGACAAAAAAAGCCCCTGTGCACCAATCCTGCCAAATGTCTGCGGCCCCCGATAAAGGGCCGACTTGTCGACTTATTCAGAGTCCATTTACAAACTCTCTGACCCGACCCCCCGACATCCCAGTGACCTCGCCACTAAATCGCCGTGACAACCGGCGGCTACTGATGCTCACGATGAGCGGCTCCCATCCACAAGGACGGTTCCTTCTGCCACCAAACACCGACCGACCCACTCAGTGTGGGACGACTTCTCCAGATGTTTCCTCCAGAATGAGATTTTAATAAGAGACAGCAGTCGGGTGGGGGGGGAGGGGGGGAAGGGGGGGGGGGGCACAGTACCTCCGATGTGAACATTCTACGTTCCTCCTCTAGTGATATTCACATTACGCTGGTCATACATATTCACACCCACACCTGAGCGCAATAACACATGTGAGCGACTTCCTATGCAACCCACACACACACGCAGACACACACACACACACACGCAGACACACACACACACACACACACGCAGACACACACACAGACACACACACACTCACCAGAGTCCCGTAGGAGCAGAGTTGAGTTCGACTGATGGACTGGCTTTCACAGATCTGAGCTCCATACTGATCTGCCTTCTCCTCATAACACACACACACACACACACACACACACATACACAAACACGCACACACACATACACACACATACACACACACACACACACATACACACGTACACACACACACACACACAGAAAGAGCAGCGACGGTGCTTTTGGCTCCTCGTTTGATCTCAGCATCGCCGATGGGACGTAACACGAGACGTGTGGAAAGAAGAGAAACACCTTTTGAAACAAATTCATCAAACTGACCGAACTTTCCCTCCCAAACGACCTCGGATTCTTTCTCTCTGCGGCGACAAAGTGAAAACAGACCAGAAGACGACCAACAAGAACAAAAGTTGCAGCGCGGTTTATGACGTAAACAGTAAAAAGCATCAGTTCCCCTTCGATCGGATTCAGTTGAAGGAAGCAGCTGTCTGTCCTCAGGTCTGTCCTCCTGTCCGTCCTCCCATCTGTCCTCCTGTCTGTCCTCAGGTCTGTCCTCCTATCTGTCCTCCTGTCTGTCCTCAGGTCTGTCCTCCTATCTGTCCTCCTATCTGTCCTCCCGTCCGTCCTACTGTCTTTCCTCATGTCTGTCCTCCCATCCGTCCTCCCATCTGTCCTCCTGTCTGTCCTCAGGTCTGTCCTCCTATCTGTCCTCCTGTCCGTTCTCCTGTCTGTCCTCAGGTCTGTCCTCCAGTCCGTCCTCCAGTCTGTCCTCAGGTCTGTCCTCCTATCTGTCCTCCTGTCCGTTCTCCTGTCTGTCCTCAGGTCTGTCCTCCTGTCCGTCCTCCCATCTGTCCTCCTGTCTGTCCTCCAGTCCTTCCTCCAGTCTGTCCTCAGGTCTGTCCTCCTGTCTGTCCTCCTATCTGTCCTCAGGTCTGTCCTCCCGTCCGTCCTACTGTCTTTCCTCATGTCTGTCCTCCCATCCGTCCTCCCATCTGTCCTCCTGTCTGTCCTCAGGTCTGTCCTCCTATCTGTCCTCCTGTCCGTTCTCCTGTCTGTCCTCAGGTCTGTCCTCCAGTCCGTCCTCCAGTCTGTCCTCAGGTCTGTCCTCCTATCTGTCCTTCTGTCCGTCCTCCTGTCTGTCCTCCAGTCTGTCCTCAGGTCTGTCCTCCTATCTGTCCTTCTGTCCGTCCTCCTGTCCGTCCTCCTGTCTGTCCTCCAGTCCGTCCTCCAGTCTGTCCTCAGGTCTGTTCTGCGGAGCAGAAGAACTGAAGCTGGTCTCCATGTTGGTTTCTGCTCTTATGAAGTCGTGGAACAGACACTTCATTCCTTTCTGTGTCGGCTCCTTTTACCTCGTTTAATGTTCTCCAAGATTCATATTCTGCCCTCAACCCAACATGCACACAGGGTCAAAGGTTAAGTCTTTGTTGTTTTGGTGCCAGTCGTTGCTTTAATCATCTCGTCCTCTCTGTTAAAGAGGCCAAACTGCTCCGAGTCAAATAACAATGTTTACCCCCCCCCCCCCCGTATGCTTCCTCTCGGCCAAACAACGCACCTCAGTCACAGTCACGGTTGTCATCGGATCTCACCGGGGGGTGGGGGGGGCGGCGTATTACCGTGGCAACCCAGGCCAACAAGCAAAAGCCCCCCTGGCGTTGTCGATTTCAGCGGCGCCCCCCCCTGGAGCAAGCTGCCACCTGTGATGATCAAACACACACCATGCAGGAGGTGGGCGGGGGGGCGGGGTGTGGATTGCATCATTATTTTAGATGTGAACCGGATCAATTGTAACGCTTGGGGATAATTGATCCAGAGTCTACAGTCGGAAACAAGTCCCTCATTATGGACTTTGCATCAATCAGGATGATGGGCTTCGACTGCCAAACAACTTTTTAATCACTTCCCAGAAATGATGTATCGGACTTGAAGGAAACACATTTCCCCCCCCCAGCTCATTTTTACTGTACAAGAAGTTTTTAATTAAGCAACGCGATGAGATCGCTGCAGCACGGACGACCTCCAGAGACGAGTCCTAGCTGCTCACTAACGACCCAAGTCCACTGGATCCAAGTCCACTGGATCCATGTCCACTGGATCCATGTCCACTGGATCCAAGTTCACTGGATCCAAGTTCACTGGATCCAAGTCCACTGGATCCATGTCCACTGGATCCATGTCCACTGGCCGGCGGTGAGGACCATCTAGTGGACGTTCGAGAGCCTGCAGAAGTGGAGAAAACGGCGGTTGAACTGCGGCTGAAGTGAGGAAAGCGGCGAAGGGACTCGGCTTCAGCATCGTGCATCTGCTGCAGTGCAATTTATGACACTTGTGGAACTTCTTCTTCTCGCACGAGGCTCCAAACAAGAACCAACCGTCAACGCCGGCGCCAAAGTCAAACAGTTCAGTTGGCCGAAGTGTTTTGGCTTCCACCACCAGACGACCCCCCCAGCTAAGCGTCACCTGCACGATGAGAGGACAAATCAAGCGCTCCTCAAGTATTCAAAATGTATTCAGCGGTTCTTCGGTCACGGAGCCGTTGAATCTGAGCCGAGTCACTCGGCGGCGTCTTAATTAATGAGGCCACTTTGGAGATTTATTCTCGGGACCAATTACGGAATTTACGACCCCGGGGGAAAAATCAATCAGTGCTGCTATTATGACGTCACGAGTGACTCCGCAACTCTCCTGAATCAGTGGGGGGGGGGGGGGGTTAGGGTTAGGGAGGGGGCGTCGCAGAGAGCGGACGACTAACGCGGCGTCGGGCGCGTGCACGTGGAGCCGCCTTGGACTTGGAGCACGAGCCTCCGGTTCTGCAGAAACGCCTTTGAAGCAATCGGCCTGAAACGCCGCAGCGGCCACAAATCACCGAGACGTGGAATATTTACAACGCAGGCCGTGAACTCAAGTGGGCCGGGAAAGGTTCTGGAAACGGAAACCCGTTGCAGGTCGTCCGCGGCAGTGATTGTGATCATAAGAACAGAGTGTGGTACGTCCAGAACGTGGCGCTGTGATTGGCTGCATTAGAGAAGCATTTAAAGCACTTCCCTTGTGATCCCTTCCTCCTTCCTTTAACCCTCTGGCACGGTGCCAAAGACAATGGTTTTTTTATTCATGCTTTTAGCGCGCCGGCAGAGAGCATCGACTCATTTAAGATGTAAAATAAAAAAACAGCATCATCCTTCAAACGACCTTCAATCAGTTAGATTCTCTATTCAAATGAAACACAGCTAATGGCGCCACACACACACACACACACACACACAGACACACACAGCGTAGCCAGAGGAAACCAGCCAGAGAGTCCTCCATGGTGACCAATCAGAGCGCAGAGTAAACAGATCACCGAATTATTGTTATTAACAACCAGCGGGACGCTTGGAAAGCAAATTATTTAAGGAAAAACATGGCGGCTGGCAGTAAAAAAGTGTAATGTAATGTTATTGGTTCCTGCTCGTTGGACCCCCCCCCCCCCCCCCCCACTGACACTGACTAATACGGGTGTCCTCAATTAATAGGACTCTAAATGACCTTCCCTTGGCATCGTCTTCTTGCTGAGCGACACAGAAAACGGATCCCTCCACACGACTGATTGCTTTTCCTTTCTACTATTTCTGGAGCTGCCGTGAGGCCGGGCGGATGAAGTGGTTCACGGCGGATGAAATGCTCACCGATCATTAAAATGCACCCAGATCCATCTTCCTGCCTCTCCACACACTCGGTTTTCCTGATCAATTAGATCAATTAAATCTCTCTCTCTCTCTCTCTCTCTCTCTCTGTTTGGATTGATGCAAAGTTTCTTGAGCTACAAATCTTTTAATATTCACTTCATATCGGCTCAATTTAAGCGTTCTGTCCTGATTACACACACACACACACACACACACACACACACAGACTCACTACCTTTGTGTGTTTGTCTCGGTGTGATGGACCCGTCTGATTCGATAGATATTTCCTGCATTAGAGTTATTACAAAGCATTGTATGGTTTCACTTCTTTTTCCCGGTTGATCCCGATTGGGCCTCGAGGAGATGAACTGTGAGCTTCACCGTCCTTTGATGTCTTCATTCTTGACTGAGCCTCTTCACAGCTTTTTATTTCTCTCTTCTTCATCACATGAAACACGTTTTCATGGATTATGTTTTTCTGTGTATTATACGCATCTGGCCATCTTGTTTTTTGATGTTGCAACAAGTGGACAGGAAGGGACCATATTTGGACTGAGCAGGAGGCAGAGACGCTGTACCTGTCAATCACTGTATGGGCACTAAAGCATCCATTCAATTCCCATTATGCTGTAAATATACCGTGTGTTCATGTGTTCATGTGTTCATGTGTAGGAGAGAACTTTGCTGTTGTCGAGGTATCGGATGGTTTATCGTACCGCTGAAACAAATAATATTTGAACAACACCAGCTGGTGCGATGATGATTATTAATGATTATTATCATGATTATTAGCATTATCAAGATTAAGGCGGTTTACAATGGTGAGAGACTTTTTCTAAGAGGTAACTTGTAGCTCCTTATTTGCAGGGCCTGGCATGTCTGTGTGTGTGTGTGTGAGTGAGAGTGTGTGTGTGTGTGTGTTTTAATTGTCTTGTGGGGACATTCATTTTTTCACACATTGACGTTGTGGGGACTCACCTTCCTCATGAGGACGTCCCCATAACGTGACCCATTACACATTAGGGTAAAGTTAGTTTTAGGGTTTGTCTTCAAGAAATGAATGTGATTGGAATAAGTCTGAAAGACGTGCTGGGTGACATGAGATCAGAGCCAAAATATGAAGTTAGAGGATTGAGGACTTTTGTGTTTGTGTCGGTCTTTGATAATATGTGTGTGTGTGTGTGTGTGTGTGTGTGTGTGTGTGTGTGTGTGTGTGTGTGTGTGTGTGTGTGTGAGAAAACTCATCTGAAACACCTCATGGCCTTTTCTCTCCTGTCTCTCACTGTCAAAGCTGCCATGACCAGGGGAATTGGTGAGAGAGAGATTCTGACACACAATAAACAATACATTTACAAAACAACTATCATGAATTGTAACCATTTCTCACTGTAGAAACATCATTTAATATTTAACCCTGACACGAGTTACTCCAACATGGGCGGTCTGGATCTAACAATGAATTATTCTGCCCCTAATGAATTAAAAATAACAGCGCTGTGATCTTCCGGCTACAGTACGATGGATTCGTCAGTCTTTTCCTGCAGGCAACGCTGAAGATGAAAAGCGGTAGAGAACCAAAGACATAAAGAAGGTACAACAGAAGAAAACATCCCCGGAAGCAGCAGAAAGGTGTTCTGCAGGTAGAAAACCGAAAAGGTTTGTCAGCACAAATACGGCGTGAAAGCGCCGTAAAACAAAACCAATCGCAGAGACATGAAAAGGTCAGAGGTAAGAAAAGCAATAAAATTCAGATGAAAAGGTCTGAATTATATAAAGTGAAAGGAGGCGACCGGGGAACAGTGTGAGGCGATGTTGTGCACGAGTGTGTGTCAGCGGATTTCTCGCCTTAATGAGGCTCTCCCTCAGTGGAGGGAGGGGGGGGGGGCGGAAAGGGGGAGACGGGGAAAGGGACAGCATTTTGTCTCCAATATTCTCAGAACTTATTTCTTCCACCTGATCTGATGGTCTTCAGCTTCGACTCTTTGAGAAATAATGTTCAGTTCAACGATGGAGGAGTAAACACCAACTTCTCGTGAAGGTCTCCTGGAGGACCTCCACTCTGAAGACAGAAAGAGGGGGGAGGAGGACTGAGAGAAGACACACTACAAACTAAATCCCAGAAAAAACAAGACTTTCTGCCTCATAAAGACGAGCCCCGTTAAATCAACCCCCCCATAATGTCTTATTTCCACATTTCTCACATCGTCTCTTAACAAGACGTCTCTTAACGAGTCTTCTTTAGACAAGTCTTCATTTAACGACGAGTCCCTCAACAGGTTTGTCTCTTAATGAGCCGTCTCTTAACAAGTTGTCTCCCAACGAGTCATCACTCAATAGGAGTCTCTTAACGAGTCCTCTCTCTATTGGCATCTCTAAATGAGTCGTCTCTTAACGAGTCGTCTCTTAACGAGTCGTCTCTTAACGAGTCTTCTCTGGACAGAAAGGATGAAGACAACACAACATCTCTCAGCTCATTTCAGCAGATTTCTTTCAGTTCTCCGTCCGTCACTTTTCGTCCTCTCAACGTTCGGCTCCGTCTGTCGTCTCCACTCGTCTCTCCTCTGTGTTTTTATTATTATTAGAGGATTTGAGTCTGTGGGCGACTCTGATTGCTTCAGCACATGTGAGAATTCTATAAATCTGTCATCTGAAGCCTACACACACACACACACACACTGTGGACTTCAGCCAGCCGCTCAAAAGGTAATCGCATATCCCCAAAGGAGGGGAGGGGGGAATGGGGGGGAGGGGGGGTCTGTTTGTGTTACTCTCCAAAGGGAAGCGGGTCCTTTGGACAAAAGTGTCTTTCACAATAAAGGGTGAGAAGGGTCAAACTTGTCGATCACAACTGGATCCTTGTAACTGAGCACTGGGGACGTGAGACCACACACACACACACACACACACACACAAAGACAAACAACACACACACACACAAAGACAAACAACACACACAAACTCCAGACAACATCCAAACGCACACAGAGACCAGACCAGACGTTTGAAAGCTGGTCATTCAAACGAAAATATTTCTTATCCTCGGATGCCTTGCGGTGATTTATCTGCCAAACGCACAGCTGTTCTGCGGGTAAATAAAGTAGTTTTTTAAATGACAACTTGACGCCATTCCCCACAAAGGTCCCCAGTAAACCTGTCACAGACGGTGAGAGACATCCAGAAGCTGGTTTCCTGGTGACGGATTTTCGCCGCACCATTAAATGAGAAACACAATGAGTACAATGAGTTGGAGTTGACACTATGTCCCCTTTAAAGACGCGAGAGTTCTATGGTCCTGATGTCCCACGGACTCCTAATGCAGGAGCTCAGTCTTTCTGTTCATTTCAGTCTTTGATTACAAGAGAATCCCCCAAAAACCTGCAAAGTGTGGCGCACCAGTGATGCAACTCTAAGCCGCAACATCCTCTCAATTAAACAGCAACAGAGTCATACCGTCCAACTGTCCTGCTAACAGTCAGCGTGGCACAAAGTCCCCTGAAGCTCTGTCTACCTGTGTGTGTGTGTGTGTCTGTGTGTGTGTTGATGTGATCCAGGACGCGTCGTAGCGTAAAGCCACCGCTTCAAACCGCACTTAATCACACACTGCAGCGCCGAGTAAATAACTAATCACACGCACGGGGGCCGCATGAATGCTGATGCACGCACTAACGTGTTTATCAAGCAACCACGCACACACACACACACACAGACACACACACACTGTGCACATTCAAGAAATGCACACACACAAACCCATTCTGACACATGTCTCTCAGAAATGGATGGCAAATTCCATCATTTTCCACTTTGTGTAATGGTCAACCCAGTCAAACACACACACACGCATACACGCACACACCCACACACACCCCACCGTTTGTGATCTATCTCAATGACACGCCTCAACAGATTCAATCAGAGGGGAGCATTTGTTTTTTTCCTATCTGTTTTGTTTTCCTATTCACTCTCCCTTTCTACACACACACACACACACACACACACACACACACACACAGTTGGAGCCAAATAACTTTATTCTGACCGTTCCCACAGCTCTTGAGATTGAGCTAAACACAGACATACGGGACGGCACACACACACACATACACACACATACACACACACACTGACACATATACACACTGGCTGATATCATGTGTGCGTCTGTTTGTCTCAGCAGCACAAGGACAATTTCTCAAACTGAAGTATTTGTGGACAAAAACAAGAGCGAGTTTCGTCATTATTTATCTAAATTCTTTTTTTGTGAAATGTGACATTACGTCAGGAGGTTAAATGTTTGTATGTGAACCCGCCTTCTCATCAGCGGCCGCCTGAGACTCAAAACCAATTGATTTAATTTCGTTACTGCTTCCTGACGGCCACAGTCATACCCCCCCCCCCCCACCCCCTCCCACCCCCAACCCCCATGACCTCCTCCCACTGGATACGATCACCATGCGCCTCCTGCACAGGTTGATCCGCCATTCTGTCTGTTTTCATGACAGTTAATTTAGAAAACGTCCACAACCCACAGCCCCCGCCCCCCCCCCCCCCCCCTAGAGGCACAAACCCCACAGGTGGGGCCCCTGAATTGTGGCGGAGGATCCACTAATTAAAAAATAAGAAAATCCCATTCACGCGCCGCCTCTTGGCATCCGAGGCCGATTCGACGCGGCTCGATTCAATCCCCCCAAAACTGTGGGATCTCCCCGGAGGCGGCGGGATGTCGGGAGGAAAAGTCTAAATCCATCTGTTGGCGCGAGGAGCGGAGCGCCGTGTGAGCAGCAGGTTCTGCACCGCGCGGCGAGGCAGATGTTCAAAGCTAAATTAAGATGTCCCAGCTCGTTTCCTGCTGCTCCTCAACTCCACTGCCCGGATCAATTTGTGTGTGTGTGTGTGTGTGTGTGTGCGTGTGTGTCCTCGCTTCAACAGCATCCCACTTTTTATTATTTTGTCCAATCTTCTTTCTAAGTGTCCCCAGTGGACGACCAGTCTATCTTTAGATCGACAAAAACAAAGAAACACAAACAAGGTTTGACTTCCGTCAACAAAACTCGGAGGTTAGTTGATTTTATTTGACTATAAATGTATTTGTGTTTTCATTATTTTTGTGAGGAGAAATGGAGGCAGCGTCTGAAAAGTGAAACCAATCGGATGTTTCTTAAAGCTGCATTATATCAAGTAACCAGCAGGGGGCGACCCCTCTGCTCCCATAGACGTCTATGAGGAAATGACTCTACTTCTGTGTAGTGACCAGCAGGGGGCGACTCCTCTGCTCCCATAGACGTCTATGAGGAAATGACTCTACTTCTGTATAGTGACCAGCAGGGGGCGACTCCTCTGCTCCCATAGACGTCTATGAGGAAATGACTCTACTTCTGTATAGTGACCAGCAGGGGGCGACGCCTCTGCTCCCATAGACGTCTTTGAGGAAATGACTCTACTTCTGTGTAGTGACCAGCAGGGGGCGACTCCTCTGCTCCCATAGACGTCTATGAGGAAATGACTCTACTTCTGTGTAGTGACCAGCAGGGGGCGACTCCTCTGCTCCCATAGACGTCTATGAGGAAATGACTCTACTTCTGTGTAGTGACCAGCAGGGGGCGACTCCTCTGCTCCCATAGACGTCTATGAGGAAAGGACTCTACTTCTGTGTTGTGACCAGCAGGGGGCGACTCCGCTGCTCCCATAGACGTCTATGAGGAAATGACTCTACTTCTGTGTAGTGACCAGCAGGGGGCGACTCCGCTGCTCCCATAGACGTCTATGAGGAAAGGACTCTACTTCTGTGTTGTGACCAGCAGGGGGCGACTCCGCTGCTCCCATAGACGTCTATGAGGAAATGACTCTTCTTCTCTCTTGATTTATTCCCTCAGTAAACATTGTAAACTTGAGTTTATGGTCTTAGTCTCTAGTTTCAAGTCGTCTTCAATGCAGCATGATGTTCATTTAGTGATTGATGGTCCATTTAGAGTCAAACAGACCATAAAGCAGGGGATGCTTTAGGGCGGGGCTACACACTGATTGACAGGTTTCTATCACCGGCGTATACTGCCATCCATTTTTGATCCAACAGTAACTTCTAAATTGGGGAACTGACTCATAAGATCCCCCAGTGACAACTAGAAACCTTTAAATAATATTTGCTAAACTTTAAAAAAGAGAAAGCAAAAGATTCATCTGATAAACATTAAACCAGAAAAAACCTTAGCTCTCGTTGGAGCGTCCACAGAAATCCACTCAGATAAAATCGATATCTTTCATTGGCTCCTTCCAGAAAACAAGAGGTGTTTATGGGCTGTCCGGAAGAAACACAGCAAGTCAGAAGGAAATTACCAAAACAAGATGAAAAAAAGAAAACCAGAGCAATGAATCAAGCTCTGGATTCCAGATTAATCTGACAAAACACCTTTGGCTGTTAAAACCCATTTTGGGGTAAAATAACAGTGGTGACATTCTGCTACTTTTTGTCACATTATTTATTGGCGTACGTACACATTTCTTTTCTTGCATTCTTAATGGTTGGAAGTGTGGGGATGAAAAAAGTCCTGACGCACTTCCAGCGTGGGACGCTCCCACCCCGACGCCACCGGGCCTCCGTCTTCTCATTGACCCCGCCTCCTCCGCCGCCGCGCCGCTGCGAAGCACCTCGTTGAACTTCTAACGGCGCATTCAGTAATTAACACGACTTTCAGCGCACTTCGACCCGACTAATCACACGCGCACGCGCGCGCAATGATCATTTAAATAAAAGCACTTTCTCCCGCAATTAGCCTGCGTGACATTTTGTCTCTGTGTTTACTGGATGCACCAGCAGCCCTCTGTGTGTGTGTGTGTGTGTGTGTGTGTGTTAAATGAACCCCTCGGGCCCGCTTTGGCGAAGGTAACCCTCCATTACTCGTCCATTTCCTCTGCATGGCTGGCCTGTGCATTTTCGCCCGGCGCGTAATGCACTAATTACCTCTGTAAACACACACAAAGACAAACACTCCGCCGGCCGTTTACCTCGCCCTTCTCCTCTTCTTCTTCATCCTCTTCTTCTTCCTCCCTTTGTTTGTTCCCTGAGCGACAAGGACCAGAAGGGAGAGTGGGTGTGGGATGGAGGAGGGAGGGGACAATGCTTCTTCGTCTTCATCGGTGAATCCACGTGATTACATCTCTGGCGAGGGTTTCCGTCTCTTTGTTCTGGGCTTTTGGGTCGCTGCTTTGACTGCCGAGGACGCCGAGCTGTCTCCTCCTTAACGTGCTGCGAGCAGACCGACACAAAGGCACAGCCGCGTGGTCGCGTCCCCGCTCCGCTGGCGCCGGTTCCACGCGGCGACATTCCAGTGAGAGGACGGGAGGTTTCTGTGGAACCGGGTCACAGTTTACGTTAGAAGTTCAGTTATATTCTGTCTGTGGAAGCCTGTGTTTCCCGCTGGAGGACGGATCCCCTGAAGTCTCTCGGTGGAGGAAAGTGTTGTAGATTTTAAAAATCAAAGCACTTTGAGAGTAAAATTGATGAATGAAGGACTCGGGCTTGTTCTTTCGCAGCCTCAATAGTTCCATCATACGATGACGTACCGGCAAAAAAGGTGATAATAATCCAGCTGCAGACCGGGTCCAAGATCCAGAGGTTCCTGTGTACTTTCTGCAGGGAAGCATCAATGGGTTCAGTGAAGCTGAGCGGAGCCACTTAAAGCCAAAGAAAATCACACAGAGAAAGAGCGAAGGACATCGACGAGGGGTCCAAGAGGGGTCATCGTATCCTATTTTTTGTAGTTATAGGAACACTGGAAGAGACCAGCCGGATAGACGCAGTCAGGGCCTCGAAATCTCCAAAATCAGGGTCATTTGTTTAGTTATTTAAGTAAAACAACATAGTTTTTACCGCCAAATGAACGCAGTTCCCTTTATGAAAAGGCGACGTGGGGATCAGAGCAAATCTGGAGATTAATTCTGGGGTTGTAAAAGGAGCTTGTTGGATAAACGAGGAACGCACCGGGGAAAACAGATGTCACAACGAGGAGGAGGGCCGCGGCGGCTTCGCCAACTCAAACACACACACACACACACACACACACACACACACACACACACACGCGCACACACACACACACACACTGACACACACACACACGGTGTGTTTACACAGCCGGCTGCAGTACGTGGGACCAATGCAAAACCTGACCCGGGTACACATATATAATACATATATATTCAATATGTACGTATGCATATGGCTGTTATTTGATCACATGACCAGACAGACTCTTTGGATATATGCAGCAGTCAAACTAATTAATATCACTAAACTCTCTGAGCCCCTAAGCCAATTCCAATTAGTCTCCTCTAAAGCAGGTGTTATTTTCGGCTCCCTCTCATCGGCGCAGGTCACCAAACACAAACCTACGGACCTCGTCTCTGAAGCCCTTCAACAACTCTTCCAGGTTTGCCTGTTTTTATTCCAAAGCTCTTCTCCAATTCAATCCCCGTTATTCAAACAAGGGGTGAGACGTTGAGCTTCGGGTTCAAACAGCTCGACGGGTTTCCTGCTCGGACACAACAGGCTTCTGCAAAGTTAAAATCTGCTTTCAGAACAAAGCGTTACATTCATTATTTAAAAGGTACTTCGAAGAGGAGGCTCGCAGTCTCACCCTCATCATCGGCACCATGAAGCGACACAAGCAAGAGGTCACATGACCTGACACGTTGCCTAACGGTGATGAGAGGCTGGCTCGAGCCGTGGCGCCGACGTCCCGCCCCCGACATGCGCCCCGAGCCAATCACAAGCAGAGCTCCGTCTCCCAACTTTAGTGAATTTTAATTACATTTAATTAACATTTGGTAAGTAAGTGTCCGGGTCCAAACAAATGGGTGTCAACGGCCACTTCTCACCGTCTGTGTGCGAGAATTAATAATTAATATCTCAACGTATCAAGATCAAACCAAACAGAGTGTCGGCCTCTTTGTTCTTCTACGTCTCCGGCCTCCTCGGGTAACCCCGAGTTCATCCCGCCAGCGCTATGAATTGTGGGTAATTCCCTCGGGACTCACAGCGAGAGAGAAGGACCTGAAACACGTGATGACTAAACGGTGCAGAACTAAAGCTGCGACAACTTTCCCATCCATTCATCATTCATCGGTACTCATGAAATAAACCTAGAGGTTATTTCATTGCAAGGTTTGACACACACACACACACACACACACAGAGAAAGAGACACACACATACACAGATTCTCGGTGCTGCAGCAGTCTGAGGCCTTGAGGCTTTCTGCACACGTTACAATGCACACGAGGTTGGCAGGAGAAGCCAGACGTCTGTTTGGACTGGAGGGGGGGGGGAGGTGGAGGGGGGGGGGACCAACCCCCCCAACCAGCGATGAAATATGTGTGTCGGTGTGACAAAATTCCACTTGACGAGCCGCCTGTCCGATCCACCTGTCGACCCACGCGTCACGTAGGATTAAGTGGATCGGAAGATGCAGATGAAATGGAAATTATAAGTGGTGAAGTGTGTGTCTGTCCGGGGGGGGCGGGGGTTGTGGGGGGGGGGGGGGGGTGGCAGCGGCCGGTGGGCTCTGACACACTGTGGAAGTGACAAGGTAGCGACAAGTTTCCTCTGATCAGGGTTGTGCCGACTTGACAAGTTTTATTTTGACTCGGAGGCACACTGATGGACTCCATCTTTGATTTCTCACACACACACACACACACACACACACACACACACACACGTACGCACACACACACACTCCTCTCCTCCGGTTCCTGTCACTATTTCTTTTATTTTTTTTCCCCAAGGCTTTTTTTAGTTTTAAGAAGCGAATCACTTTAAATGTAAAATTCGTTTGATGGAATACGACTTTACTTCAATGAAAGTATTTAGTTGACGTTTTGTGACAAAACATCTCAGCTTCAACTAAATATCTCACAAACTAAAGAGTTTTAATGTCAATTTGAACCAAAAATGTTTATATTTTAATATTTATTCTCATTATTTACCCATGATCCTCTTTGTATATCTCTGTATAATGACATTCATCACATCCGATCTCTTGTAGAACGGTTCATACAAATAAATTAAAGGTTCGTGTCCGTTTTAAGAAAACTTTAAAAATATTTACAAAAACAGAAATGAGGATTTTCGTCAAATTTAGATCGACAGCGACTGTAAAGCGACAAAAAGGAGTAGAAGAAGACACCAGTGTGGAAAGGGATTGCTCAGATGAACATACAAACACACATTGAGGAACCCTCATCCTGAACCCATTGTTCAGCCCCCCCGCCCCCCTCCCCCGGTGATAAATGGAAGCCTGAGCAGATATTGATGTTTTTTGGGGCTTATTCTTCCAATCTGTTGTTGACCTCGGAGCGGAAATGGAATCCCCCCCACCCCCCCCCCCGGGTCATTTGGCCCGTGCCCCCCCCCCCCCTTGTATCTCTGTCTCGACCCCATTTCCCAAAGTTTACCTCAAACAAACAGGAGACACCAAAAACAGAAATAAGGGAAGAAAAGCCTTCAGCTCTGAGATGGAATGAAACTAAGTCGTCATTTCCCATAAACCACCTGGAACCAGCAGCAGGAAACACGTTACAAACCGCTTTATTCTTTTTCACTCACATCAGATTCCATCGTCCAAATTACAGATATATTTGAGCATTTCATCACTCCAACAAATCCTCATGGTTGTTGTTTGTGCTTTCAGGACAGCGGCTGGCGGCGTAGTGTCCAGGAGTGTAGTGTGCAAACATCATCAGAACCGCAAAGCGCCGCCCTTTCCTCCAGCTACACATTGTCGCATTATGTCACGATAAAACCTGATGCTTCATTCTAACTCTAAGCTCGACTCAAAATGCTACAGAACTTCTGCTGTGTGACTTTTGAGAAGAAACCGGAGCCTCGTTCTGCAGCTTTCTGAAGCTGTTAGCATCCGTTAGCATTAGGGAGTATCAGCTAGCATTGGCTAACGGATGCTAGCACCTCAAGAGATTTGATTGGCTGCTCTTTAGTCCACTGGAACCAGGGTGGCCACTTTTAGATCGAGGTTCCGCCAAGAGACCCGCCCTCCTCTGGCTCTGATTGGTTTGTTTCAGGTTCACGGCCAATCAAACCAACGATGGCAGCGAGTATCACCCAATCAGGGGCAGAACAGGACCAGTTTTATTATCTATTATTTGCACGCCAACTCAGAAAATATTATTGATTCAAAACGGGTCAGTAAAAACTATCCTAATGAACCTAAAATCCACGTATAATCACAGTAGTTTTTGGCACCGTAAACATGTGTCAGTAGTTTTTGCAGAGCTCGTGGTTCAGTTCACAAAAAGTACAGAAAAAAGAGGAACGTCTTCCTGAGATCCCACATGAAATCATTTTTGGAGTGAAATGTTTTAAGAACCTCTGTAATAGCGACACATTTATTATTGTGTAACTGCAAAGCAGACCTTCTGTTTATTAGACGTTCAGGTTGGAACGGATCAGGGTTTCGGGGGTCGAACGACGGAGCCCCTCCCCTCAGAGGTCGGTGGTGATGACGGGCGTGACCCCGTGGATGAGCAGCGTGGGGCCCAGCTCGCGCGTCATCAGCTGCAGCTGCTGCAGGTAGGTGGTGTAGCGCCGCGTGTCGGCCGGCGGGCGGGGCAAGTACAGGAAGCGCACGGCGGGGGCGGGCCGGGCCGAGTCCAGGATCAGCCGGTTGACGGCGGACAGGTAGTCGTCGGAGAGGCGCGTGGCGTTGCTCGGGAAGCTGTTGGCGTACTGCTCGTCGCTCTCCTCCTCCGCCTCCTTCCCCCCGTCGGGGGGCCGCGGCGCCGGCGCCGGCGGCTTCTGGGCCCACTCGCCCTGGCGCTGCCAGTGGAGCGCCACCTGCTGGTCCCAGGGCACCGAGTACACCTGAGCTTTGATGCGCAGCTCCTTCAGCAGCTGGCCCAGCTTCTCCTCCGAGCCCCTCACGCTGCGCCCCTCCTCCACGCACAGGAAGAGGCGGAGCGTGGCCCGGCGCCAGGCGCGCACCATGTTGAGGATGCACGCCAGCTGCAGCAGGAAGAGGGAGCAGGTGTCGACGTAGCTGCAGCTGTCCGGGCGCAGCAGGTTGACGGGCCAGACGTCGACGTAGAGCGCCCCCGCCCCCCCCGACAGGACGCCGGCCCGCTCGAAGTCGTTGAAGTGGCGGGCGAGCACCACGTTCTTCAGCATCTTCATGGCGTCGGCGAGGATGGCCACGTACTCCTGGGGGCCGAGGACCTTCCCGTCGCCCGACTCGCCGAGGTCCCGCCCGTCACCGGACCCCCGCAGGGTGGAGAAGTGGAAGAGGGGGGGGCGCCCCTCGGAGGAGTCAGAGGGGTCGGCGGGCTGACCGGCGGCAAGCGACGGGTCGATCAGCTTGTCCCTCGGGAGGCCGTCGTCATAGAAACCGAGGACGAGGGTGTTGGGACGCATCCCGCCTGGAACGATGCAAAGAGGAGGAGGGGGTGGGGGGGGGTGAGACTCAAACTCCACAAACATCCGCAGTCAAGACTAAAACGCTGAATGAAGACTTTTCGTTCCCAACCCGTAATTCAGGTAATTAGCAACATTTGGAAAGAAGACATAACATCACGCAGACGTTTGGACGGGGACATAGTACCAGTGCGAGCGTTCACTGGTGCATTGTGGGCCGGCGGTGGCACTGACCTAGTCCAGAGATGAAGAGGAGGTGCTGCACGCCGTGACGCACCGAGTCGGCCAGCGTCAAGTTGACGAAGGCTTTGATGTTGAGGTGGTCCACCAGCGCCAGCCAGGAATCGTACTTGGACTGCAGGGGGTCCGACGGCAGCGTGCCTGGGGAGGGAGGGAGGGGGGGAGGAGGAGGAGAGGCTGAGATACAGGGAAAGCACAAAGAGCCCCCTCCCTCCCTTCAAAATACATTGATATGCACAAGGAGAGCTGATCTGATCTCTACAGACTCATTGGAACTCTGAAGCACTTTAAATACATTCAGAGTGCAGCGCTGGAGGACTTGGGAGGAGGGGGGGGGGGCGGGGGGGGCACTCCATCATAAGGGCCGAGTGCACCATAAGCTCTGGGGGGCCCGTTTCAGCAGCTAGCGGACAGAGGCGCCATCGCCTTGGTGGGTGCGTTTGATCCTGGGTGGGAACAGTCTCACCTGCTTCTAAAAATGCAACTCACACAAACTTTTAGTTTCCCCGTTGCGTCTCGTGTCAAAATGTCGTTGAATTATCTGCTGTGTCGATGGTCATTCACCAAATGAACAGTCGCCGGATCAGAAGAGAAATGGAGCAGAACTTGATTTGGTGGGAAAGCGTTTCCTGATTGCTCATCACAGAACGTTTATGGCGAGGTTTCAAAGTGACATTTATGACATTAACATATGAAAACATCACTGTGCAGCTCCCCCTCGGCTAAACACGGTTAGCTCCACCTGCGCTGTTGTCGCGTATTTGCAGCCGTCGCCATGGCGAAAGCCGCACGGAGGCCGTCCCTGAAGTACTTCAGGTGCATGAATGGAAAACACTTACCGAGGTCTCCGAGCTGGACGTGTCCCAACACGTAGAGGCCGCTCTTCTTGATGTCGTTGATGAACCTGATTAGAGGCCCACGCTGCTGCGAGGGTTGGACACCATCAGCAGGACCTGAGGCCTCCAGAACTTAACGTGGTCCTTCCTCACGTCCAGCATCAGCAGGTACTTCCGCACCTGTGGGGGACGAAGGCATCGGGAAGCGGGTTTATTGACATTTAGACTATCGAGGTATAGCCCAGCTTTAACAGAAGGGAACTCATTTAAAGGTGGAACATAAGCACTGAAACAATAAAAGAAAGTGAATAGAAGTCTATGACAAAGTGACTCTACTTCTCTCCATTTATTCCCTCAGTAAACATGAGTTCGTGGTCTCAGTCTCTACTTTTAAGTCTTCTTCTTCTTAAACAGACCATAAAGCAGGGGATGCTTTAAGGCGGGGCTACAGGGCTGATTGACAGGTTGATTCCACGGCATCATTCAGCGCTTATTGGACAAAAAAATATGTAAATCTACAAATTCCACCAGGACTTAATGTACTCATGTTGTGATATAATAATTAGATTCTAAATGGAACCTGATTGTTTTTTCACTGCTGTTTCCACAATTGAACTTTTAACCTTATAAAATCACATCTTTGAATTTGATTATAATTGACGCAGCATCCTTGTGTAGATTTCTACAACAAATGATACTAATCTTAGATGTTTATTTTACTTTCTTTGGTCTTATTTGACTAAAACCAGATTTGTTACGCACAGATTTCCTTTGCAGATCTCAGAGCTCCTGAGAAACTCAACAGCTGTGAGGAGACGTGATGAGGACACAAACTTAAACTGCAGCCAACCGCATCACAATCAGAGCAGAAGGAGGGAGGGGGGAGGAGGAGCGGGGGGGGGGGGGGGGGGGGGGGGGTGGGGGGGGGGAGTGGAGCCAAAGCACCGGCCAACTTCTAGATGACTTTCGGTTTTAAAACTCTTTAAGGTCTGAGAGACTCAAGGCGATGAGGGGTGAGAGGGGGGGGGGGGCAATAGGAAAGACGTCCCCCTCCCCACGTGGGACGCTGAATAAAAGGTGACGTTTACGACGTTCCCCACATTATCACCCTCATAATCGCCGCAGCTGTTCCGAGGCTCCTCCTCTAACCATCCGTCTCTCTGCGTCATCCATCAGGCCATCATCACTCCTCCGTGGTGTCTCATCCATCACTTAGTTCTCAATCACTCATCCCCTCTCCTCCTGCTTATACTACCGCCCCCCTCCCACCCCCCCCCCCCCCTCGCTGCCCCCCCTCCACCTGATACCATCAGCGCTTCTTCTTCTTCATTCTCTGTTTTCAGCAGCTTGTTATTGTCAACTGCGTTTGTTGTTGCCGCTTCAATGTCAAACAGTTGGCGTCCCGCCACACATGGACAGACATCCCCCCCCCCCCCCCCCCGTCCTGCAGAGGAGCAAACTGTAAGAGTTGTCTCTCATAATAATATTGACAATTGATAATATTTGTATGAACCGTTCTGTGTCACTACACAGAAGTAGAGTCATTTCCTCATAGACGTCTATGGGAGCAGAGGAGTCGCCCCCTGCTGGTCACTACACAGAAGTAGAGTCATTTCCTCATAGACGTCTATGGGAGCAGAGGGAGTCGCCCCCTGCTGGTCACTACACAGAAGTAGAGTCATTTCCTCATAGACGTCTATGGGAGCAGAGGAGTCGCCCCCTGCTGGTCACTACACAGAAGTAAAGTCATTTCCTCATAGACGTCTATGGGAGCAGAGGAGTCGCCCCCTGCTGGTCACTACACAGAAGTAGAGTCATTTCCTCATAGACGTCTATGGGAGCAGAGGAGTCGCCCCCTGCTGGTCACTACACAGAAGTAGAGTCATTTCCTCATAGACGTCTATGGGAGCAGAGGAGTCGCCCCCTGCTGGTCACTACACAGAAGTAGAGTCATTTCCTCATAGACGTCTATGGGAGCAGAGGAGTCGCCCCCTGCTGGTCACTACACAGAAGTAGAGTCATTTCCTCATAGACGTCCTATGGGAGCAGAGGAGTCGCCCCCTGCTGGTCACTACACAGAAGTAGAGTCATTTCCATCATAGACGTCTATGGGAGCAGAGGAGTCGCCCCCTGCTGGTCACTACACAGAAGTAGAGTCATTTCCTCATAGACGTCTATGGGAGCAGAGGAGTCGCCCCCTGCTGGTCACTACACAGAAGTAGAGTCATTTCCTCATAGACGTCTATGGGAGCAGAGGAGTCGCCCCCTGCTGGTCACTACACAGAAGTAGAGTCATTTCCTCATAGACGTCTATGGGAGCAGAGGAGTCGCCCCCTGCTGGTCACCACACAGAAGTAGAGTCATTTCCTCATAGACGTCTATGGGAGCAGAGGAGTCGCCCCCTGCTGGTCACTACACAGAAGTAGAGTCATTTCCTCATAGACGTCTATGGGAGCAGAGGAGTCGCCCCCTGCTGGTCACTACACAGAAGTAGAGTCATTTCCTCATAGACGTCTATGGGAGAGACGCAGAGGAGTCGCCCCCTGCTGGTCACTACACAGAAGTAAAGTCATTTCCTCTATAGACGTCTATGGGAAGCAGAGGAGTCGCCCCCTGCTGTCACTACACAGAAGTAGAGTCATTTCTCATAGACGTCTATGGGAGCAGAGGAGTCGCCCCCTGCTGGTCAC
Source organism: Pungitius pungitius (assembly GCF_949316345.1). Lineage (NCBI taxonomy): Eukaryota > Metazoa > Chordata > Actinopteri > Perciformes > Gasterosteidae > Pungitius > Pungitius pungitius. The sequence continues at coordinate 1,899,366 of NC_084902.1, forward strand.
TACACAGAAGTAGAGTCATTTCCTCATAGACGTCTATGGGAGCAGAGGAGTCGCCCCCTGCTGGTCACTACACAGAAGTAGAGTCATTTCCTCATAGACGTCTATGGGAGCAGAGGAGTCGCCCCCTGCTGGTCACTACACAGAAGTAGAGTCATTTCCTCATAGAACGTCTATGGAGCAGAGGAGTCGCCCCCTGCTGGTCACTACACAGAAGTAGAGTCATTTCCTCATAGACGTCTATGGGAGCAGAGGAGTCGCCCCCTGCTGGTCACTACACAGAAGTAGAGTCATTTCCTCATAGACGTCTATGGGAGCAGAGGAGTCGCCCCCTGCTGGTCACTACACAAGAAGTAGAGTCATTTCTCATAGACGTCTATGGGAGCAGAGGAGTCGCCCCCTGCTGGTCACCACACAGAAGTAGAGTCATTTCCTCATAGACGTCTATGGGAGCAGAGGAGTCGCCCCCTGCTGGTCACTACACAGGATGAATTTTAGAAAAGTCCTGCATTCACTGTGTTCTCTGCGTCTCGGGTTGAAACAAAGGAGGAGAAACTGAGGAGCAGATGAAGTGAATAAAAAAAAGGGGGGGCATGAGAAAAAGGGGGAAAAGGCTCAATAAGTTAAGTGGTTGTAATAATGTTCTGCCTCCAGACGAGCTGCTGGCAAACCGGCCACCATCACCTCCCCCCCCCTCCCTGGCAACCGGGCCCCCCTCCTTGAGAGCAACAGGCTCGCTCAGATAGAGGACACGCAGAGCTGGATGATGTAAAGCTGTGTGTGTGTGTCTGGCAGACCCGATATAAATGTGATAGATGGCTGCTGTTGGAATGACAATTGCAGCAGTGTGTGTGTGTGTGTGTGTGTGTGTGTGTGAGGGATAGCACCACAGCCTGGAGCTCGGTGGGCTCTGACCTGGTGGAAGATGAGCGCCTGGCTGATGTAGCCCCAGCTGGAGGTGGGGCTGAGGTAGTGGATCAGCAGCAGCAGCAGCAGCATGAAGGCGATGCTGGCCGAGGCGTAGATGGCGTTGATGAGGAACATCATGACGGCGCAGCCCACGATGCCCAGCACGCAGGTGTGCCAGGTGAAGTAACGGAAGGTGGGGCCTGTGGGGGATCAATAAAGATCTTTAGTTTCTATTGACAACTGTCAATCAGGATCGCTGCCTTTTTAACCTTTTTAAATTCCACATCTACACATGAGGTGATGAGCCACGTGGACAGTGTGAGGGAAGCTTTAATGGGTTTATACCCCCCCCCCCCACACCCCCACAGGGAGAGAATGTTCATTTAGAAACTCACACCAGATCCGTCTTAGCTTTAGAAGAAGTGAACATCTGCCCACGTCAGCATCCTGCTGTCGGCTCGTCTTCGCCCCCCCTGGATGCTGATTCTCTTTAACGGAACCCACAGAGGCCTCCGCGCCCATGTGTGTGTGTGTGTGTGTGTGTGTGTCACGATCACGACAAAGAGCCTCTACACAACAACAACAACAACAGCCTCATTTAAACCAAAGCCCACACGGCCTTCGCAGCGTTGCGCCATAACGCCGCTGCTCGGTTGAATACTAATTAACAGGAAGTGGCAGCTTACGTCGTCCATGCAAACAGACCCTCCTCTGTAATTAGGAGGTTGTCGGCTTTGATTGGGGGGGGGGGGGGGGGGGTTTAAACCGGTGGGATAAACAAACAGCACCTTATCAAAAAACAAATATGCAGTCCAGGGATTGCAATTTGGTCCAAAACGCGGCGCGATGGATTTGTTTTTAAAAAGGGTCAGATCTGAACCCGAGGAAGGTCTGAAGTCCCCGTCGCCTCCTAACGAGAGAGGGCGGGGGGGGGGCGAGATAAACACTGGATAATAAGCTCTGCAGCTCCACCTCGCACACAAAACGGAGCTGCACGCGTGGGATTCTTTTTGGAGGATTGCGTAATCGACCCCAATTTCCGCCCCATAACTGCAGCGGTGTAGATAAACAGCCATTAAGTCCCAGCAGTAATTACCCAACGCAGCTCAAGTGCCCCCCCCCCCCCTGCCCCCCCGAGAGGACGGACTCTCGTACGCTCTGGAGATGCTCAGGAATTGGTTCCACAGTTTCTATTTTTTAGTGAAATATCCTTCGTCAGGAAGGAGGCGACACAAACTGTAGAATGATCCATGAGGTGATCAGTGGGCTTTTAGTCAAACAGAACAAAACAGAACATAAATTGAGGGACGGGCGAGACAACGGTAATAAAAGAGTTTTTGGAACCGGGGGGGGGGGGGGGGGGGGGGCGGGGGGGGGAGGCTTCAGCATCACAACTTTGCTCTTATTTCTTCATCCACTTCATCACTCCGCGTCCTCTTAGCCCCTCCCTCGCAGAGCAGGTGTAATTACGATAAAAGCTCCCCCCTCCTCCCCGTCTTTTGTCACCAGCAGCGACGGTCCTGTCCTGCAATAAACGCTGCCCCCCCCCCCCCCCAGCAAGCTGATGTCACTTTGCTGACACAGCAGGGAAAAAGCAGGCACGAGGTATTCGTGGCCAATCGAGTCCTCAAGAGAGACATTAAGAAAACGAGGGGAGGAGACCCGGCCTGTAGCCAAGACACAGACCCCCCCCCACAGTGAGAGTGTGGGGGGGGGGGGGTCTTTAAGTGAGAGGTCAGTGAGTGAGACGTTACGTCAGCCGACCTCAAGAATCCATTTAAGGAATCACTTGAGAGCGGCTAAGTCCCGCCTCTTGGGAACGAACTGGCCAATCACAGCATCTTGGTGGACTTTAAGTGGATCTGGAGACACTCACATAAAAAACCAACCGGCTGACGGAGTTCAGCCCCCCCCCCCCCCCTCCCCCCCCTTTGGCATCAGCGTGCGGCGCTTGGTTGGATCCTGGCCAGTGACCTTGTGACACTGCGTGTGCAAGTGTTAATGTGTGTGTGTGTTCATACAAGTACGAGTGCCCACGCAGCCTCAGCCCCCCCCCCCCCCCCCCCCCCAGAGGAACACTCTACACAGCTGGAGCCAATGCTGATAAAGAAGCAGCCAACAGAAGCCTCCTCGCTCAAAACACACACAACAGATAAAACGACAAACACACACAGATGAAGGAACACACACACACACACACACAGCACACACACACACACACACACAGACAGATACGCTCACACATCAATAACCAAAAAAAAGAAGAAACATCCGGCGTGACTTGATCTTAGACACACAAACAGTTCCCAGAATCGCACACCTTCTCTCTCTCACACACACACGCACACACACTTTCTGCTACATCATTATTTCAATCGCTCCTCTACACAACAGCAGATTTAAGGGGAAAGGAAAATATTTCTGCTAAATTAGTTATGCTAATTACGGAGCAGTTCTGGGGGGGGGGGGGGGGGCGGCCGCTAATGGCTTTTAATTTTTTCATGCCTGGAAAGAGACGTGGGAGAGAGAGCCAGACAGGGAGGGGAGTGAAGAGCACGACGACAGCAGCCAAACACAAACACACCAACAACTGGCGTCCAACGTCCCCGGTTGACACGGCAACAATGAGGACCACTCAGAGGGAGGCGGAACACGGGTCGCCCTTATCAGCTCCGGGAGCCCGCCCCGGGGTCACGGGGGGGGGGGGGGGGGGGGGGTGTTGTGCGGATAACTTTGTGTCCCGGAGACTTTGCCAGCGGTCACCGCGGCGGATAACGAGGACTGCGTGGACTCCTCCCCTCTGGGTGCTCGCAGCGCGCTCTAGTGGCGGTCGATGTGCACGCGTGTCCTTCAGATCGACTTCACGCGCAGAGGCGAACACATCTGAGGCAGAGGAGGATGTGGAGACGCCGTATAGGTCTCTATTAGACCCGTCAATCACAGTGTAGCCCCGCCCCCCCAAAAAGGCTTTAGGATTCTGGACAGCCGACACCCACGGGATGACATCATCCTCTGCTCCCCTCAAAGGTGCACGTTTCCAAACATGAACGCCGCCTTTTGTCTTTTGATGAAATATTTCATGGCTGAAAGACGAAAGGTGGAGTAACTTCTCTCAATGGATTCATTTATTGCTAAAATGCAAAATGACTGCCGTGATATTCTCTGTTGGATTCAAAGCACGGAGCTCCTGCTGTTGCCATGGTGTCCAAACAGGAAGTCAGTGGTGAGAGCAAAGCTGGTTTTCTACTTGATTCTGATTGGCCGTTATATCTATATAAGTATTTCTGTACCCTGATTCCAACTCTACTCGACTGACGTGTCCTTGACTTGGAGAGCTGTAAATGTTCTCACCTCCCACTGCGCGCACACACACACACACACACACACACACACACACAATGCAGTGCTGGAGGCAATCTGTCATAACAAAAATGAAATAAAAGAAAGCGTTTAAACGGTTTCTCAACAAATAAAAAGCGGGAAGCGGCTGTCGTGTCTGGAATGTTTGTCACGGCCAGCGGAGGACTTCAATCAGCCAAGGTGCGTCTTTGGACTCGGCTGATGTTCTTTCTTTAGTGGCGGGCGGCGTGGATGTAATCACGGAGCTACATGCACGCCACAAACTGCCCCCGGGGCTTCTGGGAGCTTTTTATAAATCAGGATCATTACGAGTGTCCTTGGTAATACAAACAACACACACACACACACACACACAGATAAACATTGTTACTTTAAATCTCTAGAACATCTCCACGTTACTGTAGGAGCCGCACACACACAAACACACACACACACACACACACACACACACACACACACACACACACACACTTTTACTGCCGGTCCCTCTCCGGCACACGGCTGTAAGCAGAGGCTGGTTTTATGGCTTTTAATTAGCGGACTGTCGCCATAGCAGCAACCAGCTGGCCAGCCGCCACATCTTCACACACGTGCACAAACAATGGAGGCAGAACAAAAGAGGAGAGAGAGTCACATGACGCACACCTCGTGCCCTGGAGGAACCGGGACTGACCGTTTGATACAATCTCCAGACTTCTTCTCCGTGGAGCCATCAGAGACCAAGATGTGTTTGGATTGGATGTAATGCAGGTTCTTGATTGTGTGTGTGTGTGTGTGTGTGTGTGTGTGTGTGTGTGTGTGTGTGTGTGTACCTGAAGTTGGGGGCGGAGGCCCACTCCAGGGCGAGGCAGGCCAGGTCCACGGCCGCGTACACCAGCAGGAAGAAGATGGTCACGATGCTGGCGATGGTGTTCAGCTTCCCGGAGAAAAGCACCAGCTGGAAGAGCCGACAGAAGGGATCCAAGTGTCAGTGTCACGTCAGAGAGGATAGAAAATAGAAAGAGCACTATTGTTGAAACATACAGGGAATGAGATAAATTATGAAACAAATAAGACTAGTCTTCATAATGGGATCATGATATTTATGAGACCGATGAGCCCCCCAGCGGTGCTGCACAAACTTAATCTAGATAACCTGCAAGGATGTTGTTGATGCGATGCTACCCCAGATCATCCATAAGTCACCTTCTAAAGGTTAAGAGGGAATCACGGGTCTGCAATGAAGGAGGGGGGGGGGGGGGGGGTCATCGAGGTGGGGGGCGAGCAGCTCCGTGGTCCCAAAGAGTCTTATGTCCACCGATAAGTCAGACGGTATCCGTGACAACACATTACGTCGCGCTTTAACTGCCCCGTTATATGGTATATGATGTAATAATGTATTCATTATGCTGCATTAACCCAATAATAAAGATATCCAACATATACACCTCAAGGGGGGGGGGGGGGGGGGGGACCAAAGAAGAAGATGAGGTGGAGAAGAAGAGGGCCAGCGGGTAGGAAATGACCTCTGGCAGTCAAAGTCAGTGGGTGTCTCTGCCCCCCCCCCTCCAGGGAGTCGTCTCTAACAGACCATTAATTAGCCATTAACTCAGACACAGGCCGGCGTGTGTGTGTGTGTGTGTGAGTGTGTGTGTACGCACCAAACCCCCCCCCAGGGATGTTTTTGTGCGGCCGTTTGAAAGAGTGTTTTTACTGGGGCGTGTGAATAAAAAGAAGAACCCAGAGGGATGTTCTGGCCTCTTCTTGTTTGTTCAGAAGCGCTGTTAAGTGTTAACAGACACGGGGCGTCAGCCATCAGACAGGAAGTGGTCCTTTGCGTCCTCCAGGGTCCGAGGGAACTACCAGTCCATCTCTAATAACATCGGCCAATGGCCGAGGAGCCGGAGTGTGATTGGTCCCTGACTTTGACTGATGTGGAAAGTATCCCAAATACTGTTGGGATTTTCCAGGAGGAAGTTTGAGGGGCCGACCGTGCGGCGTCCGTTTGTCTCCTGGAAGCCATTTGTGGAGATGCTCGCTTTCCTCCCCCCCCCCCCCCCGGTTCTCCCTCCCTCGGCTCGCGCCGCGAGATTACAATCAGACTTTTGTCATCAGTGAATCATCCAAATGGCGAAGGAGGAGGCGGGGGAGAAAAAAAGGGGGACGAGAGAGTCAATGATCTCGGATGGAAGCGGGGGCGCGGCTAACGATTTCCATCTAATTGCTCCTCCTCTGCTCCTGGAGGTTGGCGGCGGGGGGGAGAGGAGGAGGAGGAGGGGAGGAGAGAGAGGCAGAGCGCATGTAATGACCAGCCATTTACACACTCACTACGGGACGGTCTAAAGATTCTCCCCCTTGTCTCTCCTCCCTCCCACCCATATGCTTCTCCTCAGGAGAATTCACTATTTACTTACTCCTCCGCATGGAGGACACCACACGATGCACTCTTCTCCTCAGAGGGGGGTCCGTGGAAGAACTGCATTCATTAGAAGACTCCTCTGAATACAGATTCCAATACTACAAACCCTGTGTGGATGTGGTATGATGGCTGTCACTGTCAATCTATAGATCTATAGATATGTATATCTATAGATCTACACTATAGATAGATAGATTGGATGCTGTCATCAACCATTTGTGCGTCGCCATCTCGACTTTTTGCAACCAGCGGACAGGAAGTGACCGTATTTGGATGTAGAGACGCCCTCTACCTCTCTGGTAGACCTGTCAATCAGCGTGTAGCCCCGCCCTAAAGCTTCATGGTCTGTTTGCCCCTAAATGCACCACCATGCGCTAAATGCACATCATGCAGGAGACTCATCTTCATGACTTGGAATCTATTATGTAAAAGCAGCTTGTTGAAGCTCCTCTTCTTTCCCTTTGTGCCGAGCTTCACTGCTTCAATTTATCCCGGGTTTGTCGATTTCACTGAATCTTTTAAAACAAAGGCCGGTGTCTAAATCTTTGCTTTTCAACTTGGTTTGAAGATCTAATCTATAGAAACCTGTTCCATCATTAGAAGAGGAAGTGAACAAAAGAAGAATAAATATGATTTTCTAAGGATAGACGTTGGTTTAAGTTTTCCTTCATTTACCCCCCCCCCCATCATTCACCAGCTGCTTTTGTAATAAGTATCCAACGTCTTGTATTGACCCTCCACCTCGCTCATCTCCACTCACCTGCACGAGGAACCAGGAGAGGAGCACCGACACCCAGGGGTTGCCGCTGAGGGACGTCTTCTTCGCCGGAGACAGCGCCTTCCCTGCAGGGACGAGGAGAAAGGCTGCAGTGAGGGACGAAGCGAGGAGGAAACCCACCACCCGCTTCTGGATTGATGGAGAACTTCCTCTATTTGATGTCGCCAGTCATCGCTCCCACCAGTGGAAAAGACACTGGTTTGGACACAACGTCTATGGGATGTCCCTCACGCAGAGGAGCTGCTCGGGTTCACTTCTCCACCAGGTGGTTTGCACTAATTACAATATGAACACAATACAGAGAACTGTGGATTCCTTCAATCCAGAACTGATCATTGCGGCGTTAGTGGACCTTTTAGGCCCCTTGTGAGGAGGTAACAGGAGCAGATACCTCTCAAAACAACCTCATACAACAGAGAAGGAACTTTGCACCGCCTTCGTCAATGTCACACGTCGAAGCAACCAATCACAGCCTGGATGAGGCGGGACTTTAGCAAAGAGCGAGAATGACAGCACCCATTAAGACAGAGGGCAAGCGCCGCATTTATTCGCTTATGTTAGTTCAGACGGCCCAATCAATCCCCTGGTTACGCCACGTTGGCCCCGGTTACCATGGTTACGCAACCCCAAAACCGGCACAACGCAACACCAAGAGCTCGCTGGCGACGAGCACTTGGGTAGTGTAGAAGAGCGCAAGGTTGGACTCACGGCGTCTCCCGTAGCAACAGAAGCAGGAGCGGCTGCATCTCACTTTTACGGAGTTGCTGACATTTAGACAAACTGTGTAATTGAGAGAGAGAGAGAGAGAGAGAGAGAGAGATAGGGGGAGGGGGGGGGGAGGGACTCAACTTTCTTTAGTAGCTTACGGGCCGCGTGCTTTATGGGAACAGAGCGTATTAACATAACGCCACATGGTGATGTCATCCGAGTGCAGCCAAGGTTCACAACAACAACGACAGAGGAGCAACTGGAAAGGGGGGAGATGGGAGGAGCTGAGGTAACAGGTTGGGGGGGGGGGGGGGGGGGCTTGAGGCTAAATTTCACAGCTGATGAAAGATGGGAATTAAATCTGCGAGACTTTAAAGTGAAATCAATGTGCCGAGAGCAGCAGACGGAGTGATGGAGGAGAGCCAGAGAGGCGGGGGAGGGGAGGGGGGCGGGGGGGGGGGGGGGTTAAGTTAAGATTAGTGACATAAAAAGAGAAGAAAGAAACAGGGAGGTGTGTCTGTGTGTGTCGGAGAACTGACGCATCCATCACTCTGTTTGCATAGCACAGTGGCAAGTTGTGACACACACACACACATAAACGCACGCACACACACTCGGTGTGGTCATAGTAACCACTTCATCCCTCTCCAACGAGAACGTTACGCATTCAGTCATTGGGTCTTAATTAAAGAGATTCATCTGAGTTAACCCTTTAGGCTGAGGACCTGTCCGTCTCCACTGCAGGGGACCACACACACACACACACACACACACACACACACAAGCCTGGCGAATAAAGGAAGACTCTCCTTCCTACCAAACAGGTCGTCCCTGGCCAGGGCGTAGAGGATGCGCGAGGCTCCGATGAGGTTGCTCATGGCGGCGGAGAGGGTGGAGGAATAAACCCCCACGGTGACGAACGGGTTCCAGATGTTGATGTCTCTCAGGAAGCTGTAGTCCCTCTGAAGAAGGACCCTGAAGAGGTTCAGAGGGGACACAAAGCAGGAGACCGTCACACAGAGGTTCAGGCCGTGAGATTCGTTGCGTCAGTTAGATATCGGTACCGTTAGCCGCTAACGTTAGCTGCTAACGTTAGCCGCTAACAGATAGGGGTTCCATTCAGTAACATCACATGAATTGTGTTCTTAATGGAAGATTCAGGCTGACTTCAGACACACACACTGTGCGTGGTTCAACTGAGTCGATCAAATGTCCAGCTCAAACTAACGAGACGATTGACATCAGGCTCGGTTCCTCGAGGACGGATCCGTTGTCAGTTTGAACCAGATGTCAGTCATGAGGACAATCGTCTTACGTCATAATATGTATTTGAATCATTTCTGTCGGATGAATTGAACGTATTGTTCATTGTATGTATATATATATATATGTATATATATATATATATATATATATATAGTTTATAATCAGACATTTGATCAATTGACGTACAGTGTGAGAGACAGTCTGTGGGACAGTCTGTGGGACAGTGGATGCTCGGCTGCAGCGTGTCATCACCTAACATAACGGGTAAATGCTTCCAGTCTTCAGTATCAATGGTGGTCGTACAGGAAGTGATCTTTTGTGATGTCGGAGAACTGTTTCCCTATAAAACGTTAATCTAACTGATATCGCTCCTTCATCAAGGAGGAAGAGCGCTGCCCTTTGTGTGGTGAACTGATGCAGCTGCTCAAATGAACCTGGAAAACGCTGGTTATCTTTACCAAACAACAACAAACACCAACTCAATCCTTATGGATCAACGGCACAGAAAACATCGGTTCTCCAACTGTTGCATTTGTTATCTTATATATTCAGTGCAGAGGCGATAAGTTGCTGATAACTTCACATGCAACACACACACACACACACACACACACACACACACACACACACACACACACACTGGACAACTCCCACCTTCTCTAAACTCCTCACATTATTACATCCATTTCTGCAGATCAAAAGCAAGTGGTCCAAAAGGTTTTCCAGGGAGGGGAGGGGAGGGGGGGGGGGGAGGAGGGGGGGGGGCACACAAACGTGTCCAATGAAAAAGAACAAGATTGAAGAGGCAGTGATGATCACACAGGAGCATAATGATGAGACGCTGTGTGTGTACCAGATATGGAGAAAAAGAACACAGTACAAAAACCACAGCAGGGTGTGCATGATTGCTAACCCCCCCCCCTACCTCCATCCAATATAACACAGCTAGAGAGATTGTGACTCACTCCCCCCTCTCTCTCTCTCTCTCTCTCTCTCGTCCAGTGACTTTAATACTTATTATCATGGCCCTGTTAAGTGTTGTTTCCTCCATCCAAAGACCTGAGCGTGTGGCGCATTTCACGTGGCGGCAGGACGAAGCAAACACACACACACACACACACACACACACACACACACACACACACACACACACACACACACACACACACACACACACACACACACACACACACACACACACACACACACACACACACACACACACACACACACACACACAAACACACACACACACACACACACACCCACACATTGTTGCATTACCACAAATCAAAAAGGTGCTGCTGAGAAACGTCGGCCTGGAAATTAGGACATGCCAACTACTTTGTTTATTCACCGTGCACGTCTGTGCGTGCGTGTTTGTGTGTGTGTGTGTGTGTGTACTGCAGTGAAAAGTTTATGAGCCGCTGCTGTAATCAGAATCTCTGACATATTCATAACAACTGTTCACCGGTCGGATACGCTGGCACTCGATTGGAGGGCCGCCTCGCTGTGCTCGCTGCACACACACAAAAAGGCAAAAGGTGCTAGACATCAAGAAAAATACAAGTGTGTGTGTGTGTGTGCGTGTGAGGTGAGTGATGATGTGGGTCAAAACTTATGTGCTGATTATTAATTTCTCTGACGTGCAGCAGGAGCCAAATAAATCCTGAAAAGCTTGACATTTCCAAACCGGCTCTAAAAAACAAAGCCGCTGCAGACCGGGTGACAGCGATGACAAATGGCGTGTGCACGTGCGTGCGCGCACGTGTGAGAAGGACGTGTTCATTGGCTGGTCAAGTATTCGGTCTTATAATTGTATATTTTTTAAAGGTCCACTGCCATGACTGTGAAGCTTGTATACTGTATATGCGTGTGTGTGTGTGTGTGTGTGTGTGTGTGTATAATCTCTATTGATCCGATCATTCGGCTGAAATGAGCCCTGCCGTCTAAATAAAGAGGGGAACAAAGGCGTGACGGATTAAAAGGAGCTTGTTCGGAGCAGGAAACAAAGGCAAGCAGAGATCACATGCCCCCCCCCCCCCTCCCCCCACCACTACCGCGCTCGGTACCTCGTCACCCACGAGCCCCCACGGGCCCCCCTGTGCCCGGGCCTCGGCCCCCGGTCACCCGGTCTAATGGTCCAGCAGAATGGGGTCCCGGCTGGGGGCTTGTGGGTAACATGGGCGCGGCGCTCGTTGCACCATCACGCGGCTCGTCTGTGCGATACGGACCCGGCGGTGCTGGGAGCAGGAGGTCGATACTCCGCCCGTGTGCAAAGGTCATTGGATCTAATGGATCCTCCGTCACTTCGTTAACGCCTCTTATTGTCTGTGATTCACATTATTCTTTCCCCCGTTCCGCACCTACATGAAATATTTAAGCTTTAATAAAAGGTGCCCTCTTGTCCCCGGTAGAGTGTAAACCACACGGATGCACATTTAGAGACGGTTAGCGGAATGCTAACGTGTCCAAACGTCAGAGGTTCTTCGGCCTGCACACGTGGACCTCGACCCCCGTGACCTCTGCAGCCCCCACCTCGGCCTCCTGGGTACTTCTACAGTGGGCACAGGAAGAGTTCAGACTCGTTTCGGAGGCAGCTCAGGAGAGGGAGGCAAAGGGAGAGTAGGGAAAGGGAGGGAGGGGGGAGTTAAGTGCTCTCAGGGGAGTAGGCTGTGCTAAAGGATTATTAAATAGGATCAATAACTAACAAGGCCTCTGAGCGCACACACACACTTCTCTCTCCTTCCATCTGCACAGTCCTTCCATCGCCGCACAGCGCTCACATACCTAAATATTTGTGTTGCATTTTCTCTTCTCTCTTCTCATGTCATCTATTCTCATGTCACGTCTTCTCTTCTCATGTCATGTCATCTCTTCTCATGTCATATCTTCTCATGTCATCTCTTCTTATGTCATCTATTCTCATGTCATGTCATCTCTTCTCATGTCATGTCATCTATTCTCATGTCATCTCTTCTCATGTCATATCTTCTCATGTTATCTATTCTCACGTCTTCTCTTCTCATGTCATGTCATCTATTCTCATGTCATGTCATCTCTTCTTATGTCATCTATTCTCATGTCATGTCATCTCTTCTCATGTCATGTCATCTATTCTCATGTCATCTCTTCTCATGTCATATCTTCTCATGTTATCTATTCTCACGTCTTCTCTTCTCATGTCATGTCATCTATTCTCATGTCATGTCATCTCTTCTTATGTCATCTATTCTCATGTCATGTCATCTCTTCTCATGTCATGTCATCTATTCTCATGTCATCTATTCTCATGTCACGTCTTCTCTTCTCATCTCATGTCATCTATTCTCATGTCATCTCTTCTCATGTCATATCTTCTCATGTTATCTATTCTCACGTCTTCTCTTCTCATGTCATGTCATCTATTCTCATGTCATGTCATCTCTTCTTATGTCATCTCTTCTCATGTCATGTCATCTATTCTCATGTCACGTCTTCTCTTCTCATCTCATGTCATCTCTTCTCATGTAATCTCTCGGCTTCCAGTCGTTCCCGGTGCTCAGCCCATCTGCAGCCTCTGGTTTTGGTCCATAATCATCATTATCATATCACCTGGAGGGGGGGGGGGGCTGCCTCCCCCCCAATAGGTTTAAATCCAGAGAGGGCACGTTGTAGAGGACTTGGCCTGTACCGCCACCATTGTTACCTCAAAAAACAATTGGGGAGTAAGGAAAGAAGAAAAAGGGGGAGGGGGGTGACTAGAATCTCTGCAGCAGAGAGATAGGGAGGGGGGGTGAGTGACAAAAGGGGGGAGAACGGCTGTGTGGATGGATGGATGACAGACAAGGAGAGGAGGAAGGGTTAGCCAAGAACGCTGCTGTGGCCGATAGTGCCAAAAGGAGGGTGTGTGTGTGTGTGTGTGTGTGTGTGTGTGTGTGTGTGTGTGAACTGATTCTGATTTGTTTGAGTCGCGATGTGCTTTTCAGTACGTCTCCTACTCCATTCTGCATCTCCTACAGGTGTTTGAGATCGGTTCTTTCCCCCAAACCACGTTTCCTCTGCGCTCTGTTGGCTGTTAGCTTGTTAGCGTGTTAGCTTGTTTTGGCTGCTAGTTGTTGCCACCCGAGGCTCGAGAGACTTTGCAATAATTTCTTTTCTGATCTAACGGAGCTTGCGTCGGATTTATCAAACCCAAAAACCCTCCAAACAGACACAGCTCCTCTCTGTGCACAAGTGATCTCTGGTCTCTTGTTGTTCCTCCTGTTTCGCTCTTTTCCGTGTTTTCATGTAGCAACAGAGTTACTTCTTGTACCCAGCATGCAGTTCGGCGGGGAATATTTTTTATAAATGTACAATTTGTAGTATTGCAAAATGTTTATGTGTCACAAGCTGTTGTGTTGTGGTGTTTTACCCTGTAAAGAGAGTTTGTTGTGGGTTATTCATTGTTGTTATAAAGTTATAACCTCAATGACTCAATCTCAACACACGTAAGACAACCAGCTCCGACCGCCGGGCGCCCTGTGATGACATTAAAATATAAATCTGCCGCTTGCTTAAGAGCAACTTCAGTTTTATGGCGTAACACCGGTATGAGTGTTACGTGAGAATTTCATACCGTAAGGAGATCTTAAACCGTTTAAACCGTGCACCCTGGGAAACTTTAGCCCATGTGTGTGCGTTAAACGCTGTGAGTCACTTGAGGCCGGATACCAAACCTCGTCCTAAAGGGGCAACGCAGGGAAAAGAAGCGGGGTTCCTGAAGGGGGGGAGAATATTAATATAATATACAGAGATGGAAATAGAAAAGAGCCGCAGCACAAATACGCCATGTTTGGTTTTTGTATTGAAGGATGGAGGGAAAAAAGTGTGACGATGGATGCAACTTCTCTGTAAAAAGCAAGAGCTGTGCGTGTGCGTGTGTGTGTACGTGTGTGTGTGCGTGTACGTGTGTATGTGCGTGTGTGAGAGACAGAAGCAGAGGAACACACGTCCATGAGGCTGCATGTCAGAGATAGCACAACAAAGAAGAAGGCCCAGCAGATTCAAAATTAATATAATTATCAAGTCAGTTATTAATACAAAAGCTGGGCGGATTAGCCTACAGGTCACTGACGCACAGTCCCACGGAACACACACACACACACACAGTGTGTAGACACAAGCAGAAGAGCTTGATAAAGCCTCGACAGGCCAATCTGTCATGGCTGGCTAGCTGGTCACGTAAGGTTAATAGACCCCCTTCCACACTCCCTCGGCCTTCATCCCCTCTATCCCTCTATCGGCGTCATCATGTATCGGCGGCCCTAATCTTCCAAACGGAAGAAATAAATGATATATACGGAAGCTCTATTAACGGTGAAGACCAGATATACAGGGGGGGGGGGGGGGGGTGCATCTCAGAAGTAAACCTCACAGTGGCAGGATTCTGTGTACAAATACACAAAGTGTCACCAACAAGTCGCGTCACTGAGCTGCAGAGCTTCTGAAAACCTCTTTGACGCTGGATCGAACGTCTGAAAGACTCCGTGAGTCGATACAACCCCCCCCCCCCCCGCCCCCCTAAGGAACAAACCCAAGCAGAAGCCTCTCGTAAAGGTGAGTGTCCCTCTAAAGACAAGCGGCAGAGAGCGTGACTGCCACCTTCTGGATGTCAAACGCAACTACAGCGCAACTGCAGAAGTGAAGTGGTTTAAGACCCTTTTATTTACGACCTCATGGCCTCAGCAGAAGGGATCTGACCTTTAGATCCATGATCTGAATAATAATATCAACACATATTCCCTAGGCTCCCGTGTCCTCTTTCCTGAAGTCATCATCAATGAAGCTCTACAGTGCACTTTAGGTGTTGTTGGTCAAACAGCACATGCAGAAGAAGAAATACGCTGCACAGAAGCACAGAAGCCCCCAATAAGAAGGTGAACATTAAAGGGGAGTGTTGAGAAATGTGGTTCTTTTCCTCTTGTTTTCTCACATTAAAGCCTTGGAGGAGGCCTTTGTGAGACTGAAGTACACATCGTCATCTTTAGCAGCGCTTCTGAGAGACGACTCAACGTTTCTCCGGTCAGATAACGCTCATAAACACACAACCCCCAAGTGAACCCAAGATAAGACGCAACCCAAGACGGTAAACAACCTTAAGCAACGACAACAGATCAGGAGCCCAACGCAATAAAGTCTCTGGTCACAGCTGGAGAAAGTGTGTTAAGAGCTTCTTCTCAGTGTGTGTGTGTGTCTCTTTTACAGCCTTGTCATGTCAGCATCTGCATCGATGCTGAAATCTGACGTATACAGGAACAGGAACAACAAATGCTTCTTCTTTTCATACTACATCTAAGAATAAGGAACCTAAAATACTCAACTGTTAACACCCCAGTGTGTGTGTGTGTGTGTGTGTGTGTGTGTGTGTGTGTGTGTGTGTGAGACACTCACCGGTCACAGGAGCAGGCCACCAGGATGCTGAGCAGGTTGTAGATGATGAAGGTGAAGATGACGGCGGTGATGGTGCCCCGGGGGATGGAGTAGCTGGGGTTCTTCAGGTCGCCTGGTGGGTACGATGGGTTTACTGCGTGTCCACACACACACACACACACACACACACACACACACACACACCTCACCTACCTGACATATTGGAGCCGGCCATGATGCCGGTGCAGCCGTTAAACATGACGGCGAAGACGGTGGCGAAGGTCATCACGGTGTTTGTGGTGTAGTCCAGGGTGTAGTCGGCTGTGGGGGGAGACAACAGCGGAGACGTCGGCTGGTTCCCAGAGCTGACTCACACGGGTTGGGAGGACCTCGTTGAAGAGGGTAGTCCCAATAAGAACAAAAGTACTCTGACGCGTGGACTAATGAGAGCAAGGAGGCATGAATTCGTGACCCAATAGGAGCCGCCATCTTTCCTGCTCCTCAGAATAGAATCAGATCCACTCCCTCCCCCTCGCTCCTCTGCTCCTTGACCTTCAGTGTGTAACGGTTGTCACGTGTGGCCGAGTGACTCCACTTAGCTTTAGCAATCATGTGCTCGGACACCAGCGCCTGCAAACATACCCCAGGTCATTGGATAGATTTGCGTGGACATTAGGAAGCAGAGAGCAGACACAGCGTGCATTCACCGGCCGATCGAAGCGTACATCTCGTGGTGATGGAACTACCCCACCACACCAGTGCCTCCCCCAACACCGCCTCACCTACCGCCATCACGCGCGTTTAGGCCCAAGTACACAAAAGCACGACTCCTCTTCTCTGAGTCAAACTGTAGCGGATCAAGCGACGATTCGGGCGGCGGCGGCGGCTTACCCCCCAGGTTCCCCAGCAGCGTGTCCAGCTTGAAGCCGGTGAAGTTGCCGGTGGTGGGGAAGGCCGGGCCCGTCCCATTGGCCGGCGGGTTGAAGGCGGAGCCGGGCAGCACGATGGTGCGCGGGCCCACGGCGAAGAAGCTGAGGAAGATGGTGCCCAGGACGAACATGACCACCAGGAAGATGAGGAAGGTGGCCTTGGCGTAGATGTGGGCCCCCACCAGGCACACCAGCAGGCACAGCAGGGCCACGCCCGTGGCGTAGAGCAGAGACCACCAGTAGCCCGACGGCAGGACCTGGAAGGGGGAGGTGGCCACCGACCCGTCTGGAGGTCACGAGTGGAAAGACACGTGATGCATTTGAGAAGCTTTAAAACACACAAAACCTGCTTTTCACAAACCTACGAGGCCAGAATACTGAAAACAATGTTTTTGATTGATAGCAATTTTTAATGACATTTCCTAAGCTTAAATACCGCATAGCGTTAGCGAGGTTTTCTCCCGTTCGTCGTCCAATAACGTGATAATGATAAAGTTACGTCACATGTACATTTTTCTGCATGTCGCCCGGGCGGCGCCTCACGGGGGAGTCGAGGTGAAACTCACCTTCCGGCACGCCGAAGGTGGCCACGATGGCCTCGACCAGGCCGAGCACGTAGAGCGCGCTGCCGCACACGTTGGCCAGGAAGAACATGATGCCGATGCTGCCGCCGAACTCGGGCCCCAGCGCTCTGCTGATCATGTCTGAGGTGGGGGGTTCAGGCTGCATTTACACTCTCATGAGTGGGGGTAGGGGTGGGGTGGTGGGCCTTTCCGTTCTAAGGGACTGGTGTCTAGTTGCCATCAGACTAACTGACCCCGACATGGCGGCTTCCAGGTGGTTTACCGCCGCCACTAAAGATAAGCTTCCTCTCAGTGCTTTCAATAAGGACTATTTTTAAAAAGAACAACAACAACCACCACTAGAAGCTAAACGACATGGGACAAAGTCCTGCAGCACAACAGCAAGTTAATCTATAACGAAAAATGAATCACTCTTGACAGGAAGTGACTGAAAAGCAGCATACTGGCCTCTATCTGAATAGACAGAGCATGAAACAATTCTACATCCCACTGGCCTAAACAGACACACACACCATGTCATCTGACAGCGTGTGTGTGTGTGTGTGTGTGTGTGAGGATACAGTAGGCCCCCCCGGCGTCCAGGGCTCCGTTGGTGGAGATGGCGCAGACCGACAGCACCGTCATGCAGATGATGAAGTAGGCCACCAGGAGCATGGCGATAGATTGGTACAGTCCGGACTGGCCCACCATGAATCCTGGTCACACACACACACACACACACACACAGAAACAAAGGGAAGGATTAGCTTGGCACTGGTTCCCTACGACAAAAAGCACATGCGTTGTTCTATTATCTTTTGAATCATTTCAGATGATGCTGCATAAACCAAATCAGGGTTTTCCAAATATGGGCAGCCAAAAATGAAGAAATCTGCAACATAAATATTGACCGTATGTTGAAATCGGTTTGTTTGTACACGTTGACTGGTAACATCATCTGATATTCAGACAGAAATCACCACACCTGGAACCGTCACAGAGGTTTCACATCCACAGTGAAACCACGGCTGGTTCATGGGTGGAGGGGCAACACAGACAGCTACTGTGTGTGTGTGTGTGCGCGCACTGCTAAGCAGCTGACATCTCACGAGACTGGGGGGCAGGGTGGGGGGGTGGGTGCTGAGAGACAGAGCAAGAAAACACAACTTAACGGAGGTAAAACGCGCAGCACGCGGCAGAGAAAGGGAGGTGAAGTTACATCGCCTCAGGAATGCTGCGGCAGCAGCGAGGAGGAATGTGTGAATTGTCATGACAACGTGATCAGCAGCTTCACGCGCACGCTTGGTCACGGGAAAGCGGAACGTTTTTCGAGGCTCTTCGCGCTGAAATCTCACCCGTAGCAACCGCACATTCACTCCGTTTGTAACGCTCATCTTCTGCAGGAAATGAATGTCACGAGCTCCTAACAAAGGAAAAAACTAACAAACTTTTGCAGGAGCAAGTGATTCGTAACTTAAAAGTATCTGGAGGAAAAATTCCAACCTGTGTGAGATGTTGAAGGTTTCATGGTAAAAAAAAATTTTAAAAGATGGTGGTGACACGGATGGTCCTGCTGCTGGATGACATTTCATGGAGCGATTCCATCATCATCCAATCAAATAATGCACAGGGCTTTGATTGCAGGTGTATGAAACATGAGGGAAAAGCATCAGCTTGAAGCTTTAAAACCCCTCCAATGAAACGGCCTCTTAATCCAAATCCCACTCATGAACAGCACTGAATCAATGAGGGGAGATTATGAGGCCGCTTTCACTATTTAACTGAATGCAATCAAGAACTTTTATTTTCTCGCATTCCGAATTCAAGCGCCCCGCAGATGAGGTCACGTGACCTTTGACATCAGATGTCAGAGCTGTTAACGCAGTTTGGCTGAACTTAAACGTCGTTACTGAAACAAGCTGCTGTTTGGTATATTTAGTAAAAAAAGAAAAACCGACATACGTTTATTGGGATCTGAGGTAAAGGGGTAACAATACGTAGGGTTAGTTTAGTTTAGTTACATTTTGTGTATAAACGTGTATTTCTGTTCAACACATGTACTGAAAAGGGTCATAGTTCGGTTATAAATCCCACACCTTCCACCATGACACACATGAGGCATGAAAATATCAGCTCTCTGGGCTCAGTGATTTGGGTGGAGGTCCCCCATCCTCCGCGCTCACCTATTCTGAGGAACACCACCACGCTGAACATCGACAGCAAGGTGGGGATCACCACCCCGAAGAAGATGGAGAGTTTCTTCGGCTGCCGCTGCGGGGCGGGCCTCCGCCGCGGGCTGCCCGGGTGCTGCGCCGGAGGCTGCCCGGGCTCAGGTGACCGCGGCTCGGACTCATTGACGCTGGTGGAGAGGCGGTAGTGGAGGAGAGGAGTCCGCTCCGTCATTGTGACGACGACCGAAAAAATAAATAAATGCGTTATCTAGCTAGCGTTACATTGCTAAAGTTAAGAAATTACGATGAAAACGACTTTACGTGAACCGGGCGAGGTCAAGCGCTGGCGTGTACTACTACTAAAAAAAAGTCAGTTAAAAGTCCACCTCAAGTGCTCAGCCTCTCCGGCTCTCACATCTTAGCGCCGTTACTGAGAAGAGTCATGTGACGTGCCAACGTCACCTGCCGTAAGTAGACACGGAGCTTCCGGTTGTAACTACCAGTATAAAAGCTGCTGACCACAAAATGATTCGGATGACACTGAGTGCATTTACTTAGATTAAAAATAGATTAGATTGAAATCATTGCATATTCAAAAAAATACTGCTTTATTATTACAAATATATTATGCATGTATTTATATATTTATAATACGCATTTAGAAAAATATTTTTAGATATATGTATAATTATTTATATGTCAAAGTCAAAAAAGAATTTAGAATAATTCACCAACATAAACCACAGACAGTCAGTACTTACAGTAGTAGTAGTAGTAGTAGTAGTTACATGAGAGAAATACAAGATACATACTGCAATTTCCGGTTTTATCATTGCTGTCAATAGCTAACTTGAAAATTTCAATTTTCTTTTCCTATAATCCTTGATTACTTTTTTCCTGTTACATTTGGGTCATGTAACCCAAAAAAGTTTCAATGTTGTTGTTTTTTAACATTTCAGAATACAAAATAAAACAAATAATAAAAAAAACATTGACATCATTGATACATTCATTACGTTTCTTCCACAAACAATTGAAAGTCCTCCTCTGTAAATAAATAACATGAAACAGAGTCACACAAGCAAATTCTAATTTAGATTCATAGTTAAAAATAACAACATATTTATATTCAACAAGAAAAAAAGACACATTATCACAAAAATATTCATATTCATTCATTTATGTGTGTGTATATATATATATATATATATATAGAGAGAGAGAGAGATTCTGTAAAAATATCTACATAAGTAATTAGATAGTATCTCTCAGTGTTCATACACATGTATTCAGACATCTTTGGTCTGATGAAAGTTTAAAATAAAAACGGATAAACATAAAAATGACCCCACTAATTTTGTTGTCGTTCACAACATGGATTTAAAAATCTAGAATGTGACATTTGACATTTGTGGGGCGGTGTTGACTGCTTCAAAGGGACAATGAGTCAGAGTTGTTGCACTTTGGTGGTGAGGTCATAGGTCATCCATTACTTAATAACACTACTGGCTTTACACACTGAGAAGGTCTGAGAGAGGCCGCCGCTCCTCATGAGTTTTTAATGACGTTCAACCAAAGACCCTTGAGCCCCAAGCCGCTCTCTGCCCGTCTCCGTCCTCGTCCCTGGAGCAAAACATGAAAACGTTGGATCCCTTCGCGCCGTTCCCTCCTCCGAACCCGACCACCTCCCGGTTCTCGATGCGTTGGTCCCTCTCCTCATAACGCGGGTCAGCGGAGCGGCTCGGCAGCACAAAACAAGCGCTTCTATTGTCAAATTAGCTGGACGGTCCTTCAGCTGCGGTTGACCTCTGACCCCACTCGGGGGCTTCGTCTCGGAGGTCGATGGCGAGGCGTTCCAGTTTCCCCCGGAGTAGGTTCCCGTACTGTTTCAGCACTTCGCTGGTGGAGTTCACCCTGGAGCAGCTCTGTGGCGACGGGGGAGGCGGCGTCACTGCGCCGCTCTGTAAGGGCCCAGAAGATCACAAATCCCGAATTCAAAAGATCAAGGAGGACAAAACACGGGTTTCACTTGGTTCCAGACCACGGGCTGTTCATAAGAAGCGGACTTAGTCATTGTGGTTTGGGGACCAAAGGCGTGAAGCTGCGGGTTTTGGCTTTTTGGCTGCCTGCATCTTGGATTTTGCCTTCTTTGCAACCAAAATGTCCTAAAAATGTCCTGCTCTACATTCCCTATTCATCATATCACTCTCCCTCTTATCTTAGGCACAAGTGGCAATAAATATACCTTGTTTTCGGTGGATGTTTGTGCAGTATTCACCTGAATCTGGAGCCTGCGGACGATGGCCACGTAGTTGGTGATGTGACGCTGCAGTTTCTCCAGCAGCGAGGTCTGACACTCCGACGTGGACTGATTCTTTGTCGCCTGCACGCCGTCCCGAAACATCCGCAGGGCCTCGACCACCTCTGCACACTTCTGCTGGAGCTGCAGGAGGCACACACGCACACCCCGAAACTTTAACAGAGTTCCTGCGAGATCAAGGCGGCTGGTTCGTTAAGTGTGACGTGTTTCAGTGGGGGAGGGCGGGTTTGGTGGTGACTCCTTTTGTTTGAGCATCTGACACTCAGCGGTCGTACGCCCATCGACTAAAAAGTGTGATATCGACGACATCACAGCCGATCCTGTCGGATCGGTCGGGCTGACGGTGTTACAACCGACCCGGTCATCAGCACCGAAGTGCTGCAGGTCCGGGTCAGTAATCTCATCAACCACACCGAGCTGCCGTGCTGGTGTCTCTGTGAGGCCGAGTCATAGACTCGTTATGGGAAGTGGACGTAGTCATGGCGACGTCACCAATTGGTTTGTCGACTGAAGCCTGTTTCTATAGGACCAGAGGAGTCGCACCTGGTGGAAGAAACTTTTCAGAACCAGAGGTTGCCACATTGCTATTTAAAATACTTAGTAAAAAAGATAACTCAAAAGACCAGCTGTTGGTTACTGACTGACAAATGTATGAAAGTGAAAGTGTGTGTACCTGCGCCGCAGGGTGTTAGGAACTTACGGTTTTATTTGCCCATTCTGTTGCGTGCACCATAACACATGGCAGCTGAACAGGAGAGTGCAGAGTGTCTGCACCCACGCAGGCTACCTGAGCACATGACCACAGTGTTGTCACACTCATAAACCAACAAAGAAACTTCTTTTTTTTCTACACATAAGGTAAACATTTATTTGAAGAAACTCTTGTTGGAGCGTTTTTTAAACAGATACACATTCATTTTTTAAATCAAGATTATTGCGCAACTCCTCACCATGTCTTCCCTCAGGCCCACAATCCCTTTCACCATATTTCTTCTGACTGGATGGTTGTACCAAAAGTCGGTCGGTCCGGCGTGGACAGAGCAAATGCCTCCAATCAGCAGCAGCAGGAGTCCTAGGGGGCCACACGGTGGAGGTGACTGACCATCGGCCATCTGGACGCAACTTGGGTTTTGTCTTTCTGCATTTGATTTTTCATTTCCCCCTCCCCTTCCTTTTTCTTTCTCCAGTGGTGTGAATTTTACGTGTTGCATCTCGCCTGCTAGCTGCTTTTATAGCATACTCTCCCCTCTCAAGAACTCCCTACACACATGCCTTTCATTAACAAGTATTTCCAAAGCCACTATTAGCTACACAATCTGGCATCTGGTGTTGTAACTTCTCTGTTGTCCTTTTATAGAGTTCTTCTGGTCTGCTACGAAAGAGAGCGGGATATTGTAATGGATCAAGGTAATGTAGCGCAGCAGTATTCCAAACAGTGACCGGATCTCTCCATCAGGCCCCATGGTGTTTGACAAGCAATACCTTCACACCACTGTAAGTGTATTATAATCCAACAATGACACCAAATCCATTATGTCTAAGTGTTGCAGTGCAGGGAATGAGGCTTACTTACTGCTATAAGCCATAACCCGATGCTGGGTGCATGGTGGCCGTCAGTTGTGGTTTGTCAACCTGCATCCTTCTTCCATTCAGCTTTGGAGAAAATGTGCTCAGAGCAAAGATAATCAAAAATCATTCTGTATCCAGTAGAAACCCCATTTTTTCGAGTTAGAAACTCCCTCAAAGTCCAGAATCAGAGCTCAGGTGAAGACCCCATTGAGCTGCTTTCTCTTTGAGTGGTTGTGGCATTGGTTTTATAAACCTGTGTGCCATGAGTCAAACGGTGACGTGCACTGCAAGCTGTTTTATATTTGATCTAGCACAAAGTTAATGTTTGACTCTGGATGCTCAACGCAAATAGGACAAGAGAGGCACCACATAGACCCGGACAGGACTAACCCAGATACATGTGGATGTTAGCTAACCTAACCCCAACAGATGCTCAACTATGTTTAGCAGAGAGTCTGTGACTTTTTATGTCTGGTGCTGGTCGGGTTGTGCACATCAAAACAACTCCTCTGGTCATAGACCTCTATGAGAAAATTACTCTACTTCTCTCTTGGTTTATTCCCTCAGTGTAAACATTGTAAACATGAGTTTATGGTCTCAATCTCGTTTCAAGTTTCAATCTTTTTTAATAGAGCATGATGTTCATTTGGTGAATTATTGTCAATTTAGAGTCAAACAGACCATGAAGCAGGTAACGGTTTAGGGCGGGGCAAACTTGTGATTGACAGGTTGCTTTCAGGGCAATATGGGTATCATATCATGGTCATTATTGTGGTACCTTCCTTTTGTGCTTTCCCAATCCGGAGATTGCCCATGCTCCTCTTGGCTCCATTCCAGTAATGGGTGAGCCATTTCCGAGTAACTGTGAGGGACCGTTACGATCAAAGGCTCTGTTAAAGTTCAATATTTGTTCCTTCAAGAGTAATAGAGGCCTTTGTGTTTCCCCGGACAACCATGGGGGGAAACACCTCTCACCCCTGGCCTCTTTGCTAGCTTGATAATGCACTTTTCAGATATCATGTCACGTTGCACAATTTCAAGCTTCCTATGAAGACGGGGCTTTATTTTGCAAAGACTGTATGCATGTATTCTAATTTGGTTCTTTCTAAAGCTCCTGACATAACGCACAATTCTGACCAACTATTTACCAACCAAACAGCGTCCAAATCTGGTCGATCCAGCTACGAGGGAATTGGTAAAGAACCAGTGAACCTCCAATGAAGCACTTGGTTCTCTTTACTATTTGTAGTACTCGAAAGCCCTCCCTACGCTGACCTCAGATCCGGCCTCTTGCCTTGTAAACAAGTCAAAGGGGACAATGAGCAGCCTCCCTCTCGCCAACTCGGGATCTAAAGAGCTGGGACAGATTTGGTGCTGGGGGAGGGGTTGTGGGGTGTCACAGAGGTTTAGACCGGCGTAGCTCGTGATGGTGGCAGTAATGAGCCCTTTGTGTGTGCGTGCGTGCACAAGCGCATTATCTGCCCATTGTGCGTCTCTAAGGGGAGAGCCGATACCATGGCAACACCAAGCATTGAGTACCTTTTAAAAGGCCGGGCTCCTCTCTCTCACTCACTCACTCCCTTCCTCTCGCTCTTCTGCTCGGTGTCTTTCATCTGCTCTCAGGCTACTCCACCTTTCTCCACCCGCAGTAGTCAGAGACAGAGCGGATCACCAGCGGTAGGGTTTCTTAACTGCTCACCAGCGTTCGGCAGTCCGTCTTTGGGATTCTCTAAAAAGGACACCAGGACAATAAGATGTCGCCCTCGTCTGGGTGAGCAGCTGGATATGGAGAATAAATTCTTAGGGCTTTTTTGGGGGGGGGGCTTTGGATTTTTAGGGATTTTTGGGCTTTTTCTAAGGCAACATGTGAACCAAGAGCTTCACTTTGACTTCTCTCGCAAGACAGGATCGGAGAAAGTCCAAAAAGCAGCCGTTTTTGAAGAATGTATTTAACTGTCGGTGATGTCGGCGAGGGTGTTTGAGCTCTGGAGAAGACCAAGGGAGCAGGAGCTTCCGGGTGTGGAAGCGGCGCAGTCCCGTGATGAAGATGACCAATACCGCCAGCTCTCTCTGTGTCCCGTCTTCAGCCGGGGGCACGACCACGTCCTGCTACTGCCGTGCTCTCACCCCATGTGTGCCCACTGCATAGCCGCCGTGCAGGAGACGAGATCAGGCCGGTCTCGCGGTCAGTCTGGTGGTCAGCGTAGCGTGGCGCCGGTGGCCTGCTTGGTGCCGTGCCAGTACTGCCGACGTCCTGTGGAGCTGCCGTGCCGGACGTGGTCATCTGCCACTTCCTGTCTCCCCAAGCATCCCAACCCGAGTCTTTTGCGTGTCAGCGGGGGGACAGACAGGAAGGTGGGACAATCTGAAGATCAAAGTCAACACGTGCAGGTAAAGAGACACAAAGTAAGACAAGCGGCCTGTAGAGACTTCAATGTTTAACCCAGAGATAGAAAACTGTAGCCCTGGTGCTAAGATAAACGCCTCCCGGCCTTCAAGCTGCATACTTCTTAGACAAGTAGCCCAGATTTATTGTTTCCACTCCGAGCTGGTTTTCGGAAGATATTTTTCCTGATAAATCCGCACCAGCTTCTTACACTGCAATCTATTACTGCACTAGCGTCATGAAACAGCGCACATGGTCATTCCCCTGGTTTGAATTTACCACATATGTCTTCTATTTTGAATCTCTGTACTCAGGGGGTTTCACGCTGCCGGGACGCGAGTGACACGGCGGAGCCCGGCTGTTTACATGGTGAGTGTAGCGAGGTCCCGCTCGGAGCAAACCTTTGATTGCGTGATCCGTGAACATGAAAAGCTGCAGAATGGGGGAGACTCTTCTCGTTTCCCCCCCCCGTCAGGCTGCGACGCTGCCAGTTCCTCGGTAGCACCAGTGGATGGCGATGTGGACCTACGAGAGGAGGAGATGGAGCGGTCCGTCTCGGGTCGGGAATCATACTTGATGACTTTCATCTTTTAGATGAATACAACTAATTTACTTTAATGTGTATGGCATATTGATTGTTATATTTATTTATTTATTTTAGGACTACATTTCGCTCTGGACTGTTCAAATGTCCCTCCATCCCTCGCTCTGTCCAACTTCTCCCTCACCGTCACCTACCAAGGAGAGAATCCGCCTCAAGGCCACGATGCCAGGAGATCCACGACCTGTGACCCCCTCCCCCAGGTCAGCGCCGACGTGGTCATTGCACGAGGACAGTACTACTGGGAGGTGGACGTCTGTAACAGCTCCGTCTACAGGATCGGTCAGAGCTCTCCCTTTTTGTTTCGGGTTGGTCTCCTGCCAGCCCGCTTATTGCTTCCAGAGGCCCCAACTGTTGGTCAGCAGGACGGTGCTTGTTCCAACGCACACTCACATTCATGCACAAATACAAACACACAAACACACAAGCGCCATCGCCACCACGTGGTTCAAATGTTGATAATTGGTTGAGTGAAAAGTGAGGCTGTGTTTAACGTCATGTCTGGCCAGCGTTAAAACTTTTTCATTTGTTTGAAACAGGAAGAATTGAAACATAACAGCTTTGAAAACATTGAGAAATACATTAATTACCTTTTGTATCTTGTTTTTATCAAGCTATCAACTAGATGAATACAATTGGACATGGTGTTGGCAATAAAAAATAAACCCTATATGTTCACAATATATTTAAAGTTTAAATTAAAGTGCATCTAACCTTAAACAACATGTTACCATACTGGTAAGCTCAAAAAACTATATATGCTTTAAATTGCATTTATTCACAGAATCAGAATCATCTGCATATAAATCTAAACAGACGCAAGACTTACAAACTTCGGGTCTAGAATGACCTTTTTTAGTTTTGGGGAGATAAACAATAAAAGAAGACTAAAAGTCTCAAGCAGGTCTGTCAATCACAAGGTCTGTTTTACTCTGATTGGAACATAAATGAACATCATGCTGTATTGAAGAAGGCATGAAACTAGAGACTGAGACCATACACTAATGTTTACAATGTTTACTGAGGGAATAAATCAAGAGAGAAGTAGAGTCATTTTGCCATAGACTTTTATGGGACCAGAAGAGTCGCCCCCTGGTGGATAGGAGAGAGATTGCAGGTTTGAGACACTTTAGGTTCGACTTTTGACTTTTTACAAGTAGAGGTTGCTGGATGGTGGTGACCAAATTTCAGATGTATCATGT
The DNA here is from genome assembly GCF_949316345.1 of Pungitius pungitius. NCBI lineage: Eukaryota > Metazoa > Chordata > Actinopteri > Perciformes > Gasterosteidae > Pungitius > Pungitius pungitius. The sequence continues at coordinate 1,926,913 of NC_084902.1, forward strand.
TCCAAGATTTTTAAAGCGTCAAGAAGAAGATGTTTTTAATAATTCGCCAAAAATAGGGCATTTGTACCAATTGATTGTCATATGTGTGATGCTGGTGTATTGGGTTTGTGTCCCTCAGGCGTCCGCCCCCTGGATGGTTGTGGCGGCTGGTGGCTTGAGAGACGGGGCCCAGCTTTTCGTGCGGTGTACGATGGGAACCGCGAGACGCTGCGTACCGTCCCGCCTCGGGTCAAAACCCTCGGGGTCTTCCTGAACGTCGGGGGGGGCGCCCTGAGCTTCCACAACCCTCTGACCCGGGAGCACCTGGCCACCCTGCCGACCCGCTTCGGCCCGGCCGGAGTTCTCCCGGCTCTGGGCCTCGGCCAGGGCCGGCTGAGGCTGCGCTGCGGCCTCCCGCCCCCTCCCCACGTGTTCCTCGGCAGGGACTCGGACTACAGGGAGCGCCCCGGCGGGGGCCGGTGGTCCCGGGACGCTCCCTTCCAGTCGGTGAAGAGAGTGATACAGAGGTTCGAGGAGCTGGCCGTGTCCGACTCTGACTCGGGCCTGGTGTCCGGCTTTGGGTCGTCCTGCTGCACCGTGGATCTGGCCACTGGGACGTTTCCCCGCGGGGGGGAGGGACAGGAATGAGGAACAATGGGACCACCGGAAACGCACTGCTCCTCCGGGGGGTTTGATCTTCGGCTGTGTTTGAAAGGCAAATCTTTGAATCTTAAAAGAGTTTTGGCCGCCTCTTCACCGGTCTCTGCGTGACCCCCCCGGACCTGCAATGGCCTCTCTCCCCAGGACGCAGCCCCTCTCTGCCTCAACCAAACAAACCCCCCCCCCACCCCCGGATTGGGTCAAGAAAGACTCTTCTGTAATGGGAGGTGTGAGGAGAAGGTGGGCTTCGCTTAGCAGCAGGACTCCTGGATCTGTCTCTGTGTGACGGTTGTCAGGCGGTAGGGGGTCCAACAGCGCACGTCCTTGCGTGTGTGTCTGTGTGTGTGTGCACAAGCATGACAACGCGTGAGTGCCAGCGGAGGAGAGGGGGGGGGGGGGGGGGGGGGGCGAGGTGTGAGTACAGTTACGCCGGCGGTGTTGACACAGAGCGGCGAGGACAGGTGGCAGAGCAGGTTTGTCCCACGGCCTGCCGCCCGGAGGACAGTAGCGGGGCTTTGCCCTTCTCCGACCTCTTCTGAAAACCGCAGGGGGGGGGGGGGTGGGGGGCGCCGACTTCAAAAGAAAAAACAGCATGCGTGAATCAAAGGCGGCAGGTGACGAGGAGAGAGGGAGTCCCAGCAGCTCGAAAGCTCAACTGAACTCATTAAAAGTGCCGATTGTTCATTAATAAGTTTGTTGGCACATAAAACATATATATATATATATATATATGTGTACATTTATAGTCTTGAGGGGTTAAAAGGACCTCTTACCGAACGAAGCCTCTTTGTTGTTGTCTTTTGTCTCTTTGTAGTCTTTAGGTGTCTTTGTGGTTCATTCATTCATTCTTGTGTCTCTTCATTGCGGCTTTGAGTGCATTTTGTATCTTTTTTCACTTTATTTGTGACCCATTGTAGTCATTTTGAGTGGCTTTGTAGTTCTTTTTTGTACCTTTGTTGTGTTTCTGAACCTCTTTGCAGCAGCTTTGAGTCTCTCTTTACTTCCTTTATAGCTGACATGTGTCTCTGGCTTTACTGTCAACGTTCAGATTGTCCCAAACTATTTATTCACACATGTCAAATTGTAAATCGAATTTTAAGACGAAAAGGAAAGTGCTGGTATTAAAACAGGCATTAGTCGGTGTCGGCACCCCAGGGGGCACTTGTTAGGCCAAGCTCAATGATAAAAGTAGCAGCAGTCCGCTGAGCATCATTCATTTCGTGCAGACTCGGGAATAACCGGTGAGTCAAAAGAGACCAAAAGAGACGCTCGGCAGACTGTCTCAGGCCACTCATCGGCGTGACTGCTCACCGGAGGGAGGGAAAGGGAATTTAAAAAAAAATGACATGTGCTCCGACGGCTTTTCAGGGGAAGCTTTCCCTGCAGAGTTATCTGCTTCACAGAATAAATTGTGCGTGGAAGCAATTTGACTCTTGTAAACAGAAATGAGAGGGAAGTGATGCACATTTCAAAGAGCCGAGAGAGAGAGAGAGAGAGAGAGAGAGAGAGAGGGAGAAAGGGAGGGGGAGGGGGGAGGGAGAGGGGGAGAGATGTGGAGATTTCCAGGAAGGATGAATAAGGCTTCAAACGCTTTGTGCCATGTGTGAGCATTTGGCAGCGACTACTTTAAGAAGTACTTTCTTGGTGAGACTCAGTACATTTACTCAAGTATTTCCATCTCACGCTTTGCTACAGTGAACCTTTTGCACTGAATTGAATAATTGTACTATCATATTAAATTTAATCCTATTTATTTTAAGCTTATCCACCTCTTATGGTTGACTCTTTTGTTTCTTCTTTTGTCTCGTTTTAAGGCCTTTTCGTGTCTTATTTAAAGCACTTTGAATTGCCTGCCTTATATTTTATGTATATATATTTTATGTATTTTATGTATGTATTTTAATGTTACGTGTACTTTTACTTAAGTAAAGGATCCTAATAAAGAATTCTGATATGTGTTTGCTCTGTTTCACTTTCTTAGCGGCTCAGTGACGTCAGACTCCACTGTAATCAGGCTCCTCTCGTCGAGGTGTCAAAATAAGCGCAACACCCCCAAACAGCAGCCCGTGCATCGTGCGCGCTAATTGGCTCCAGTGAGGCCCGCCGCATGGAGACAAACCGCAGCTCCTCTCCACGTGCGCGCGCAAATGGATTTCCGTTTCGTATGAATAAACATGGGAACCCGCATGCTGGCGGGGGAGGGGGGGGGGGGGGCAGGACAGGCCCACCGGACCCCCTCGTTGGCCGCTGCAGCACAACATTAGCTTTACAAGCGAGCCTCTTATTACCATCATTATCGGCATCAGCATGACAGAGTCCCAAAGTGGATGCGCTTCGGTTCTCTTGATGTTCTTTTTTTCTCCCCCTCTTTGCTTTTGGTGTGAAAGTGGAATGATTTACCGCCCGAGATGTCTGCCCTATGATGGGAAAATGCGCACATAAATTAGGAATGCAACAGGACGCGGCTTTTCTAAACATGAGCCACAGATAATCGGGCCTTTGAGATGCGAACTAACAGGGGGTCACGTGACGTGGAGATGCGCGATGAGAGTATCCTTCTCCTTTAGATCGCACGCTTATTTACGTCTAAGGGCAGAAGCGAAGAGGAGGGACGTGTCGTGCACGTTGGCGCAGCGCGCCTCCGTGGGACGAGGAACAGGTGGCGTGTGCGCGTGTGCGTGCGCGTCTCTGAGAGGGAGACGGGCACATCTGCCGGGCTGTCGTAGCTCGCTGGTGGAATATTCACACCCTCCCAGTCCGACCAGCAAACAGGATGCGGGGCAGTGCGTGTGTGCGCGCGCGCGCGCTGTGTAGTCAATGCAGACAGATTAAGAGAGGTGGGGGGCGGGGGGGGGGCATTTATGACCGACGTCTGACAAACAAGAGCAAATACACAGCGCTGTGATGGAGCGTGAAGCACCCAAATGTGTGCGTCCATTCAGCTGCACCATCACCCCAATGCGGTTGATTTACAGCTCACGCACGCACACACACACGCGCACCATATCCCCTTTGTGTGCATGGTGTGGTTTCATATCGACGCATCTAGAAACCTGCGACGTGGGTAAATCCATTTAAACCCAAATAAAAAGAGCGTCGTGATCGATTTTGATGACGTCAGAGCTCATTCCCGCTCTGCGCGTTCTAATCCTGGATCCATGCGAGATGAACGTGTCATAACGAATATTCAATAACTTTTATAGAAACCTCCACATTGCTGGTCGGGGAGCCTGAATCCTCCTCAGAAGCCGTGTCAACAGAAAACCTGTCTGATGATCGATGCTGATCATTTGTAATCATACGGTGCGCGTCGTAAATAATCGTTCGGCTTCATTTTTGGAACCTGGTTCGGAGTCACGTGGTCTGCTCACCAGCAAGAGGAAACTCTGTGAGACCCGCCCGGAGGATTACAATGTCCGAACTGTGATGTACTGTCTGGAATTCATGGAATAAGAGTTTCCAATACACATGAACAGCTCTTTGTCCCCCCCCCGACGGCTCGTTAGTGCGCGCCGTTCTGTTTGCGCCAGAAGAAGAGCGAGCATCCAGTCGGCCTAATGAATCACCGCAGAAGAAGAACAGTGTCGCTTATCACCCGATGATGAGGCGCAAATAGGCCGTCATCGAGGGGAGGGGGGGGGGGCGCGAATCTCCACACCCGAATGGAAGTGACTCCCACAGGTCCCATTATGTGACACATTGGCACCGACACCTCACCTCGCACCTCGCTGATGGCACAGAGCGCGCTACATGCAGCACATGTTTTAGTGCAGAGACGCAGCGTTTATGGCCCCTGGGGGGGGGGGGGGCACTGGGGGGCCCCCTGGCAGAGAAACCTCAATCAAATGAACACAACTGCCTTGAGTCACTCAGGGGTTCTCAATGTGAGGATCAGCAAAACAAAGGGTTTCTCCTCAGTGCGAAGGCACTAACTTGAGCATGTTTTCTACAAACTCATTAATAGACCCCCCCCCCCCCCCCCGCCCCCCCCTCCAACAAATCAATCCCTCCTTTTATTCCAAACATCTCAGCCATGTACGAGCCTGACCTTTGCTGAACCCATGGGAGATAAATCACTCTGGAGCTGCACCACACAGCAACGTAAACTTCAGCCACGGAGCGTTTTATTCGGGCCCCCCAGAGACCGACTGAGAGGAGCCCGACTGTTGCTCAACGGCTCAACGGCTTGTCCGATGGGAACATTTCCCAGATCTAAATACCCCCCCCCCCCCTCCCCCACCCACCTTATGAATCTCCCTTGTTGTTGAGGCCCCTGGCACCTGTACCTGAATCCCAGCCGATGTGGATTGCGGTCGGAGGTGTGCAGATGGACTGAAGGAGGAATTCAAACTATTTTGGTTTGTTTCTGTTGAGTCGCTCGGGTCTCCGCTCCGAACGCACTTGAGAAAATAAGACGGCCCAGACGCTCACACATTCCTGACTGTACACGATCTGGAGATGCACACGGGGGGGGGGGGGACCCAGAACGTTGCATCACCGATGTGTGGAGGCCGTATGGCAATCCAACAGATGTATAAATGAATCCATAATTCAAATCAACAAGTAAATAAGGGGACACCAACACAATGGCAGCGGTACATGAATAAAACATAAAAATACTAATGAGGGAATCAGTTGTTTGAAAGAAATCTCTCTACAGAAAGTCTTGAGATGTTTCTGTGTGAGAGCAGAAGTAAGAAACTGAATCTCTGGTGGGATAAAGTACAGAAAAAAACCCCATGTAACGCAAATTAAATTATTAAATGAGTACAACAAGACAAGCAGCAGAGCCCCCCATTGGACTGCAGAGATCTTGGGGGGTAAAAACAGTATGATGGAAGTTTTGTATTGGAAGTATTGTTGGCCAATAAAACGATTCAGGCTCATTTCCATGTCTTTGGCCTTAGTGAATTGATAGGGGCGTCAATTTCCCTTTTCCATCACCCCCCCCCCCCCACCCACCCCCACCCATCTCCTCCTCCTCCTCCCCCTCCTCCTCCTCCACCCGGTGGCCGCTGCAAGTTGTCAGGGAAGCGGACTATAAAGCAGAGAGGGCCGGGGCCGAGAGGAGAAAACCTTCAGTCAGAGACTCGAGAAACTAAAGGAGACTCGGACGTGACGCGCTGCAGTTGGTTTTATTTCTTGTGTGTGTGTGTGTGTGTGCGTTTGCGTGTGTGTGCGTGCGCGTGTTTTCGCTCCGAGGCTTCACAGAGTGCTCCGTATCGCTACGGGGAGTCTTTTGGGGATGCTGGCTACCCGCGCGCTCCCGTCCTTGCTGTGCGCGCTGAGCTGCGCGTGGCTGGAGTCCAGCGGAGCGGCCTCTCGACTCAAGTCCTCTTCTCTGCCCATCCACTCGGAGAGGGAACCGCTGCCCTCCAAGGGCCTGGCAGGTGAGACACGGCTTTGCTTTTTTTTCATTAGAACGCCTGTTGGGGTGACTCCGTTCACAACGTGCGCGTTGAAGCAGCGCGCGCCGCGCTGCAGTGTGTGCAAGCGTCAAAGGGCTGAACCGTGTAGTGTACATGAATTATGAGGAGTTAGTCTTTAATTCGGCTGATGTGCAATACCCCAAAACTGCAGTTTGGTCATTTACTTCGAGCTTTACCCCCCCCCCCATCCGTCCTGAAACACGTCGTGAGGGGGCAGCAGCGAGCACTTAAGCAACTTTCCAGATTTTGTCGAAATGAATGTCTTGGTTTCAAATCCAAATCAAGCCGAAACACCCCCCCCCCCCCATCAGTGGTAATGTCGGCCCTTCGTGCGTCTCCTGAAATAAAAGCCAATGAAGCTTTAATTCGGCTCTCTGCGGCGCGTCTGCGCGTCCGGGGGCCACGGAGGCGACGACCCCACTTCATCCGCACGCGATGGCAACTCCCGAAAAAAGAGAGAAGCGGTCCCCTGTGTTGTGCACGTGCTCCCTAATGATCGCCCCACGTGTCCGTGACCGGAGGGAAAGACGTGGGTCAGAAGAACCGGGGACGCCGTTTGATTCATGTGTGAAATCCCCCCAAACGCGCCTTTTCTTTTTTCTTTTAACAAGGTAACTTACGCAGGGGTTAAAGTCTGTGGGACCCCCCCCCCCTCTGAAACCCCCCCTCCTGTATAATCAATCGACTTGCATGCATTGGCTCCTCGTGAGTTGATTTATTTGGGCTCAATGTTTGAAAGTGTGCAGCGACTTTAACGAAAGAATAATGTGAACCAGGTTGGTAGCAGCGCGCGCGTGCGTGTGTGTGTGCGCGCGCGTGTGTGTTTACCAGCAGGCAGTAACACAGCGTGACTAACACTGATGGTTTTTAGTAGAGCCATAATAACCCCTGACAGCGATAAACAATAAACACCCCGTGACATACTTCCTATTCGCTGAGGAATCCTAAAACAATCTGCAGCTGCTCCAGCTGATGTCCTTCTGCAATGGCCCCTTAAACGTGTTCAGCGTTCACGTGACGCATGAATGAATGAATTCAACCACGTCATAAACTAGCGTTTGTGTTGCAGGATGCTCGTTCGGGGGCCGCTTCTACTCTCTGGAGGACACGTGGCACCCGGACCTCGGGGAGCCGTTCGGGGTCATGCACTGCGTCCAGTGCCACTGCGAACCGGTGAGTCCCTCTCACGTGTGCACGTGGGTGTACGTGCACGTGCGTGTGTGTGTGTGTGTGTGTAAACGTGCATCGGTGTGTATTGATGTCGCCGCGTCTCCCTCGCAGCAGAAGGGCCGTCGCGGTAAAGTCTTCGGGAAGGTGAACTGTAGGAACATCAAGCAGGCCTGCCCCGAGCCGGACTGCGAGGACCCTGTCCTGCTGCCGGGACACTGCTGCCGCAGCTGCCCCAAAGGTACGACACCCCCCCCCCCCCCAAAGGACCAACTAGCCCCCCAAACAGCTGTTTGATGCACTGAGCAGCGGCTCCATCGAAGTAGCCGTCTATTTAGTGCCACTCACACACACACACACACACACACACACGGTGGGTCTTCATGCTGTTATTCAGCAGATTGGTTGTTTTTCTACACTGTGCATCTGGTAATGGAAAGAAAAGGTAAAGCCGCATGTGGACAGGCCCGGGACTGTGTGTGTGTGTGTGTGTTTGTGTGTGTGTGTTTGTGTGTGTGTGTTGTGGTCAACCTTTTAAGGAAAAGGTTGAGTGTGTTTGTCTTAGCTTTGGCAACAAAGTATTTTTGTGCGAGTGATGGAAAAAAAAGTGTCTTGTTTATGCATGTGTGTGTGTTTGTGTGTATGTGTGTGCGTGTGTGTGTTATGACTGGTGCACCTGAGCGCTGTGAAGTGGGGAGAAGTCAAGAGTGAGACACAACCCAGACCCCCCCCCCCCCCCCCTTCATTCATAGTCATGCTGTCGATGCTGTGAGTCGAGCTGTTTTCTTCTTTCTGCTTGTTGGTAGCGGCTTCACAGCGTGTAACTCCTATTTAATCAAGTCTTTTGCCCCCCGCCCCCCCCCCCCCCCACCGACTCCCTCCCCAGGCGACAAGAGGCCGAGCGCCTCGCTGCCCGAGGGCTTCGAGTACTTCCACGAGAAGAGCAAAGACAAAGAGGACGACCTCCACAAGTCCTACAACGACCGGTCCTACCTGAGCTCCGAGGAGGCGGGCCCCGGGGAGAGCCGCACAGGTGAGCACCAGAGGAGCCTCAGAGCCGGGGGGGCCGTGGGATTTATTCAGGCGTGGTGAAGTAACCTCCCCCCCCCTTGCAGACTTTGTGGCGGTGTTGACAGGAGTGACGGAGTCGTGGCTGCCGAGCTCCAACGGCGTGGCCAGAGCTCGCTTCTCCCTGACCAGGACCAGCCTGGCCTTCTCCATCACGTACCAGAGGTAGGACAGAGGAGGGGGGGGGGATCTCAGGGGGGGGTCAGATCACATCAAATAGGTCATGTGACCTCTGGTTCTTCTACGTCCAACACGTTTACTTGACTTGTTTAGTGTGATTTAAATATACGGGAATGTGAGATATGACTTTGGGTTAACACTGTCTCCCCCTCGTCCCTCCCTCGTCTCCCCCTCGTCTCCCCCTCGTCCCTCCCTCTGCCCTCCCTCGTCTCCCCCTCGTCCCTCCCTCTGCCCTCCCTCGTCTCCCCCTCGTCCCTCCCTCGTCCCTCCCTCGTCCCTCCCTCGTCCCTCCCTCGTCTCCCCCTCGTCCCCTCAGAATGAGCCGCCCTGGTAAAATAGTCTTCCTGGATGCAGACGGCGCCCCCGCCTTCGAGCACCGCGTCCCGCCGGGACGCTCCGACATGGTGAGAAACCTCCTCCGTCGGCGCTGTTTTTGTTACGTGTGCACGTTCTCCGCAGAGGAAGAGAGAGGCCTGGTTTGATGGATGCCCCCCCCTCTCCTAACCCCCCCCCCCCCCCCTCCGTGACTTTTTCTTCCTCCCATTACTCAGTTGCTGCAATAATAAACGACAAACACACACACACACACACACACACACACACACACACACACATTTGCAAACACAAGTACACTTTAAACTGAGTCCGATTGCTGTTAACATCAACACTCACTCATTCGCTGAAGGGGGCATGTGGGGGGGGGGGGCATCAGGTTTAATAAAGAACAAAAAGCCCCAATATTATGGGGATAAATCAGCGAGCTCCCTGAGACTCCATCACTTCCTGCCAAAATACACATCTCCTCTACACTCAGCCAGGCTGCCCCCCCCTCCCCCCCCCACACACACACATCCTTGCCCCCCCCCCCCCCCTTATAGAAAGCAGGTCCAGGAATGATTATTTTTAGATAAATATCAGTGTCAAGGACCTGTGTGAAAACAGCGAGTGCTTCAGTCAGAGAGACATTGTTCAGACGTGACATCAGCGCTCGGGGGACGACCCCCCCCCTCCTCCTGAACTTCCAGCCCCCTCCTCCACCTCCACCCCCTCCACCCCCCCCCCCCCCCCCCGAGGAGAAGTAGTGGCTTCACGTTGACGCAGACTTTGGCTTTCACGAGAACAATCGCGTGTTTTCTTCTCTTGTTGTTAAATGTTAAAACTCTGTCTGAACAACAACAACAATGCCGCTGACCTGCCTGTGTGTGTGTGTGTGTGTGTGTGTGTGTGTGTGTGTGTGTGTGTGTGTGCAGATCTGTGGCGTCTGGAAGAACATGGCGAAGCCTGCGATGCGACAGCTGCAGTCGGAGCTGATGCGCGTGCGCATCACGGCGGCCTCGGGCGGGCGCCACGAGGTGGAGGGAAAGGTCATCAAACACAGGGCGCTGTTTGCCGGTGCGTAAGGGGGGGGGGGAGGAGGGAGGGAGGGAGGGGAGGGGGCGGGGTGTTGGTCTTGATGTGTGTGTCACAGTGATCAGAGTGGGAGGAGTGGTGTAATCTGGGCGTGTCCCTCGTGTGCAGAGACCTTCAGCTCCACGCTGACGTCTTCGGAGGAGAACTCGGGCACCGGGGGCCTCGCCATGTTGACGCTGAGCGACACGGAGAACAACCTCCACTTCATCCTCATCCTGCAGGGCCTGGTGCAGCACAGGGACCGAGGTAAGGGGGGGGAGGGGGCCAGGAGCCCGTCCATCCACGCCGCTGGGTCCATCGGGTCCATCTTTAAATCCATCTCTCTCTCTCTCTCTCCACTCCCCCCTCAGAAGGTCTGGTGCCCATCCGAGTCCAGCTGATGTACCGCCAACACGTCCTGAGAGAGATCCGCGCCAACGTCACCTCCCACGTGAGTCCAGGCCGTGAAACCATCGGGGGGGGGGGGGGGTGGAGGAGGGGGGCGGGGCTTGGTTGATACAGTTGAAATGTGTTTAGGCTGAAAGAGGGAGTGTTGTTGTTGTTGGTTTGGAAACAGCAGACAGCAACACACTCCGGGTGCCCCCCCCTCCCCCGCCCCGCCCCCCCCACACCACCCCGACCACCACCCGGGTCTCTCTGGGACGGATGTGGTCCGCTCACCACATCCTAGCCCTGTGATCACAGCCCAAGACTCAGACATGACGAGTTCAAATGAGGAAGGGGGGGGGGGGGGGGGGGGGGGGCGAGAGAAAGTGTGCGAGATGAGAACAGATGTGACCGAGGGATGGGGGGTGGGGTTGGGCGGGGGTGGTACAAACTCCTCACACATGTCAGTGGTTAGTGGTCTGTGGGCTGCAGATGGAGCGAAGAGAGGAAAGGAGGGGGGGGGGGGGGGGGGGGTCGGGTTTCAATTCGGCGGAGAGAGGAGAGAGAGATATATCTGTTTGCACCTTACCCCCCCCCACCCCCTCCTGCCCCCCCACCAGCCCAAGTCACCTTCCCTCCTTTACAGCTGTGTGTATTCATACTGAAGTCATAAAAGTTACATTTCTTTCTCTTCAACACCCCCCCCCCCCCCCACTGAAAAGCTTCAACCTTCACTCACTACGAATGGCGTTGTTTTGGGGGTGTTTGTTCTCCCTGGAGGTTCCACATGATTGATTGTGTTTGATGGGTTTTCTGCTGGAAACACGTCCGTCCGTCTTCGCTTTTTTAAACAAGCTTGAGGACCCGGTTGCCACGGTAACACCTCTGTGTTGCACCAACACCATCTCAAAGAGGCAGAACAGCTCAATGTCACATTTCTCTGGTATTAATAAAAACTGACTTTGAATCTTCTTCTTTTCCTTTGTCGTTGGCGTGAAGGACCCGGACTTCGCCGAGGTTCTGACCGACCTGAACAGCCGCGAGCTCTTCTGGTTGTCCCGGGGTCAGCTGGAGATCGCCGTGGCGACCGAGGGTCAGGACCCCCGGCAGATCTCCGGCTCCATCACCGGCAGGAAGTCGTGCGACAGTGAGTTTAAACACACACACACACACTGTTTTATTTGTGTCATCCTCCTGGGAGGGGGGGGGGGGGGGGGGGCGGACCCTCTGATTGTGTCCTTCCACGGGAACCTTTGACGACTGACAGCAAACAGACAGAAAGACGCTTTTAGCTTTTTTATTTAATTATGAGAGGTCTCTGAACGCCGTGACGTTATGTGCGAAGAATCCAAAAGCCTCTTTTCCTTTTTTAACTCCATTTTCCTTCACTTCTCCGGAGCCTCTGCTTCTCATTCGCTGTAATCTCTTTAAGCTCGCTGCATTCAGCGAGGGTTACCTCACTCTCAAGGCCTGACCTTGGCTGTTGAAGCGTGCATGCAACATGCGTGTGCGTGTGTCTGTGTGTGTGTGTGTGTGTGTGTGTGTGTGCTACAACATGCGAAAGTCACAGACACAGCTACGTGCCTCCTGATTGGCTGTTCAATTAAATCTGTTGCCTCAGTGACTGCGTCTTTGGACGTCCTCTCGCATGCTGATCGGGCTCCACTACAGTTGATCGGGGTGGGGTGGGGGGGGCTCGACGTGATGGTTGCTTCTGCTCCGAGGTGGTTTTCTGACCTGAGTCCGTCTCCGTGTGTCTCAGCCATTCAGAGCGTGATGTCCAGCGGCGACGCGCTGACCCCGGGGAAGACGGGGGGCGCCGGGTCGGCCATCTTCAACCTCCACGACAACGGCACGCTGGACTACATGGTACGACATGGTCACGCTGTCGAAGCACAAACGTATATTCTGCAGTGTGGACTATGACAGCACAGGTTACAAGGTCGCTGTCCCCCCCTCTCCCCCCCTCTACGCCTCCAGGTCCAGGTCGCCGGCCTCTCCAGCGAGTGCGTGGGCCTCACCATCGAGCTGAAGCCGCGGCGGCGGAACAAGCGCTCGGTGCTGTACGACCTGACGGCGGAGTTCGACGCGGCGGCGGGGCGGGCGCAGGGCAGCTGGAGCCGCATGGAGGCGCGGCACGTCCACATGCTGCTGCAGAACGAGCTGTTCATCAACGCGGCCACCGCGCACGCCCCGGAGGGCGAGCTGAGGGGGCAGATCCGAGCGCTGCTCTACAGCGGCCTGGAGGCGCCGCGGCAAGGTGGGGGCGCGCCCAGCGGTCGCAGAGCGCCGCGTGCTTTAGGGGCGGGGCTGGGCGCTAATTGACGGGTCTCTTCTTCTTTCCAGAGTTGCCCACCACGCTGGCCGGACACTTTGTGTCCCCCCCGGTGAGAACCGGGGCCTCCGGTCACGCCTGGGTGTCCGTGGACCAGCACTGCCACCTGCACTACGAGATCGTGGTGGCGGGCCTCAGCAAGACGGACGACCTCGCCGTCAACGCCCACCTCCACGGCCTGGCCGAGATCGGAGAGATCGACGACAGCAGCACCGCCCACAAGAGGCTGCTGACCGGCTTCTACGGGTCGCAGGTGGGTCGCGCGCGCACACACACACAGACACACACACACAGATTCATGCATGTACACACAAACTACATGCTCAAACACACCCTCCTCCTCCTCCTCTTCCTCCTCCTCCAGGCTCAGGGAGTGCTGAAGGACATCAGCGCTGAACTACTGCGACACCTGGACCAGGGCATGGCCTTCATCCAGGTCAGCACCAAGACCAACCCGCGAGGAGAGATACGAGGACGGGTACGTTGGTCATTTGTGGTTCAGGTCGTCGACGTGAAGCCGTTTCCTTCCTCCTTTGTTTAGATTTAGGTTTTCTTGGAGACAATTTAAAGCCGAGGAGACATTGACACTGTTTTACAAGACAAACATTTTACAGCGGTAACACAATAAAATGCTAACAGCGCTATTTAGTCCGCCCCCTCCAGGGGGGGGGGGGGGGGAGTGGATTCATCAGGAAACGGGACGTGAGATCTTTCTACTACTTCTCAAACTGAGCATCAGACTGAACACATCAGATGTTAAAATAATGGTTCTGGTTCGAAACTGTTCAACTGATCAAAGGCTCAAACCTACGATGTATCATTTATTAAAACGTTTCATTTAGCCTTTTATTTTATTCCCAGAACAAAAAAACTTGAAATAATGTAATGTACAATTGATACCATAACAATAGATGAAATGGTGTCTTTATTGTCATCAATCACTGATTTGAGTCATAAAATTGCCGAAGCAGAATAGATGATTACAGGAGGAAGACGAGTGTTTGATCACTTTCACCCACAGCTGCTCTCTGAGAAGTTAAAACCACTTTTATTGGGGTTTGAGGACGAGTCAGGTGGTCGATGAGCCCTTTGAGACTCACACACACACACACACACACACACACACACACACACACACACACACATAGTGGGGTCCATCAGCCATCTGCTCTGAAGCCCTCCTCTTAGGAACCATTAACAGCTTGAGACCCTCCTCCAGTTCTAACCGGCCTCTCTCTGTGTTCTCTCTGCATCATAACCCCCCCTCCCCCCAACCCCCCCCTTCCCCCCTTTCCATCTCTTCTTTTCCACACACCTCTGCAGGTCCACGTGTCCAACAACTGCGAGTCGGGGACCCGGGCCGAGGAGGCCGAGTTAGACGACCTGCTGGCCATGGACCCCGAGCGGCTGAAGAAGGACCCCCACACCTGCTTCTTCGAGAACCAGCATCAGGCCCACGGCTCCCGCTGGACCCCCAACTACGACAGGTGCTTCTCCTGCAGCTGCCGGGTAAGGAGGAAGCGCCCCTGTCCGTCCGTCCCTCCGTCCGTCCCCATCGCGCGTTAAACCTCGTCCCGTCTCTCCCTGCAGAAGCGAACCGTGATCTGTGACCCCGTCATCTGCCCCCCGCTGAGCTGCTCCAGAACCGTCCAGCCCGAAGACGAGTGCTGCCCCCGCTGTGACGGTGAGACGCTCCGCTTTCAGCAGAGTCCAGTAGAGGGCTCGTGAGTCGTAAACTGATTCCGTTTTTTATGTCTTTTTTTGTATCTTCTCAGAGAGCGAAGAGCCCCAAGACATGAAGGTGGCCGAGCGGGTGGATGAAAATCCCGAGGGTGGGTGCTTCCTCTCCCGTCTCCTTCACTTTTCACTTGTTGCATTTCAGCGCACAAAGAGAACCTCCTTTTCTAACCGTCCCCCGTCCCGTCTCAGGTTGTTACTTCGAAGGAGACCAGAAGATGCACGCCCCGGGGACCACGTGGCATCCCTTTGTGCCTCCCTTTGGCTACATTAAATGTGCCGTGTGCACATGCAAGGTAAATATACATGAACCATGAACCCGCTCACACATCTGGCTGCATGCGCTTTCCAGATCCCCTCAGCGGGACGTTTGTCTCACGGAGGCATGAATGCATTTCTCGTAAGTTCACCCCGAGGTCCATGAGGTCCATGTGGGGGGGGGGGGGGGGAGTCAGAAGTCGACGTTGTGCAAGAAGGAAGAATCAAAGTAGCAGCATCTGACCCGCTGCTTGTGTTCCTGCAGGGATCTTCGGGGGAGGTGCACTGCGAGAAGGTGACGTGTCCGCTGTTGACCTGCAGCCACCCGGTGAGACGCAACCCCTCCGACTGCTGCAAGGAGTGTCCCGAGGAGGAGAGGACCCCCCCGGGCCTGGAGCACGGCGACATGATGCAGGCGGACGGCCCGAGGAACTGCAAGTTCGGCAAGAACTACTACCAGAACAGTGACAACTGGCACCCCTGGGTGCCGCTGGTGGGGGAGATGAAGTGCATCAACTGCTGGTGTGATGTGAGTGTTCCACTGAGGGAAAAGTTCTCCTTGCAAGTTCTTCTAGTTGTATTGACACCATGTGGAATCCCTGCTGAAACACCAACATCTTCAGCCACTGTTTGGAGCATTTTGGCTCAAAATCACAAAGATGAAAGAGAAGTCTTTAGCTAACAAACTAATGTGGCGAGAACTTTAAGATCTAAGAGAACTCCTCAGCTCGATAGAGTGGGCTTTGTTACTTAACCTGCCATGTGACAGAAGCGAGGATGATGATGATGACACATCGTAGTTTTAAATTCCTCCCAAACAGCAGCAGATCCTTCCTTTTCCTCATTTTAATGGCGTTTCTCCTTCCTCCCTCCTCTCCTCCCTTCCTCCCTCCTCTCCTCCCCTTCCTCCCTCCTCTCCTCCCTCCCTTCCTCCCTCCTCTCCTCCCCTTCCTCCCTTAGCACGGTGCCACCAAGTGTCAGAGGAAGCAGTGTCCCGTGCTGACCTGCAGCAGCATCGCCCGCAGAGAGGCGGCGTGCTGCCCCGAATGCCTCGGTGAGCAATGGCCACACACACACACACACACACACACACACACAGACACACTCACACACACACACACAAGGCGCTGTGCTTCATCCTTCTCGGGTCCTGAAAACACGTCTTTCTGTCCCGCACAGATTCCAGAGAGGAGGACGTCCCGCCGATGAAAGCTGCGGACAAAAGACGAAGCTGGAGACACTAATGTGAACCGCCCCCCCCGTCCCCCCCCCGTCCCCCCCGATGGACCCCAACCCTGCACACTGGGTCCCATCCTGGGTCTCACCCTCCCTCCCTCCCTCCTCACCCACCCTGCTATCAGCTTCGGGATTGTAATGAACAGAGAGACACAGGAAGCAGGAAACACCTCCAAAGACTCGCCAGGTGAAGGAATGAAGACGTTCACAAACCTCTCTGCTTCCTGTCGCTCCGTTGTTGCTGGACTTTTATTTTTGTTGGATTTTTTATTTTATTTTTAAACAGCTAAACAGGATAAAACAACAAAAACGTATATACATTTATATATGTTTTGTTGTGAATGCATTTTGTGGTAACAGTCGACAGGGTACTGCTCGAGGTACTGCAGCTACTACATATGCGAGGATGTGTGTGTGTGTGTGTGTGTGTGTGTGTGTGTGTGTGTGAGAGAGAGCAGGAATATGTGTGTGTGTGTGTGTGTGTGACAGAGCGGGAATGTGTGTGTGTGTGTGTGTGAGAGAGAGCGGGAATGTGTGTGTGTGTGTTTTTACCAGTAAAGAATATGAATAAACAGCGATACAGAAAGTAAACGTCCAAAACGTCAGGGTTTAGGTGAAGAAGAGGTAAGATCGATTAACTGCAGCCCTGTGGATTCCTACTTCTTGTTTTAAACAATTAAAAACAATTTCTTTTAATTCTCATTGTTGTTGTTTATGAATATGAAACTTGTTTGTATTTTTATTTTGTATTTATTGATTGACGTGGAGACGAAATAGAAAATAAAAAGATGTTCGCTGAAAAAGAAAGTTCATTGACGTCCTTTTATTTTCTCACCTTCACTTCCATCCTTTCCTATGTCCTCCTTCCTCTTTTGTCTGTATTTTCCTTTCCCTTCCCTCCCTCCTCCCTCCTTCCCTTTCTTTCCTTACTCAGCGAGGTTTTGTCCCTCACACACCTCCCCATGTGTTCACACACACACACACACACACACACACATGGTGCAGACAGACTGAAACATAAACACATATTCACAGATGTAAAAATGCACAAACTCCTGAATCAGGAACACACACACACACATACGTGCACACATACACACTTCGTTGCAGACACACACACATCTGGTACACTGCACTCTGCTGGCTGAAAGGCGCTCTCACACTGACGGTGTGAAAACACAGATGGTGGTGATGGCACCTGTTGAACTCCATGTGTGTGTTGCATGTTGGAAAGTCATCATCAGAAAAGCGGTCGGGGAGGGGTCAAAGGTCAAAAATGCTGAGCTACACCCTGACACCCGCTCAAACCTCTCCAAACTGTTTTGCAATAGCTGAATAGCTAGAAAAAATATTCTATTTGTTTTGCGTTTAACACAAAGTAATTCAACCTGTTTTTCGTGAGAAGCGGCTTCCCCCCTCAGATGTCTGTTCAGTCTGCAGCCAATAAGAATCATGCATTCCTTTTATTTATTACCTCAATCAGAGCAACATGTCATGAACTGTTGCCTTTGCTTCTTCCCGAGTGAAGGAAGGTTGGTTCATCCTTTATTCTCAGTTTGGTTTTTACTCTTTTTACACCCAGAGGATTGATTATGTGTAACATGAACAAAGCAGAGTAGAAATGATCAACTATTTGGCATTAGGGAAAAAATGGAGACAAGATAATAGGATTCCACCATTTGAAATGTTTATCCGGGCTTTAGTCTAAAGATAAAGGTGAGTTACCATAACACCTGGAGATTCAGACTGAATATATTAACATCATAGAGCACTGTCCTGTACGGCGGGTAGCTCCTTTTTCAATGATGCAATCCTACTTAATAAACTCTAGAGCTTCTGGTATGCAGATTATTTCCCCTTTGAACAGAGTCGGGCTGACTGCTTTCCCCTGTTTCCAGTCTTTATGCTAAGCTAAGCTCTTAAAGCCTCAAAACATCCGTCAGGCTGCAGGGGAAAGTGTGAGTGTGTGTTGACCTGTATTCCAGTCTTGTGAGGACACAGTTCAATCCACACAGTCACATTGTGGGGACTAACCTTACTTATGGGAACAAAAAGTAGGTCCCTAAATTAAAAATGACATTTTTGAGTAAAGTCAGCTGCTTCTTTTAGGTGTGAGGGAATTAATGTAAGGGAATCTTGTGAAGGTGTGTGAGAGCGCTTATACAACCATAACTGTGAGGACCAATTAACGAGTTTAAGACATTTTATGGAAATGAGGCCTTCACTCTGGGACAAACCTCCAAAGGGCTGTTTTAGGGGTTGATCCTTGGTTTTAGGGTTCAGGTTTAACTCAGGCATTTAGTTTTGATGGTTGAGTGTGAGGGTTAGGGAGTGGATTACGTCAATGTGTGTCCTCACAGCGATAACAGAACAAGGCCTGAGTGTGTGTGTGTGAGAGAAAGAAAAGAGGCTCCTGCCAAATCAATTTCAGCCATTTTTTCAGGTTTTTACTTTGCACCAACAACAGCAAAACCAAAAGTCCTCGTTGACTTAGTGAGGGGAAGGCATAATACAGACTGTAAACAAATACATCACACACAGGCCACATGTGTTGTGTATTGACAGTAGAGGCATAGTGTGAAAACAGCTGTTACAGTCATCAGAGGCTCATCTGTCTCACACACATTGACACCTCAGAAAATGGACCTATTATCTCTTTCCTTGGATGTTTTTTACTGTTTCACTCAATCATTTCAACTCCACTGCCTTGTGGAGGAGAACCTTTTAAACGCCTCAAAGTCCGGCTTCCTCTCATTTCAATCACACTCCTAAAAACTAGGAGCAGAGCTAAAGATCCATGAAGCATCATTTACATGTTTATTTTCTGCTTAACAATTCATTTCAGTGTAATTTCTTTTTCAAATGGAGCGTTTTATTTAATCTACAAAATGGATCAAAAGCAAATTATAGTAACAACAACAACAATTTAGCTTTCACTTTCAGTAGTGTAATAATGAATACATGTATTCACTACATGAATACATGTATTCACTGCGCCACTCATCAATACTTCATCACTGCTGCCCTCTGCTGTGAGCAGCTGAACTGACATCTTGAACCTCGGCTTTATAATGAGTGTCTACAGGGTTTGAACCGACCACATTTACACACAGGGCATGTATACAGTTTATATATACAGTGATATGTGTACATGTATGTGCATTTCAACTATATATATACTGTATATATATGGCATCATAAAACAGCATCATACATAATCGGGGCTTCTGCAGCAGCATCTTTTATTGGGTCATAATGAAACTTTTTACTAAATCTTCACTCACTTCCGGTGCTGTGCTGGCTCACTTGCACGCGGCAGATGCCTTGCTCAAGGGCAGTGCACACACAAATCTAAAATGCTTTCTGTAGCCTAAAATGGTTTCTGTCAAACCTTCAAGCTGCTCATGTATTCACAACCACATTCAGGTGCGTCTCGGGAGGATTTGAAAGGAATGTTGCACAAGACAGTTTTCTTCATTCAATTCAATTCAATTCACAAAACACTTGATGCGGCCACATAGTGTAATAGTCTATAATAAAAGTTTACATAGAATACATAAATATATAAGATAATATAGATATTATTATTATTACCAAGAGATTTATTATAAGAAAAATACTAGTTTGATTTCCAGCTACGACACAAATATCTTGAGTCACCGATACTCTACATTACATTACATCACATGTCATTTAGCTGAGGCTTTTATTCAAAGCGACTTACAAATGCTTTGAGCAGCGAGTGGCTTCCTGTGCATTTTCCACATTGGCAACATTTTGACCCGGGAATCTTATCCATGACATCACTCAGCTGCTTTACAGATGTGCACTCTTACACCCCACTCGATTGTTTTACAGCCAGCTCTGGGTTTTTAAAAGCTTGAGAAGCTGCTTTGAGTCCAAAGGAGAAGCAGGAAGCTTCTAGTATCTGACCTAAAACCTTCTTCACAACAAAACAGAAGAGCAGGGGTTAAAATATGAACAGGTACACTCTTTAACAATGGAATTGAATGTTTCTAGACGTTTCTATCATCTTCATCGGCCACTGTCTTGCGAAAGAGGAGATGTGTCTTTTTACATTTACATTTATCTCAAGTCATCGTGTCATAAAATCAAGTCATTGTTTTCTCACACTGTGTTTCTGAAAACAGATAAAGAGGCAACAAAAATAGTTCAATGATTAATTCAGAAAAAAGGAAGAACTAAGGAGCAGGCGTTGGTATGAACACGGGTTGAGTAAGGTGGGAACAGGTGACAACAGGCCACCGAGAGAGGGACAAGAGGGACAACATAACACTGGGAAGCTCCTGGAAGCCTTTGATTCCTCCATCCACTCACATTGATGAAGAGATTTATGGAAACCACGTTAAAAGTTGGAGTTGGGTGGAGAAATGAAATGCTAATTGTCTCAGAGTGAGGGGGTACAATCGTGGGGTATTAGCGTGTGCTAATAATGCTCATCAAAGCTCTAAATGAGAATGTAAGTAGTCCTGCGGGATTATAGCGCGAGACAACAGGCTGCAGAGGAGGAAGTCAAAGACGAAGAGATTCTCAAACACCCCCGGGCGCTTTAAGGGAGAGACGACGGATGGGGAAGCTTCACGTTATTCGGACGCCTCGTCCCGCGACAGTCAGACTCCAATAATTGACTCCAATGTATCCCCCCTCCACGTTGTACCCACAGAGCGCTTCTTCAACTGCTTTTGACGCGCAGGTGGAGACACAGAGGCGTCCAAAACGTCTTTATGAAATTGACGGCGCTCTCGGCTTCACCTTCCGAGGGGCGGTTGGGTCGGGTGTCACGGTGTGAGGAGCCAATTAGAGAATCAACAAACAGCAACCTCGGCTTTCATAGAAGTCTATGGGGAAATGACCAGCAGGGGGCAGCACCTCTGGTGCCATACGTCTACACACAAAAATGAATGTGGAGGGAAAAACCCAAGGTTTGTTTTTCCTTGCAGAAACAAAAAGAGACAAAGAAACCAAAAACAAAGTCAAAGGAAAAGAAAACAGGAATAAACCCGGCTTCTCTAATTGGAATCAAATAGAAAAGTTTTAGTGTCCTGTTTTGCTGAGACAGACTCATCACAGAGAGTCATGGACGCAATTGCTGCCGGAAGGGAAAATAATGTGTGTGTGTGTGGAGGGGGGGACTTTTAATAGGCATAACATTTCAAATCAAATCTGATGTGTGATTAGAGATTAACGGAGCTGTTGGCTATAATGTATAAAGGGCGGCTTGTTTCTTCCTAAGCTTCACCAGGAGATTGTGTAATTGTTCTAAAATGGGATTTTAAATCTATTTTAAAGTCTCTTCAGCTCAGAACATCTTCTTTTTCAACCCAATGGTTTGGTGACTATTACTACTAATTAATGTTAATTCAGCGCACCCTCACATCTGTCCTTACATCCTCACATCTGTCCTTACATCCTCCTACTGTGCTTACACACTCACATCTGTCCTTACACACTCACATCTGTCCTTACATCCTCACATCTGTCCTTACACACTCACATCTGTCCTTACACCCTCACATCTGTCCTTACATCCTCACATCTGTCCTTACACGCTCATATCTGTCCTTACATGCTCACATCTGTCAGCATCCAAACTTCCAAACTGCATCCAGTGAACAGGTAGCAGCCTTTCTCACACACACATCCAGCTCTCTATAGCCTTCCTCTCTCCCTCCCTCACTCCCACCCTGCCTCCTCCTCTTCTACCTCCAGCACTGCGCACCCCCCTCCCCGCCCCCACACCGCACCCCGCTGTGTTCATCCCGCACCAAACCAGTGGACGCACATCTGGTCCAGCTACAAGGCGGGAATCGAGCGCTGTGGGGTTTTTTTTCTTCTTCTCCGCTCCGCGCGCAGACCCGCATTGCAACAGCGGAGGATGCTGAGGAGCGGCTGTTGAATGCCAGAGAGGAGCATCCCTCCCTCTACCACTTGTTTATTTTCATCAGACGGAGGGGCCCGTTTCTTCTCCACGGGATCATAGAGAGGGTGCGTGTGCGTGTGTTTTATTCCATGTTTTGAGGATTATCAATGCGTGTTGGAAGTTAACCAACGGGATCCGCAGCCCGGCGGCTGAAGCAGCGCGACCCGCAGCGGACCCTCTGGAGGGGAAACTGTTGCCTCCAATCCAACTTTGTCTCTTCAACTTGCGGGATTCTCACCTGCCGTAAACACCCCCCCCCCCCCCCCTCCCATCCTCCCCCCGCCTCCCCGTCCTGCGCCCTCAGCGCCCCGGGGGGTGAGAGATGGAGAGCTGCAGGTGACTGACCGCTCACCGCCGCGTCAGGTCGCCTGCTGGACCGACTGGGGCGTTCAGGGGCCCCGGGCACGATGGTGGGTAGGCTGCGCACTGCGCGTCCGCATGCCCGACGACTGTGTGCGTGCGTGCGTGTGTGTGTGTGTGTGTGTGCTTGCGCGCGTGTGCCCCTTTCATCCAGCATCATCCAGCCTTCATGCCGCCTATCAGTCAACTCCCCCCCCCCCCCCCCCCCCCGCACCCGCTCGCGCACGACGCTTCTGCTGGTCACAAGATAGATGTAGATATCTACACATCAGCTGCGGGCTCTCCAAACACAGCTCACGCACGCGCGCACACACACGCACTGTATTCAAATTGGGCGAGAGATCATGTGCCTGACTCTTTCAGGGAAATGGAACTCCACTTTAATCCGTAAAGCTTGCATCTTCAGTCAAGCCTCCACACACACACACACACACACACACACACACACACACACACACACACACACACACACACACACACACACACACTGCACGATGCTCTAGGGGCCAGAGGCAGTGAGTTGCCTTGATTTAATAAATTAGAATCAAAGGCCCTGCAGTGGAGATCTCTATAGCACAGGTCCCGGTGCTTTGGAACCTGTGGGGGGGGGGGGGGAGGAGGGGCGGTGGCGGGGGGGTCAGAAAACCCTCCCTCTGTGATGGCGGTTGTTCTCTTCTCAGTTTGCTCCATCGGTGGACCTCTTTGGAACTCTGGGTTTTCTCTTCTGAATTTGTGACGCTGTTGTGGCTGAACCTCATGTGGAGTCACATTCTGTCCGATTCGTATCAGCGATTTTGTTATTCAATATCAGAGAGCAAACTGTGACGTCAACAGCAAATTTTCCTATTGATGACCCCGCCCCCCCCCCCCCCCCCCGTCCCTGTATGTTGTGGGGGTTCTGTTTGCAGGAGTGATTACAGGTTCATCTCTTGATGAACTCAGAGACAGATGATTAAACAGCTCCCTCCATGATCACATACTGGCAAAGGAAGAAAATAAGCTTGTTCATTTTGTCTTGAAGACAAGAATTTCTTTCTTGAGTAAATGTAAAAACGTTGATTGACAGAAAAGTCAGTCGACGTGTCAGATGAAGGTTTAAACTCATGAGTTCGGGGCCCTCTGAGAGCTGACTGGTGGTGATGATCTCTACTATGAGTTTTACACTTTGAGTATTGTCATTGCATCGTTGGTTAGGTGCAGAGTTGAAATCACACTGCAAACTCTTACAGAGTCAATTGTTCAAGATGTCAAGAGCAGATTCATTTGCAACACTTAGCAGAGTTAAATGAACTCTTTGATAGGATTGAGATGTAAATGTACAGTGTCACACTTCTTGGTATCAGGCTTGTACGAACTGTGGCGCATGGATTGGTGACGGTGTGCCGACAACCACAAGGTTGTTGGTTCAAAACCCTGCTGCTCCATGTCAAAGTGTCTCTGAGCTATGCATCCAACCCTGAACTGCTCCCTGGGCTAAAATGTACACACCATGTGTTAAAAATGCAATGTAAGATACTTTAGCTAAATGACGTTGTATTCCACACCGAGCCGATTTATTTTTGACACTTATTCGGAGTTAATTTGTTAACACTTCGTTGAGTGTTGATTTAACACTGACAAGATTGGGACAGTATAAACACCAGCTTGGAGTTAAAATTGAATCTCACAGAGTAAATTTGTATGGTGGCTGAGAAGTGTCAAACCAAAGGAAAGTCACAACGCAACAGCCAAAAGTTGCACGTTGCTCGAATGCTGCTGAAACAGCTCGACCCGTAAGATGCGGATTCTACAGCCGCTGGAATCAAACAGCAACAAATGCAATCTACTGTTTCAGCACAGAATCAATACCAATGGAAATGAATGATATATCAACAAAGAGCTCTTGTGGTGTAGGGGGAGGGGGGCGGGGGGCGGGGGGGGCAGCAGGAGTCCAACGGGACTTGAGACCGGTGCCGCTGTGGCTTCGATGCTTAAAGCTAAGAGAAGACGATTCATCACAAACTGCCACAGGATTATTGAATGGATAAAATGTCTATGTCCGTGAAAATGAGTTCTGATACTCTTTCAATTAGATATCTGAAAAAGGTCTCAAAAAATTCGACGGTCGACGTCTAAGTGAGAAACAATTAACTGAGGCCCAGTCGGAGTCAGCAAAGAGCCGGCGGGCTTTGAATCGCTCGATGTGTCCACGAGATTAATAGACCTTCCATCGCCCAATGAACAGCGGCGAGAGTCCATTCAGGCCAATAAGTGACCATTCTGATGTCACCACTCTTTTCTAGAGTCATGGTGCTGTACTGTTCATATATACTCTGATAGCTAGCTGGATTCACTTGAATCTTCTAACTGTCACTCGGCTTGTGTAGAAATAAATCATGAAAGATCCAAAGTACCTGTTGGTCTCGCAGAAACCAGGACCATAGGAAGACATTAGAGTCCAGGGACAGCAGTCTGCTCGGTGTCGGAGATCCAGACACGATGGTGGAGCCAAGATATGACATCATGACACGTAAAATGTGATAAATATCAAAATCACTACACTAGTTTTATTCCTCCTTGCAATGGCAAAAATAATGTTGACATTTGCTGTGAACTATTGCATCTGATTTGGCTTCCATCGGCCTTTGGGCAGTTTTGACTTAGATATCTGACATGATGGATTCCTTTGTCTTAGACGAACGCTTCCTCGAAAAGTCCAGCACTCCTGCTGAGATTGGCCAAATGTACGACGTTAACAGAACTTGGACGGAGAGATCGGCAGTGGAACCAAGAAAAGTAAAAGTGGGAAAAGGTGACGTCAAAAAAGTTGAAGAAAAAAAGTGTCAGAAGAAGAAGAGGTAAAACCCTGCATTGTGCCACATAAGCAGTTTTAGTCCTGGCAAAGAGTTGCACATAGTTTGCTGTCCATTGTACAGGTGTACACCGTGTACTCATAGTGTGTGTGGGCGGGTGGGTGGGTGAGGGGGGGGGGGGGGCTCAGGCGTGGGATGGTCAGATGAAGAGGGGGGGACTAGGATGAGTCTTCGAGCGGAGTGATGTTCAGCGGTGTTCAGGTGTCTCGTGGTCCTGATGCTGATTCCCACACAGATGGAGGGATTTTTTTTTTAATGGTGTTATAAAACAAAAGCGGCGTGCAGCGTCTGGTCTGATTCAAAAGCCCTGGAGGAGTCTCAGTTTGCCTCGGGGGGGGGGGGGGGGGTCTCTGATGAGTCAGATGTTCAGAGGAATTCCCTAATGAACAGGGCAGTGCTAATATGCTATCGTTAGCTTGTGCGTGTGTCTGTTGCAGGGTGCATCGTTTCATAATTATAGCGAAGCAGAAACACTTCTTAGGTCTTTGATTCATATGAAATTAGAAGGATACTGAGCTCCGGTTCTTGTGTGACATCACTTCCTGCATCCTGTACAAATATTTTATATTCAGTGAACAAAAGTCAAATTGCCTCAGCTCCTGAAATGTGAATATTTGACTGTGAAATAGAATAATGGAGCCGATTTGAGTCAAATGTCTTTTATTTGACGAGAAAGTAGGCGAGCTGACATTTCGACAGGCCAGAACCGAGTGTGCTTCCCATCACCTCAGGCATCTTCACACCTGTGGATTTCCATCCCCGGCTCCCTGAAAAACCCATTTGTGAAAAGAAAAAAAAAAAGAGACAAGAGAGCCAGCCGGTGCTCATCGATCTTCTCTTTCTCTGCTTCAAGGAAAAAAAATGGGAGAAGAAGCGATTCCTCCGACAGCCCCGAGACGCGGAAGGAAAGAAATGAACAGGGAGAAGCAACAAGAAACGAGACTTGATAAAAAAAGACAGAAATTGGCTTGAGCTGCCACATTCTGTTTCATTTCTTGGACTTCTGATCTGCTCCCCGTGAGGGGCGTCCATCGCCCATGTGACGCGTTACGCAACAGGTCCCTTGTTTTTGTGCACTTCATCAATTCGGTAAAACGACGTCCTCGTTAACGTCAATGCAGAGAAATGAAGCTGTTGTGTCAGGAATGAGACGCACACCCTCGGACATTACACAAGGTGGTCCTCAACACACACACACACACACACACACACGTTCTGCTAGATCAGAGGATCTATATTTCTTGTAATTGAATCATCTCCAGGTTTTTAATCCCAGTAGAGACAAGTCAGCAAGTACACTCAAGGTCACTGATGGATGCATTCACACACACACAGTGAGACACACAGTGAGACAAACACAGTGAGACACACAGTGAGACAAACAGTGGAATCACACAGTGAGACACACACAGTGAGACACTCAGTGGAATCACACAGTGAGACACACACAGTGGACACACACAGTAAGACACACACAGTGAGACACACAGTGGACACACACAGTGAGACACTCAGTGGACACACACAGTGAGACACACAGTGAGACACACACAGTAAGACACACACAGTGAGACACTCAGTGGACACACACAGTGAGACACACAGTGGACACACACAGTGAGACACACAGTGGACACACACAGTAAGACACACACACTGAGACACACACAGTGGACACACACAGTAAGACACACACAGTGAGACACACAGTGGACACACACAGTGAGACACTCAGTGGACACACACAGTGAGACACACAGTGAGACACACAGTGGACACACACAGTAAGACACACACAGTGAGACACTCAGTGGACACACACAGTGAGACACACAGTGGACACACACAGTAAGACACACACACTGAGACACACACAGTGGACACACACAGTAAGACACACACAGTGAGACACACAGTGGACACACACAGTGAGACACTCAGTGGACACACACAGTGAGACACACAGTGAGACACATAGTGGACACACACAGTAAGACACACACAGTGAGACACTCAGTGGACACACACACACAGTGGACACACACAGTAAGACACACACAGTGAGACACACAGTGGACACACACAGTGAGACACACAGTGGACACACACAGTGAGACACACAGTGGACACACACAGTAAGACACACACAGTGAGACACTCAGTGGACACACACAGTGAGACACACAGTGGACACACACAGTGAGACACACAGTGGACACACACAGTGAGACACACAGTGGACACACACAGTGAGACACCTTCTTCTGCAACAGGGAGCAGGAGGGAGTCTCGTGTGTTTGTGTGTTGAACTGATGCAGGACGTAAAATACCTGGATGCAAGTTTGTGTCAAACGAAACATTGAATCAGTTTTACCGATTAATTATTAAAAAAGACTAAAATAATGGAATGGAAATAGAAATGTAAATAACAGGCAGACATGGATGTCACTACATTGCATCTAGAAGCATGTTTAGGTCTTCAGGACCACTGCTTCATGTCAGGAGGTACTTCCTTTACAGTCAAGTAGACTTTAGGGCGGGTCTTACTGTGATTGACAGGTTGCCACCAGAGACGGTGTCTCTCGGTCCTCTCACCGGGTGCAAAAACACCAAGATGTCAACGGTGGAATTGTCGAACTCGAGGCTTCAAAGCGGCGGTCTACAAACCAAAGGGGAGCCGTTACCATGTCAACACACACTTCCTATTTACAGTCTTCTTCTTCTTCTTCTTATGCACACAAACTAAAATGTCAAGAAGGAGCTCTTTGTGAAGTGATTTCCTCCATCATCCGAGTTTTTAAAAAGTCGGGGGGGCGTTTGAGGAGAAGGGAACTTCTCACGACTCGAGGACGTCACCGATGGAGCTTCTCAACTTCACGTCCCGTCGTCTGACGGAACGTGGTACTGACCCGAAGATACGGCACGGCACTGTATGGACAGAACAGAGGGACGGATGGGTGGAGCCTTCTCTCGGCGCGTGATGGTCCCTTGGTGGTGAGCTGCAGGCTACATAAGAAGTGGAGGGAGTCCCGGGGGTTCATGGGCTCATCTTCTGAGACCTGGAGTTCGCCGAATGAGATCTCAGTAACATAAAGGGGTCGCGTTTAGACGTGAGGATCAAAGCTGGAAACACCACGTTTTCCTCCTTTTTCATCTCGTCTGCAATTTGGTTTTCAAGTTTCTCGGAAAGACGGATGTCCTCATTCATGAAACCTCCAGACGCTGCTTGTTACACACTCACCTATTGAATCTGTCTGTTCTAACACCACCAAGGAGGTCACAGAATGAACCAAGATGACCTCCTTGCTTTGGGTCAGTATATGCGTCCTTCCTAAAGGGACGCTGGTCCTCCTGGGTTCTGTTCTAATGACCTGACGAAGGTATTGAATACTATTCCTCTGTAACTCATCCATTGATTTATTCCTAATAGCATCCATTGAACTGGTGGCTCAGAAGGAGTTTCTTACTCTTTCTTACTCGCCTTGTGTGCGATTGTCTGATATCGGCGTCCTGAAGCGGTGGAGACAAGTTGCACATGTCCAAAGTCCAGCGAGGACAGAGGCTCAGATCCTGGCTGCTGCTTGGGAAAGTCTTTTAGTTGAAGTTTCGGGAATATTTCATGTAATTAATCGCATATTTCTTTGCTATGGAGCAACTTTTCACTAAATTGCCAGACTTGGGAGCTGTGAAAAGTCGCCATTTTACTTCCTCTGGTGAAGTATTTTTTTGGGCCATGACTCGACATTGTGTTACGCAAGAGCTGCATTATTCACCGGAGCCAAAAATGTACCAGTGACACGTGAATGTTTTTCATGTCTGTGCTTCGTCTTCTGGCAGCACAGTACACGATCTGCTGGACAGCAGCAGTGAAGACCTCAAAAAAAGAGAGAAGACATCCAAGAATAGAGAGCAGAAGTGTATGAGTGTGTCATGGTCTGAACATGCTTCCCTGATGAAGCATATTTATTTATGTCGCCCATTTTGTACCAAAAGTGGATCACAC
This sequence comes from Pungitius pungitius, assembly GCF_949316345.1. NCBI lineage: Eukaryota > Metazoa > Chordata > Actinopteri > Perciformes > Gasterosteidae > Pungitius > Pungitius pungitius. Next base: position 1,955,894 of record NC_084902.1, read on the forward strand.
AAGCAGATAAAAGCACAATAAGCTCGTTTTCCACCTCAACTAACCCTCTTGCGATGGACCTCAAGGGTCGATCCTGGGCCCGATTACGTTCTCAACACAGGTGCTTCCTGCTGCTCCAGCTGTTAGAAGACAACGGTTTGTTTCATTGTTGCAGAGACTAAATAAACAGAATTCGGTCCAGGATCATGCTGCAATAATTTGCTTCATCTATATATGTATTAAACACGGAAATGCACAAATCTATTCAACGCACAGGGACACACGGGCAGCTACGAGGAAGATATGTGAGCTGGTGGAGGTCTGAATCCACCCTCCACGATGAGGCTGTCGATGTGTATCATCCCGGGGATTTGATCTTTACTGAATTAACCTCTGTGAGTTTTCCCTGGAAGGACACATTTCTCATCACACAGCACTCTCTAATGAGGCGTTTATATTCTCAATATGATATAGATATATATACTGTATATATTTTTCTTTTCTTTTATCCACAGATTTAGTCACAGAAGAAAAAGTACAATTTGTACAGGTGTAAATGATTTAAATGAATGATGGTGAATTCAAATAAGCTGCTTCAGTGTCGTGTGGCACATTTGTTTTTCCATTTGATAAATACGTCTGTTTCTTTTGTCTAAACACAGACTTGGAAAATGTAAAAAGGTCAGTGTTGACTTTTTGTTGAACGACTGTCCACTGGGTGAAAGTCCTGTGTTTAAAGGTTTATTTTGTGAAGCATATCCATGAAAACCTGTGTGCAAAAGTCTCAAGTCAATCGGTGAAAGGGGGCAAAAAAGAGCGACCTGCATGCGACCCGTTTGGACTCGTTTGCCTTCACTCTCGACCTGCTGTGCTGAAGCATCCTGCTGTTCATCCGCACACTGCAAAGCAGTAGGAAAAGTCCCAACAACACGACAGCAATCACGTTGCCATTGATTCATGTTGAACCAATCTGGGGGTCTCAGAGCCTTCTTTAGTCCAATCAATGCAACCAATTAGAGGACTGCGAAACAATCACCTGATGGTCTGAGAAGCTTTTATCACCTGGGATCCTGAGAGAGGACCGAAGGTGTAGTGAGAGATAACAGGCAAATATGAACGGAACCTTCTGTGTAGGAAGATGTGTGACGATGTACGTGAGGATGTGGTTGGAGTTAAAAGAAAAGCCTTTGAATTCAGCCACAAGGGAGCGAAGCCTGAAGGGATAACCTTTGACCTTTTAAGGGGTTGGTGAACTTAAACAGTTGGGAGGAAATCCAGTGAAACCTTTACTTTCACATTTAGAAAAGAAATCCATTGTCTCGTAGGTGTGAGTGTGTCTTAAAAGCAACAGAAGCAATGCCACCTGTTTTCTTATTTCATTCTTACCCCACACAAGAGGGTGGATTTGTGTTTTATTGTTCGCTGTTTCAACATTTATATTAAAATACAAGCTGCGGGAGATAACATTGTGCGATTTCAGGCCGTGCTGCTGTTCAAATATTTGGAATAACGGTTGACGTTTCGATAAAGTCCCAGCGATATTTGTGTCATGACTGAAGAACGGCAGCCGGAGTGAAACTCGGATTGGACTGTTTTGTTTTGAGGAATATTTGAGGGGACACAACGTCAGGTAAGACGACAGCAGGAGACCTCCGTAGACCACCGAGAGAAGCTCAGGTCAAGGGGTCATGCAAAGAAAAGAGCAAATTTACTTTAAGCCCAGAGATCATAGAAATGAAAATATTTGAGGAAATATTTTCATCTCTTTTTGTATAAAGCTGACAGAACGTCTGATATGAGTTTAAAGAGAACTACAATCTCGTACCTCTGAGCTAAACTCGTCGTCTTTCTGCCTCGTCTTTCTGCCTCTGTGAGATCCTGCGATCATCGTCATGACGGCGTCGTGATGGTGTGCCGTCTCCAGGAAGCTCGCGATGAGCTGAGCTTCAACAGGCCGAGTGTTGAAGTGGCTCTTTTGCCGCTGCCATTACCGTCCGTATAAAAACGGTTAAATTACGTTTTTTGTCCCTCTCCCTCTTAAGATCAATTGGTGGGACCCGTCAGTGGGTGAAAACGTCTCAAAACCCGTTTCTCTGGTAAATGCTGGATGAGAAGAAGCTGAAGCGGCCTCAGAAGCGCAGATTAAAGGTGTGATGGAAAGAGATCAGTTACATGTCAAACATACTTCATCTGTGTCGAAGGTCAATCTACGACCCCCTGGTTGATATCTTCATCTGGTTCAGTGTGAAACATTTTCCACTTGACAAGCTTTTCACGGTCTCCTTCAGCCGGAGACGTCTCCTCGGTTGCGTTCGGCCCGAAGGCGAAGCTGCTGAGGACGGGACTTCAGCCCTTCTCCTGGTTTACGAGCGCCGGTCACATGGTGATAAGAACCCCGTCAGCTCCAGAAAGAGCTCATTGTTGGCTTTTATTGACGTGTTTACTAAATCGTAATTTACTTCATAAAATTCATCCACAGTTTAGAAGAATTCTTTGAAGTAATTCTCTGTGTGAGGTACGTCACCTCCTGCTCCTGTGCTCCACGCTCCACTGGTCCTCCACTGGTTCCCAGCGGGGGGGTTAAAACCAGATTATTTTTTTTTAAACACGCTCTACCAAAAATGTCTATTTATGGTCACGGTAGTATATATAAATACAGTATATAGATATGTATATAGAGTAAAATATATTTAAAGGTTAATTTTCATCTGTTGTCCAAGATGTTTGAAGGCGGCATAAAATTACAAAATGTCCAATAAAATAATGAAAATGTATCAAAAGACAGTAAACGTGTAAACTGAAAATGTGCTAGCAGAGCTCTAGTGTCATTTATGGCTTTTTTTCACATATTCTCACCTCAACTGGCTGCTAGGGACTAATAATCCACAAGTGTGTGGCTGTTGGATATAGAGAGGATGAACCTTGAGTTCACCGGGTAGCAGAAGGACCCGCTGGAGGACGTCTGCTTCTTCTAGAGGATTAGAGAAGGTGAAAGGCCCGACCCATCCGTCCTGTCAACACGGACCTCGAGAAAAAGAACAACGGGGCTCCCCGAGCCGGCCGGTCACAGCCGATTGGCTCCGGTGGCACAAGCCGGACTCACACACACACACACGCACACACTCACTCACACACACACTCATCTCCATTCAAACACCGTTTGGGGGGAAAGTGACAGAGTTGAGCAACGAGCTCCTTCGCGGACTCATTCTTCTGAATCAGATGATAGTTTATTGACTCCGGAAGGTTCCATTTAGTATAATGGAGTCTTTCTCCGAATAACAATTCAATTCACACACAGACCTGACGACACGTATTAGACACGCAAAGGCGTGACCGGGACCTTTCTTGACTTTGCACACAGAGGAACAGCTTATTGAAGAGAGATTATCCGTCTGGTTTGTGCCTTTCAGGTGTGTGTTTGCTCCTCGTCGGCTCCATCCGTCACACTCAGAGGCCTCCAGCCAACGGGCCGCCACGAGGTCGGACAAAGGCCATCAGCGTTGTTAGGGCGGCGGCTGATGGATCGCTTTAGCTTTAATACGGATGTTTTCATGCATTCGATTGGAAAGACGAGCGCAGCAATGCGAGGTTTGTCTCAAGTCGTCCTGATGTTGACTTTTGTCCTTCCTGTAAAACAAAGAACACTAATTTATGTTAATGTGTAACTGTATTCTACTACTTACATCATTTTTTAGAGGCTATACAATATTACTAGTATCACAATACTAAGTATAACGATACTTTGTATTACGGGGCGTTGCCTTTCTTGAGGCATTACATAAAGATGTTGTTTTATTAAAAGTTGTTTTAATAAGTTGTTTTTTAAGTTTTTGGAATGAAACCTACTTGTTTGTGACCTTGTTTTACTGAAGTGTGGCGTATCGTCCGTAGCGCATGAAGACACGTCTGCTCGTACTGACTCTCATTTTTAATGCGTCTGCAGACGGTCAACAGTGGAGACAAGTATTTGCTCATTTTCATTTTGTCATGTCACCAGTTGGTGGAATCACAGACCGCATCTATCAGGGAGCGCCGCAGGACGCGTTCGGAGGCGCCGGAGGAAGTGGCTGAAGAGGAGGTTTAATTGTTGATCGGATCAACTGGTGTAGAAATGGATGTGTTCTCCTGCACCCGCAGTCATTTTCCATTGAGAGGCCCGGAGTGCCGTCATGAGTTTGGAGAACGCGAGTCCTTCATTAACCCTGAAGAGAGCCGCCTACGCAAGGAATGAGGTTGCAACACAAAAGCTGGCACATTCAAACGAGAGTCGCACAAAGCGAGGCCGCTCGAATGATTAACCTTCTGCTGAAGTAAAAAACAAACAAAAAACATCTTCAAGGGCTCAAGTGGGTGTTTTTGTAAATTCCCATATGTGGTGATTCAAATCCCTGCAAGAGAACATCAAACACTTCAGTTCCTTGGTACCACGTAGGTGAACTCTGGTCAAATCAAGCTAGTCCAGTGTATCACATAAATAAAATGATTGTAGATGCTCAGAAACTCTCAGGTCAGGTGTTAAGTTGCATGAATGCGTGTTAGCGGCTTGTGGTGCTTTGAGCTACGTGACGGCAGGCTGAGGGCATGCTCACAACTATGGCAATGCTAACAAGCTAATGCACAATGTTAGCTTAGCATGTCAGCATGCCAACAGGTGTTGATTAGCAATAAACACAAGATACAGCTAAGGTTGTATTAGACTGAACCTTCTTCTTCATGTTTGGAGGTGTATAAAACACCAAAATGCTATTGGACCTGATGTGGTGATGACTGAGTGAGATGTGAATGTGTGAATGCATGGTTATTGAGATATTTCACTTGACACTAAACAATGGTCCATTTGGTAGATTTAAAGTTACAGTGAGGAACTCTGATCTGGTCCTGATCAAGTCTCAGTTTTAGTCCTGATCCCCTATAGACCTCCACCAGTAAACAAGACCATCAGAGAGAAGATGTTTTATTTCTATAGAGTTCTTCTTAATGGCATCATCGACGCTACCGGTGGGCTTATGATGAATTCAGATGACATCATGCAGGTCCACCAGAACCTCCTTCAGCTCAGACTCCAGCAGAGACCAGTACACCATGGACAGACCCAAATTCCTCCACCAGAGACCAGTCCACTGTGGACAGACCCAGCTCCTCCAGCTGGGCAGACTGTGAGACACCACCACTTTAGTCCATAGGGGGCGACACAATCATATCAAATATAATCCAGATTCCTCTAAAGCTTTAATAGTTCTCTGAATAAGTGAAGACTTTGTTCTCAGGGCGTCGGTGCCTTTATGAAGCCTCCGTGGAAGTCTGTGCAAATGTCACATTTCAGTCTGTCTGAACCTCCTCTGCACCACTCAGCCGTTACACACGGTCCACATGATGCTCCACAGAGAGAACACGCACAACTTCTGCTGCTTTCAGGGGAGAATGTAGCTCTGAGATATTAGAGATCATCGTTTTATACGAGCACCAAACAAAATGTGTAGAAAATGTGTAAAATGTGGGTAAAACCAATGCAGGGACATGAGCTGCATTGAGTTTGTTTTAGGGGCCCTGGAGATGTTTCATTTTAAGGCAATTCAGATGATTTCAGTGATGTCAAGAGAGTAGTTTGCAAATAAATTTAAAAAGTAAACACTGCAGCGAGATAGGAGAAACAAAAAATACTTAGATTAACCCTGAAACAACTTGCTGTCGTGACAAGAATGTCCAAAGTAGTTAATGATCATCCACAGTGTGGAGGGCCGATCCCACCTGGACTCAGGTAACTCACATCACGTGCACGTGATGTGAGTTACCTGAGACCATGGTCTTATTTGCGCTTGTCCTTATGTTCATCTTGTTTATATGTAAACAACCCCAAAAAAGCCCTCAGAGGCGAAGTTCCTGGTAGTTTGATTGACACCTTGTTTCCAGGTGGGCGGGGTCGATTCCGCCTTCGGAACCAGCTAAGTCCCGCCTCGCGGTGCGCGTCTCTGCCTTTAAAGCGAGGAACAGCCGGCGCGCCTCACCTCAGTCCCGCACGCAATCCGAAGCCAAGCGCCATGCATTAACCACGCAACCTCACGCAACCTCACGCAAACACACACACACACACACACACACACACACACACACACACACACACACACACACACGCACGCGCGCGCAGAGGCGAGAGACCGCTGCCGGGCTTCCTCTCACTTCCAAGCCGAACGCGCGTCATCGAGGCGCCGGGCGGAGACGGGCAGCCATGGCCGGGGACGGGTCCGACCAGCGGGCGCTGCAGTATGAACAAACTCTGGTAAGTTGGACTGAACTTTGGCCGCCGGTCACGCCGCGTGGAGCAAGACTCCATTGATGAATCGTTCCATTTAACGCGGTCGAAAGTTGCACTTTAAGCTGAAATAACACGCGTGTCGCGCCGAATGAAGCCGCGTCGGTCTTGCAGTCTGTGGGTTGTTTGTCCCCAACCTTGAGGGGGGCGGGGGGGTAAGTTGGCAGCAGTTAAACAAAGTTCAGCCCCCCCCCCCCTCTTCCGTGGACTCTCACGTGAAAGGGACCGAGGTCCGCGGTGTGCGGCTCGGCTCGCGTGTCTTTAGTCCCTAGTTGCCCCACTTTGGTGTAGTTATGTGGGGACATGTCTCCTAAAGTGTCCATCCCCGCCCCCCTGGTGCGTTACTGTAGAGAAAGGTGGTCTTTTTACTCTCACATCTGGATGTTGACAAACAAAAGATCTACAGTACATTTGATATTAATCTGATTAATGCATTCATTTTGCTGGTGTCTGATCAATTCGGCAGGAAAATATTTTAATAAACTTGATTATGTTTGAGGAAAACAAAAAATCCGTAAAACATATACCATTTATCTATTTATATGTCAATATTTGGGAAGATGAAGGGATGCTTGTTGCTCAACGTACAGAGTCACGTGACAACATGTTCAAAAAGCTGAGTCAGTTCTTTCAACAGATTTCTGAATGGGATTTTTCTGGTTTAATTCTGTATTCAGAAGCTGTATTTTACATTCTGTATATTTACATTCTGTATATTTACATTCTGTATATTTCAGAATCTGTGAAGCGGCGCGTTGCCCCTCTGGTGCGTGCGTGCGTGTGTGCGCAGCTCCGTGCGCGTGCGCCGCATTGATGGCCCTTTAACAATGGATCAATTCATTGTTGTTCTGCAGCTGAGGGTAAAGCTGCTGCTGTACGTGCGTGCGTGCGTGCACGTGATAGTTAAGCGGGCGCTTTGCAATTTTTATTTCTCTTTAAGCTTTATGACTTTTAGGGGCATTCTGGAGGGGGGGGGGGGCATAAGAAGACCCACATACATAGTCATGCACAGCTTCTAGAAGATGAAGCAGAGGAGTGAATGGTTTCATGCAGCAGGGGGCTCCCAAACATTTTCATGTCCGAGGCCCCTAACCGATGTGGGACAGATTTGTCCCTGCGATGTCCCAAAGACTCCTGCTTCTTACACAGCATCTAAACCGGTAGAGTGAATTTCAAATGAGTGAATTTGGACCTTTGGCCCCCTCCCAGAGGGAGGTTTGTGTAGCTTTAAGTGTGCGGTTGATCTCCTTGTGTCACAGAGAGGTTTTACGGTCCATTCAGAGGCTTTAAATCCAGAGGACTGTAACACTTCTTTGGGCCTCCGTTTCCTCCTTGGGAAAAAAGAAGAAACCCTCTCTCTGTCTCTCTGTCTCTGTGTGTGTGTGTGTGTGTGTGTGTGTGTGTGTGTTGTTAATCTGGTGTGTTTGTGCGAGAGATTACACAACGTGCGACCCGCTGGCTGCGCGCTGGACGCGGCGTCGCCCCGCGGCTCTCTGGGAACAAACGTGCAGCAGCGATAACAATGAAGGCCTCGCGTTGCCGTGCGCTGTTACGTGCACATCGCTGCGGGAGCCTTCGAGTGGACTCGGAATAAAAATAGCAGCAGTGTGAGAACCCCCCCCCCCCACACCCCCCTCACACACACACCTTTCAACGAGTGCCCCCCCCCCCCCCCCACACAGCCATCCATCTCCTGGGCCCGTGGGTTGTAGTAACATGGTGTCTTTGTGCGATGTTGGCAGTCATGGTGGTTGTGTGGGTTTTGTTGTGGGCAGTGGATGCTCAAAGAGGCCAGTGTGGCCTGAGGGGGGGTGATGGGGGGGGAGGAGAAGGAGGGAGGAGAAACCCGGCGGAAGATGTCGTCTGTTCACGAGGCTGCGACACTTTGGGAAATACTCCCAAAGGACGACATGGAGGTCCAGGTGACACGAGACCTTTGGAGGGTCAGAGAGGCAATGGACGGGGGGGGGGGGGGGGGTGAGGCAGCAGTTCCTACGGCTCGAGTTCTCCACCATTATCCCCAAAAACGTCTCCAACTTCTCATGAGGCTTTGCACAGTTTGGGTATTTTTTTTAAGCCACTTACAGAAGCTCAGATCCGAACAGCCATGACTTGTTGTTGTCGTCGTCGGCCTTGAGGCTTTTGGAAGGTACCAGTTACAGGGGGGGGGGTCACAGCAGATCATTCAGCTATGAATCATAACTCACAGCCGTATTGAAGGTGTGTGTGTGTGTGTGTGTGTGTGTGTGCGTTTGTCTCCGTTCGTAGTGGAAATTTCCCCCTTTTTTTTCTCTAATTGACCTCCCAAGTGTTTCATTTATTTATTACTCCTGCGGGGGTCAAGTGCTCCTTGACCCCTGCTTTCTCCGTGCAGAAAGGAGCGCTTGCATAACGTTTGTCCACAGAGGAGTCGTGAATAGGTCGGCCTTTTCTTTTCTTTTCCTCCCTTTCTGCAGATAAGCATCAAAGAGCTCCTCTGTCTCGCCGCCTCTAAAGATCAACCTTTGCTTCTCCTTCTTTTGCCCAAATGACGAATCCACCCCCCCCCCCCCCGATGGCACCTCAAATGACCCCTGGTCACAGGAAGAGACCTTTCATCAACCCTTCCCTCTTTCCTTCACTCGCTCCTTTCCAAGCAGTCCGGGCCGTGACGGACACTTTGCTCCCGTTGGTGCTGCCCGAGGTCGGCGGAGCCTTCAGGGGGCGGAGCCTTCAGGGGGCGGAGCCCGGCCCGCAAAGTCACAGTTGACACATCAGCGGATGTTCAGTTGACTCGTGTGTCGGCCGCGAGGCTCTTTGATGAAGGATCTTGTTGATGCATAAACTGTGGGGCACGAAGGCGAGTCGACGGGGGGGGGGAGGGGCAAGGCAAGACGAGCTGTAACGTTTAGGGTCTTTTTTATGTGTGAATAAAGCTCAGTTATCACTAACTGGGCGATAAAGTGGGCGGGGCCAAGGGCCGTGATAACATTAATCACGTCATATTTAATCAGCTTCTTATTAGCTGCACCATTGTCTGTGCAAAGAGGCTGAAGAAATAAATACATTATAATAAATTACATTGTTTTTATTGAAATTTTAGTTGTCAATTTTAGTCTTCCATGTCAATGATTACATGTTGATTTATTTTATTTGATAAGGGACCCCAAGACAGAGAGGTCACAAGGTCACTGGTGTGTGTGTGTTAGTTAGGAGTGTTGCCACCCCCCCCCCCCCCTGAAGAAGTAAGCAATTTATATATAAAAAATCAAAATGTTTAGAATGACTACTTGCACAGCAGTTCCACATATGACACGTGTGGTGGCTGAGAGCACCAGAGCCCCCCCCCGACCCCCCACTCTCCCCATTATTAAAGCAATAAGGTACGAGAGGCTCTACTTTATCGTCCAATAATGGAAGAGTTTGAGGTTTTATAACACGGTTACCAGCTAAATTATAAATGGTAAGTAAATAGTTGCCTTTCAGCACCAAATGTTTGGTATCACATTGCGTCAGTGTAGAGGATAAACCGTCCCCGTACGTGCATGTAAACAGCATGGAGTCCCGCTCATGGCGTCCACCTTAATGTCCGGTTTGTGAAAGCTCGCATCGCCTCAAAATGATGATTTGGGGGGTTTCTGGGGGGGTTTCTGACGATCTGAACCGAGCTAAAAGCTAAAATGTCAACTAACGGTCAGCAAAATCTACCGCGTGAACAACTACGGTACATGATCAGTGAATGATGCACCCCGTGACTCACTCTCGACCAATCAGAACGCTGGATTTCATCTACCCGTGTTTTAAATATATATATATATATATATATAGCTAAAGTCCCTATATATATATTGTGTGTGTGTGTGTGTGTGTGACAGCTCACACATGGCTGATCTCTGCAGTGCACCAGAACCTTTCATGGGGGGGGGGGGGGGGGGGGGTGAATAGTTGCTGAAGCTTGAGTCGACTTATTAGCGAGAGATTGATGCGTCTGTGTGAGGCCCTGATGGCACACACACACACACACACACACACACACACACTGCTGTAGGGGGTCGAGCGGGGAGGGGAGGGGGGGGGGGGGGGGGGCGCATCGACCCAGCTTTAATACGAACAGCAGCGGCTCGCTCGAGCGCTTTAAAGGGCCCGGTCTGCCTGGTACTGTACGTCACACACACCATGTGAAGTAGACACACACACACACACACACACACACACACACACACACACTGATAAATGGAGCTTTTCAGGCCCTGTGTGTCTCACCTGAGACCGAGAACAAAGACGGATTACAAGCCATTTGAGACGCGTCCTACATCGCCGCTTCGTCACAGGACGCACGCACACACACACACACGCACGCACACACACACACACAGCTGAAATGCGTATTACCTGCTTCATTTTTAAAAGATGTCGCGTTAAGACTTTTGAGCCGTGAAACTGCATAGAGGCAAAAGTGAGTTTTTCCTTTGTTTTAATGTGTGAAAGCAGCAGGTTTCAAATCAGTAGAAGAAGAAGTCGTACCTCGTTCACTTCCTGTGTTCCTTGAGGCTCGATTGGAAGTTTGATTTGCATAATTTAGTTTATCACTTATTCGTGTGTGTGTGTAATATTTGTACACATTTGCTGTTGAAGCGACAGCAGTAAAAAGCAGTTGGTTGGACGTCCCTCATGATGTTTCCAGATGTTTGTAGGAACATCAGGAGTAGATCCAGGTCACATGGGACACGTCTCTGCCCTCTTGATTTGGGAATCACAAAATCAACAGGATTCAGGATCAACAAACTGAATGATGACTGAGTGGGGGGGGGGGGGTCAAGGACATGTATAGGCCCTTATCTTGCGTAACCGCGGCGATAGCACCACGCTTCCGTCTTGCGTGACGAGCTCTGTGCTGTAAACAAGATTCTGTTCTGTCTCAGACACAGGGTGGGGGGGGGCGCTGTTTATCACTGGTCTAGCAGGGGGGGGGTTCTTGATTTGGATCTTAACCTTCAGCAGGCAATAAGAGCAGCGCCTTTAGTGCAACATCCACTTAAGTCAGAAACAGACCTCCTGCTGCAGAGATGATTCACGCTTTTCCTCAAACAAAATCTTCTACTAAGTCACTTTTGTTTCGTTTTTTTGTCGGTTTTTCATGTCACCGTCGTTCCTCAAACGCAACGTTTACGTAAACAAAAGCCTACTTTCAGCTTTAAGACGTGATTGTGAAATATGGAAAAGATGATTTCTAAAATAAAGTAAAGTATTTCAGCATCTTTAATGAAGTTTGGAAAACAAAAGCTCCTTAAGATGTGGACGTAGGAAATGAGAGGACTTAGTTCTCCACAATCCTTCCCTAAACCCCCCCCCCAAGGGACTTTAGCTCGGACCTCTGGGAGGTCGAGGGCCGTTTTGGGGGTCCAGCCCCCCCCCCCCCCGAATCATTCCCACAAGGCCGGATGGCAGATTAATAAATGGAGAGTGGATGATGCGCTAAAGACGCTGCTCTTATTGCCTCGGTGTACGAGCGACACACACACACACACACACACACACACACACACACACACACACACACACCTAACGGATCGGCTGGTTTAATCATTCCACCCCCCCCCCCCCATCTCATTTCCACACAGTTGGCTAAATGCTGCCTTTGTCCCGCTGTAGATTGAACTAATCAGATCTCACGTGTTCATCCAGCTCTTTGTGTAGGAGCTTCTGTTATTTGACTTTATGGAAAGTCTCATCTTCTTCTCCTCATCGTCGTCCTCCTGCTTCTTCTCATTCATCTTCTCATTCATCTTCTCATTCATCTTCTCATTCTTCCTCTCAGTTTAGTTCTCCCCCCGTCCACTTGATTCCTTCCTCCTCTTCCCTTAATGATGATGTTACTGTGCTTTCTTTCTTCCTTGAGATCTCCTTCCTGAGCTCCTCCCGCTCTTTCCTCCCCTTCCTTCCTTACGTGTGTGTGTGTTGTGTGTGTGTGTGTGTGTGTGTGTGCACCTCTCACCTGGCTCTGTATCAGACTCCTTCTCATGAGCTCTTTTTGTTTTTTCTTCTTCTTTGTCTCTTTGGCACACTGAGGCGGTCTGTTGATGTTATGACTCATATTTCTCTGCATAATGTGTTCTCATGCTCTCTCTCCACCTCCCCCCCCCCCCCCTCCGACCACTTGTTCTGTCTTTGTCCCTCCGTCTCTGTGTCTGTTTGTCTTCCAGTCGTCGTCTCAGGCCGGTTATTGTCACAGCTGTGTTTCCCCAGTTAGACGTCGTCAGAGATCAGTCTGCTGGACAGTGTGTCCCCGGTGTGCGTCTCTGCTTGTGTGTGTGTGTGTGTGTGTGTGTGTGTGTGTCTCCCCCGGTGCGGGGCGGTGCCATGGCGGTGCCTTCCCACGTCCCGGCGGAGCAAGTGTGGGAGACAAAAAGGGAAGGAGGGAGAGAGACGGACACACTGGGCGTCATTGTACTTTCTCAGGAACAGGCCTCCAAAGGCCGGTGGCTCGGGGGGGGGGTCTCGGTAGGATCGGCTCTCCGTGCCCTCTGAGACCGACCGTCTCTGCATCGTCAACCTGCTCCGAGCGATGGCAGGGACACATTTTAGTGCCGCTAGACGTGGAGGCCTCATTCGGGTTGAGAATGAGGTAGATGAGCTCAGAGAAACCACATGGCTGTCAAACCGCTTCAAGGAGAGGGAAGGGTTTAGAAGATCTCTGCCAGCTGACCTGGATGTGCCCCCACACACACACACACACACACACACACACACACACACACACACTCCACAGGTGGATATCCAAGCGTTGCTGGTGTCTTTGGTCTTTCTTTCAAAACGTGGCACTAATACCAATGTGCAGCTGCCAGCCTGCCGTCGGAGCTGATTACTGGAGCGAGAGAACCAGAGAGAGCGAGAGGGGGGGGGGAGGGAGGGAGGAGGGAGGGAGGGGGGAGAGATTCATACTATCACTGCAGCGCAGCATCAGTGCTCTTCGGTCGGCATGCAGCTGATACCGAGAGGAGGACCTTTGCAGTGTGCAGTGTGTGTTTTTTCTCACACACACACACACACACACACACACACACACACACACACACACACACACAGGTGTGATCATTCATCACTCTTTTTTTGCTTTTGTTCTCGATTCCACACAGTTCACATCTAAATTCAGCTCGCATCGTGGGAGGAATTCTGTACATAGTGCCCCCCCCCCCCCCCCTCCCCCCTCCCCCCACTTAGCCATTAACTCGTTCGCCTCGTATTTTTCGGGTGTCCGTCCTTCCTTCCTTTCTCCTGAGTGTTTGTCCGGTGCGAGAGAGGCCCGAAGGGTTGGCATGGCAGCCTGGCATAAACACACAAGACTCCTTATTGCCCCCCGCCCCCCCCCCCCCGCCAGCCGGGCCCCGCGGCCCGATTGGTAAACCTCGTATTTACTGTACATCGCTCCACAGTTTTGCTCCTTTCAGCCCTCTTTTTAGGAGGAGGAGGAGAACTTCTAATTTGAAAATCCAGCCTTCAAAATAAGACAAAGGTGGTGGATGCACACGAGTTCCTCTTGGAGCCCCCACACTGATTCTTACCAGCACACAGTGTACTAACACACACAGACACACACAGTGAACAGCAGTCTACCTGTCCTACCTGTTACTAAGGAACACACACACACACACACACACACACTTTCCTTGGTTTGTGGCAGCATTAGAGTGTGTAATGACCGTTTTTCTCTCCGTGTAACCCCCCCCCCCCCATCCCCTAGAAACTGTTGTCAATATTTATCAATCAAAAGTGCAATATTATGGATTAAATTCTTTTGGTTGTAAGGTAAAAGTGATCAAGATCACATCAATAGATTGTGTAATAATCATTTTATTGTATAATTATCTATTTTCCCTTTTCACTATTGCTAATTAAAATGACATGTGACAAGAAGAAAATCAGTCTTTATGAATGATCTTTATGAATGATCAAAGTTGTAAAAGTCCATTTATTGCTTGCAAGCAGGAGGTCAAATACACAAATGCGTATAACGGTGCTCTGTGGAGACGTCGTCTCTGAGCTTTTATACACACACACACGCACACACACACACACACACACACACACACACACACACACACACACGCGTGAATGCAGGTATGAAACGTTGCAAACCAAGCTGAGATAAGAAGGTTAAGATGTTGCCCTCCTCCCTGCAAAAGGAAACTTTTGAATCACTCGTCTCTTTGCACTTTACTTTGATACAAACAATAATCACCCCACATCTTTTACCATTACACACAACCATTAGCCCCCCCCCCCCCCCCCCCCACACGCACACACACAGGTTGATCCAGGCAGAAAGTTTAATGAGTGAACCAGCAGATCATTGTAGTGCCCCACACACACACACACACACACACACCTCTCATTTAGGTGTGTGTGTGTGTCGTCATTTACTCCAGCGACCCTTAAACCCATTCAGTGGCTCTCTGAAACTCCTCCGCTGCTCTGCACAAGGCCCCCCCCCCCCCCTCTATGGCTCTCGCTTCACTAATCGGAAATATGGTTCCCAGGTCTGTTCCCCCCCCCCACTCCCCCCCACCTGTCCAGACGCTGGGACGAACCTCCCGGCTAAGCCCCCCCACTGGGAATAAGTCCACCCTCCGTCTCCCTGGTTCAGTTGAGCCTCGTGCCTTGAGATCTTTGAAAAAACACCAGATTCCCCCCCCCCACTGAAGGAGGCTGTAGTTATTGCACTTTTTTTTGTGACCCCCCACCCCCCGCCCCTCGAGGAATTGGTAGCTGTCCTCTTTGATTGAGGTTGTGGTGTAAACAGCAGCAGGAGACAAGCGCAGCTCCTTGTTGTCACATCAGATCGTCTGTTTACACGATGCAGAGCCAGGTTTTCTCTGCTATTTTTACTCTTTGTCTTTAGTTGTGAGGTCACATGTCCAGGTGAGCGACACAAAGTATTTCCTTTTGAATACATAAAACAATAAAATCCATCCTCTCATGAACGATATTAAGTGGTGTGTTTTAGTTTGTCTAAAAGTCTACTTTGTGTGTGTTGATATTTTTTAATATTGCAACTACACACGTTGTTCACAATGATTCATTTTAATCTGGATGGAGGAGCACAAGTTGGAGGGGACAGAAAGAAGAATGTGAGGAGGACAAAGATCAATGGTCTCCGAGATAAGAGCCATAACTATTGACCTTGTGGAGAGATTTGGAATCTCAGGAATCTTTTGTTTTGTTTCAAATCTGTATCTTGAATCACTAAATGAAATGATAGAGAACAAAGGGGACTGTGGAATCTTTGTTACTTATTACTGCGACGTGACTTAAGTACAGTTAATAAAATACTCAGTTATATGATGAGCAGGTGCCAACCATACGGGTCTGATGAGTTAAAGCTGCATTCTGTAGTGACCAGCAGGGGGCGGCGACTCTGCTCCCATAGACGTCTATGAGGAAATGACTCTACTTCTGTGTAGTGACCAGCAGGGGGCGACTCCTCTGCTCCCATAGACGTCTATGAGGAAATGACTCTACTTCTGTGTAGTGACCAGCAGGGGGCGACTCCTCTGCTCCCATAGACGTCTATGAGGAAATGACTCTACTTCTGTGTAGTGACCAGCAGGGGGCGACTCCTCTGGTCCCATAGACGTCTATGTGGAAATGACTCTACTTCTGTGTAGTGACCAGCAGGGGGCGACTCCTCTGGTCCCATAGACGTCTATGAGGAAATGACTCTACTTCTTTGTAGTGACCAGCAGGGGGCGACTCCTCTGCTCCCATAGGCGTCTATGAGGAAAAGACTCCTCTCTTGATTTATTCCCTCAGTAAACCTTGTGAACATGAGTTTATGGTCTTAATCTCCAGTCTTCAGCTCTTCTTCAACACAGCGTGACGTTCATCTCGTAGATTTAGAGTCAGCAGAGCGGCCCGTGCTGATACTCGCTTGTTATTTTACGCTGATACCCAACTTCTGCACATCAGCAAATCCAAAATCAGCCTCCCTGACCGTGATGGACCCGTTGAGGTGGGTCTACAACCACCCCCCCCCTCCCCCTCCTCTCCCCTTCCTGGAATCATGGGAACTTCCTGTCTCGTGTACTGCTGACTCGAGTCTTTTAGTGTGAGTCAGGGTTTAAGAGTGTGTGAGTGGGGGTCAGTGGTCTGGCCCACTTGAGGTCAAAGTGAACCGTACGTGGCCCCCTACCCTCTAAAATGAGTGTGACCCCTGACTTCGAGTCAAACAGACCTTAAAGCAGGGCGGGGCTTAAATGTGATTGACAGGTCGACGAATACAGCGTCTCTAGGTCCCCCATTCCAACCAATTGAGTGTGCTCACTAACTCCCCCCCCCCCCCTTTTTTTGCTCTCCAGATGTATGGCCGCTACACCCAGGAGCTCGGGGCGTACGCCAAAGAGGAGGCGGCTCGGCTGAGGGAGAGCGGCCAGCGGGGGGGCCGCCCCCTGGACCTGCTGGAGTACAAGGGACGCTGCGCCAAGTGTCGCAGTGAGTTCCACCGCCCCCCCCCCCCCTCCCCCCCCCCCCCTGAAAATATTCCACTCTGAATAAAAGGAGAAGTTTCAAAGGCCATGAAGACCAGAATCCATGAAATGGTCGCGTTGTCATAACCTCAGTTGAAGGAGCTCAGTCCACCTTCGGTGGACCTGCAGGATGACGCGGTGGTGAGGTGTCCTCTGCATGTTCTTGTGATGTTGTGGAGGAGACATTGGGTCGAGTCCATCAATGTATTCTGTTCTTAACGTGCAACGGTCCCTGGCAGAAATAAAAGCAAAACCCTTTTCCCTTCTGGGGTCAAACACTGTGAATCCAAATGAGTGTTTAGTGGAGCGCCACCCAGTGTACAAAAAGGGGAACGCCACTCACATTTGGCTCCTACACACTCGCGTTTAGATGTTAAAATAATCCAAAAAGGACTGTTTTAAAATATCTTATTTCTTGCCTTATGTGGAATGAATGTTGATCTGATTGCAGTCATCAATAGTTTCAGAAATGACCAAATCTTGTTCAGGTCTGGTACGTAGTGATGTATTCATGTGCTTCCAAGAGCTACTCGACTACGCTTTAAAAAGAGAACCTGACGGATTTTGTCTTAATAAATGAAGAAATTTGTGTTAATGATCCAAAGTGTTCATTTTGTGCGCATGAGAAGCTGTGTGTAACAACTCAAAGAAGCAACTGCTTTTTGTTTTGTGTGTGTGTGTGTGTGTGATAAAACAGGCTGTAAAACACAAGTGGACACTATTGTTGATATGCGGTTTGTATAATAAGTTACATTTATAGTCGATCGACCTTGAAGGCTGATAAACGTTCTTGTGTGACGCTTCCATCACATGGAATGAAAAACAATCTTTGTTTGTGGCACTTTTTGTTCCGTCATGAGTGCGACGTGTTGTGTACACAAAAGGCTGCTGTTATTTTCCACTTTTGCCAACGTGGGTTTAATTTCTTTTCAAATTGCCGTTTCCCCGGCGACGCTGAGCAAGTTCCTCCACATTCCTTCTGGTGCCGCTGCTCCGTTCTGTGTAAACGCAGCGCCCCCTGCTGGGGAGAAGGCCTCACCGCACCCAGCTCTCATGGACACTAGTCTGTCCTAGAGAGGGGGGGGCAGGGGGGGGGGGGGTGTCCTCATCTCAGTGATGAGCTCTTCACCCTCCTCATCCTCCCTCTTTGTGAAGAGTGGAACGCGTTGGTCCCTCAGCAGGCGTCACGCTGACGAGATGTGATCCGAATCGCTTATACAAACGCACACAGAGCCGAGTGGAGGCGTTAAACACGAGGCGACTGGCTGAAAATATATGTAAATACCAAGAGACAGACACACACACACACACACACACACACTGCTGACGGTTATGACTGCAGCTGCTGCTCCTCACTTACTACACACACACACACACACACACACACACAGTATTCCCCTGCCAACATCTGCACAATCCCTCTTTATTATTTGCTCGCACACATGCAGTTTTGTTGATTTATATTTTATAGTCTTACATGCACACGCACAGACACACACACACACACACTTTTCATTTGCTGGTTTTGGTTGATGCCAAATTGTGCAGCTGGCAGCAGAATCTCCTTCGGATCGTCTGCACTCTCTGGCCCCGAATGAGCTGTCAGGTGTGTGTGTGTGTGTGTGTGTGTGTCCTGGCGGTGGACATCTAACGGCAGCTTGCACAGGGAGCCTCTCTGTTGTTGTAGCGGATGGAAAGTGGTTCAGTCACTGTGCAGCTCGTTGAAACATGAATAAACATTCATGCGCACGAATAGATGTGTAATATGAATAATGATGATGATACAGCTGAAGTGAAGTCAGCTGGTCCTGTTAGCGTAGCTTAGCACAGCCGCATTAACTGAGCATCTTCACTTTTGACTCGAGAGGAATTAGATGCTCAGGTTGGTTTCAAAGCTGAACCACCTGTGTCAAACCCCTTTTGTTTTGTTTCCTAGGTAACAGTTGGTGAAAGATGTCACGTCTTCTGTGACATGTATGAAGGTATGTTAGTGTATCCAGTCCAACAGAAACCTTTTAACTGAAGCCAAATGATGTAGAAAAATGAGATAACAAACATTAAGCTGCATTTAAAAAATCTCTTTTTCAAAGTGAGAAATGTTTAACTGTAGAAACTTGACAAAAGAAATAACTGCTTGGTGTTTTCAGGAACATTAGATGAAGAGATATCAGAAGAAAGCAGACTGGTATTAAATCTGTTTTTAACTGGCCTTTTGTAAATGACTCTACTTCTGTGTAGTGACCAGCAGGGGGCGACTCCTCTGCTCCCATAGACGTCTATGAGGAAATGACTCTACTTCTGTGTAGTGACCAGCAGGGGGCGACTCCTCTGCTCCCATAGACGTCTATGAGGAAATGACTCTACTTCTGTGTAGTGACCAGCAGGGGGCGACTCCTCTGCTCCCATAGACGTCTATGAGGAAATGACTCTACTTCTGTGTAGTGACCAGCAGGGGGCGACTCCTCTGCTCCCATAGACGTCTATGAGGAAATGACTCTACTTCTGTGTAGTGACCAGCAGGGGGCGACTCCTCTGCTCCCATAGACGTCTATGAGGAAATGACTCTACTTCTGTGTAGTGACCAGCAGGGGGCGACTCCTCTGCTCCCATAGACGTCTATGAGGAAATGACTCTACTTCTGTGTAGTGACCAGCAGGGGGCGACTCCTCTGCTCCCATAGACGTCTATGAGGAAATGACTCTACTTCTGTGTAGTGACCAGCAGGGGGCGACTCCTCTGCTCCCATAGACGTCTATGAGGAAATGACTCTACTTCTCTCTTGATTTAATCCCTCAGTAAACATTGTAAACATGAGTTTATGGTCTGTTTAAAATCTTCAGCAATACAGCATGATATTCATTTAGTGAATGATGGTCAAACAGACCATGCAGCAGGGATAAATATATAAATTAAAACCTAACTCTGCACATGCACAGAGCAATAATATTTGGACCTCATGAGAGAATCCGGATGTCTGTTCACACCCACGATTCCTTCGTCTCGAGGCCCTGAACAACAAGCGACAGGAGAAGGAACACGCGGCGTGCTTCCCCCGCTTTGTGGGGGGGAGCTGGTTGTTGCGTCATGCTGCCACCAGGAGGCAGCGTTGAGTTGAGAGCGATCCCTGCGTCCGTCCGTGAGCCCGTGAGACAGCAGCAGCGAGACTGGATGACAGCAGCTTGGAGCCAGAGACGCTCATCGTTAAAACGTTTCTCCGTACAGCTGAGTTTCTTTGACACACTTTTTGAAGCATCTTTACGCACGATAAAATCCGGGGTAAATTCAATTGTTTCATCCGTGATGATCAAATAGAACGGAATTAGTTCCGTGGCGACGTGAGGAGATTATATCAGAGTTAACTTCACCCTGCCGAAAGATTTAATTGAATGTTTAAAATGGTAAAACAAAAAGAAAAGATGGATTATGGGGGAATAAATCTGTGTCAAATTGGGCACCGTGACGAAGGCCGAGAAGATTCTCCCTGACGGCCTGCAGACACACACACACACACACACACACACACACACACACTGTTAGCAGCTGTGTCCATAAGGTGATGAAATATACGCAGCCTTTTTTCTTTCAGTCTGTCAGTTTCCTTCCGTCGGTTCAACCGCGCCGTTACGTCATTTAATTGGTTCCCGGACACAGACGCACACACACACACACACACACACACACACAGACTCGCACACACAGACGCACACACAGACGCACGCGTTTCGCTTCAACAGGTGTGATGTCAGCAGGAGCCTAGCGTGGCACCACATGTTGCCATGGTGACCGCCAGGCGCCTAGCGACAGTTCCTCACATGCTCTCATCTTCTTTTCCTTCTCTTTTCTTTCTTCCATTTCGCCCCCTCGACCCTCCCCCCCCCCTTCCCATCCTGCTCCCGTCTGTAACCCTCCATCACCGGCGTGATTGAAAAGCTGGATTTAAAATGGCAGAGCAGAGAAGCTAACCGATCGGTGCAGGTGGGGAATCGCCACACTGGTGAAGCGACACACACACAAACTCACACCAACACACACGCTGGTTAAGCGGTGACACTAACAGTGTGCGTGTGTGTGTTTTGCCCTCTGATCTAAACGTTTAACGAGGATCAGAGAAACTCAGCCGGATTGGAACATTTCTCAATTAACTTTATTTGACTGTAAAACAACAACAACAACAACCTGAGGAATGAATATAAATCACTAATCTCCAGGAAACATTCTGGTGAGGAAATACCGAATTTCCTAAACCTGACACATGATTGATCCACTTACGTTGGGAGCGGCGTGGAGCACGCTGATGTCACAACCACATCCCCCCCCCCACCCCCGCCCCTCCGATGTCGCCCACCTGTGGCTCGAAACTTTTCAAGTTTCTAAATGAGACTCAGTGATGGCGCTGGTCCTGTGTGTGTGTGTGTGTGTGTGTGTGTGTGTGTGTGTGTGTGTGTGTGTGTGTGTGTGTGTGTGTGTGTGTGTGTGTGTGTGTGTGTGTGTGTGTGTGTGTGTGTGTGTGTGTGTGTGTGTGTGTGTGTGTGTGTGTGATTTTTGGCGTCAGCAGGCTGATGCACGTTCACTCGCCAAGGTTTGAGACACCATAGGAACATATTTGAGGGAAATACCTTTTTCCTTCAAGTCTTAAAAGTTAAAGTTCAACAGATTAAAGTTTAAAACTAAGATTGTCTTTCAGACACAGAAGGCTACGAGTCTGTATCCAACTCCCCCCCCCCCCCCCCCCCCCGTGCCCTCTCCAATCCTTCCCTCCACTATGCTCTCTTCACTGACTGCCATCCATCACCACCTCCTCCTCCTCCTCTCCATCGGGTACAATCCCTCCGACTCCGTCCATCTGAGCCCCGTGTTGAGTTATTACTGTCTAACCATCCTGAACACACACACACACACACACACACACACACACACACAGATATTTCTCCATACTTTGCAGGTTTGTATCCCGACCTGGAGAAGAGTTTTTGATGACATTAACGTGTTGCTGATGCATACGTCAGCTGATGTGACGGAGGTGATGCAGTTTGACTGATGATGAATGCGCTGATCCTTACCTTGCTGCCTCTCATTTAAATTGTGATTCCACGTCTTCAACCTCTCAATGTTTAAGAGGAAAAAGAAGCCAAGAAAAGGAAAATGTAAATGTAAAAATATTAAATCAAACTAAACCAGTTAAAGCTAGCTCCATGTGTGGAAGACTCCCACTGACTGTTTCCAAAATGTAGGCTAACTAGTAAGTTAAGCTAACTACTGTAGCTAGTAAGCTAACTAGTAAGTTAAGCTAACTACTGTAGCTAGTAAGCTAACTAGTAAGTTAAGCTAACTACTGTAGCTAGTAGGCACCCACAGTGACTCGCTCTCAACCAACGAGAACGCTGGATTTCATCTAACCAAATTATAAATATTGAATTATTATTATAAGCTCACCGCGCGAGCACAAATTCCCACACCGCTGTGCATAGTTACTGTTGCTAAGCCACGATTGGTCAGTTGCCTCTCTTGGGCGTGGCTAAGCACCTGTTGGCCTCTCTCCTCCGTTAATACAAAAAAAGTGTTTATTTAACTTATTTACTTTACTTAAGTTGTTTAAACTTATTTACTTTCTTCTCCTCCCACCCACCCCTCTTCTCCTCCTCCTCCTCCTCCATCACTCCTTCCTCCCCCTCTCTCCTCTCTCCATTCATCGTGCTGCAGAGTTTGCACAGTGGAGACATCCATCACAAACTAATGATGTTGTGTTGAAATATTGATGTTTTGAAGGATTGTGTGTTTGGGGGAGGGGGGGTTAACACACTTTGCATCCTAAGATGGCACAGGGACACACACACAGGGACACACACACAGGGACACTGCTGGTTAACTCTGATGTGGTTTGTCCCCCAGGGTCAGGGTACCCGTATGTTCTCCCAGCTCCAGCCAAGGACTTTGTCTCCGGTAAACAAGCCAGCAAAAAGTCCGTATCACCCCCACGCCCCCCCTCCAGCTACCTGCTACCCCTCCACAACCACATTGCTGTCCCTCCATTAATCTGTCCTCCATTAACCCCTGAGAGGTGGTTGAACTGCCTCGAGCTGCTTCACAAAAGTTTCCCCCTTCGCTTTGTTACCTGTTAACAGCAGTTCAAAGGTCACACGCTCTGTGTGTATGTGTGTGTGCGTGCGTGCGCTCGCTCGCTCGCTCTGTGGCTTCATATTAATCAACGGCCAACATGACAAACCTCTGTCTCCACGTCAGAGAAAAGACTAACTCTCCAAGCCCTGCCCTACTACCCCCCCCCCCCCACCCCCACGAGCACTAATGGAAAGTAATATAGAGACCTCTGCAAGTGTGTGTGTGTGTGATGGATGGTTCTGATTAGGCAGTGCAAGCTGCAGACAAGCCTGATGATCAATGTTTATTTTCTTCTCCTTAAAAACAGATGAATGTTCCATTGACACACACACACACACTCTCACGCTTGCACACACACACACACACACACACACACACACACACACACACACACACACACACACACACACACACACACACACACACACACACACAAACACGCATCAGGTTCTTTCATCAACTGTGCGCAGTGTGTTTCGGCAACTTTCCCCCCTCTACTCCATGAGAGACGGATGGTGTTTTTGCCTCATTTCACCACTTGAACATGTTTGTATGCATGAACACACACAGCAGATAAACGTGTGCATGTGCACCACACACACGTCTGTGCCGTGTTGGAACAAATGCAAATGAGGGAGATGCTCTGACATTGTTTCACACCACGGCATGAAAGTGCAAATTGAAGCGTGTTTGTGTGTCTGCAGAGCACTGCAGAACGGAAGTGCTGACTCTGCTACAGCGGAGATGGGCTGGTGGGGGGGGGGGACAACAACAAAAAAAGGGAACCGGACGGACGCAGAGCGGAAAGGGAAGGCTGGTGTGAAGGAGGACTCGATGGGGGGAGGAAGCAGGGAGATCGGAACTAAAAAGAGAGAGGAGAGGAATGAAAGGAAAGGGGGGGGGGATCCTGGAGGGTTGGATGGATAAAAATCAATTGAGAGAGAAGCAGGTCCCTTCGGCTTCTGGTTCACTGGGCTTTCATCAGGGAAATGAAACGACTTACGTCTCCCCCGTGTGACACACACACACACACACACACACACACACACACACACACACACACACACACACACGGATGGAGCCGCTCCAGTCGTGGTGGGGATGGTGGAACTTTTTGAAGCTTTAATGAATATGTTGTAAAGGGGTTTATACTTTATGTACATCTTTAAATATTAAGAGATTACCATATATATATATATATATATATATATATGATACTGCGGGTGAAATCATTATTGAACAACTTTTTCTCAGTAAATATATTTCCTAAGGAGCTATTGACATTAAATTTTCACCAGATGTTGGTAACAACCCAAGTAATGCATGCACACAAAGAAACCAAAACACAGCAGTTCAGAAATAAAGTTATGGGAAAAAGTATTGAACACATGAATAAAGGGACGTGCAAAAAGGTCTGGAAAGACAACGGCTAAAAACGTTTTCATCAGTAATGAAAAAGCAATCCAGACCCATGTCAGTGCACATTAATATCAGCTGGTTCCGTCCCAACTGATGGCCTTCAAAAAGGTCTCAAGGTGTCACACGAGACACGTCCCATGATGGGTAAAAGCAAAGAGCCGTCTCAAGACCTTCCAACCTAATTCAATACTTATTTCACCCGCTGTGTGTATTCTTGAGATGTAGAATGACCTTTATTGTATAGGACATACAGTAACTGCCCAGCAATCCCCCCCCCCCCCCTTCCCCTCCAACACACACACACACATACACACACACTATCTTGGGGTTTCTGTGTAAAAAGAGCTGAGTGGTCACATTTTTCTGAATCAACCGTATTAATGCTAATCTAATTAAGTTGCTGGTCTTCAACACAGCGATGCATTTCTAATTGAATCCCTCTCGTGCGCATGCTGCTGCATAATAAATGTGTCCACACACACACACACACACACACACACGCACGCATTTAAAAGGTGGATCGGCCTCGTCAGTACGAAACCGAAACGTTTATGTTTTAAAAAAGCTCGTCTTACATTTTACGCTCTCGCATGTCACCTCCCATAACAAATGAGGTGGTGGTTTGAATAATTGGGTTTTATGTGGGAGTGGTGTGTGTGTGTGTGTGTGTGTGTGTGTGTGTGTGTGTGTGTGTGTGTGTGTGTGTGTGTGTGTGTGTGTGTGTGTGTGTGTGTGTGTGTGTGTGTGTGTGTGTGTGTGTGTGTGTGTGTCCTGCATAATCACACCAGGATCTAACAGACACGTTGGTCTCCTCATGATAGACCCAGCGTGTGATGGATGGATGTTCGGGGCAGTCTGATGTGTACAAATAGTCAGAATGTCGCTAATTACAAAGTCTTTTCTTATTGGAGACCCCAGACCACTGCAGGAGAGGGCGGGGGGCGGGGGGGGGGGGTGGGGGTTATTTCCATGCAGCCCAGCAGGTGTCAGGAGCCGCATGTACAGAACATTTTACTTTCTCAGCAACAATTTTGTGTTGTTTTTTCTGCAATTTTAAAGTAGTGCTGCTCCGTGAGGAAGAGGAGGAGGAAGAGGAGGAGAATCTCGGACCACGGTCAGAATTGTGACAGTTGATCTCCAGAAACACGAGGAGGTCGCATTTAAAGGTTTTCTCACGCTGTCCAGACAAGTCAGAGGGATTATTTGGGGGTGAGGGAGTGGGTGATCGGGGGGGGGGGGCAGCTGTCAGTGGGTCCGTACTGTACCCTCCCGCCAGGCCGGGAGTGTAACGCTGTGTAACCAAGGCAACCTAAATGAGTCCCGGCAGGTACGTGGCCGCTACCTCTCGCATCGAGGTGAGGGGGGAGAGAAGGGGTGAGGAAAGGAGAGCAGGAGATTAGGCCTGTGAGGGAGGAGATGAGAGGCAAAGTCAGGGGTTGAATGTGATTAGCAAAAGGCTGTAGACGAAGGGAGTCAGCGGGAGGGGTGATTGGATCAGGGGGAGGGGGGGGGGCGTGGAAGGGGGGGGAGCGGTGCAGAGGGTGAGTCAGAAGGCAAAGGAGAGGGATTGGGAACCAGCATGCTGCTTATTGCATGTCATGTAGGATAAATGCAGCAACCAGTCTCCTGTGTGTGTGTGTGTGTGTGTGTGTGTGTGTGTGTGTGTGTGTGTGTGTGTCAGAAAAAGCTATTAAGAGCCAACTAAAAAGCAAAAAAACTCAAGCACGCACACTGACACACACACAAACACACACACGTTCAAAGGCACAACAAAAGTCATGTGTGCACACATGCATTCATTTACATTGAGTAGTGTGTGGGTGACAGAAGGTGTCCAAGAACACAGACGGCCTCACACACACACACACACACACACACACACACACACACACACACACACACACACACACACACTGGACGTAAAAATCTGTGAAGTGATAGCAAACAAAGGTGTGTGTGTGTGTGCTACACAGCTCCTGGAAGTGTTGATTTGGGGGGGGGAAGGTGTACACATAAGTGTTTTTATGCAGACCCCCCCCCCCCCCTCCTGCTCCCACACTCCACTTGTAGGTTACATTATTTTTTTTTTTACCTCACCAAATAATAATAATAATAACAATGAGCATTTGTTGTGTGCTCTGGAGGAAGCGTGTTTAAGGAACGTTTATTTATTATTCATTTAACGCGGCCTTGAATTTGTCATTTTGAAATCCGTGAATAGAAAATGTCAAAGCTCAGATGTGTCTTTAGTCTGTCTGCAGGCAGGAGTGAGACCAAAGATTTGGTTTTAAATACAACGACTAACTGCTTCAGCCCCCCCCCCGAACCCCCCCCCCCCCCCCTTCGGGTGGTGTGGTGGTGTCTTAACGTGTGGTTCTATCTCCCTGCAGTCTGCACGGTGCGCTGTCAGAAGTTCCTGATCTCGCGGGTCGGGGAGGACTGGATCTTCCTCATCCTGCTGGGACTCCTCATGGCCCTGGTCAGCTGGATGATGGACTTCTGCATCGCCATCTGTCTACAAGGTGAGGGAGGGGGGGGGGGGGGGGGGGGGGCGGTTTGGAGCACGAGGTGGAGGCAAAGGCTCCTCCAGGAACTGATGACATTAGATGCAGGCAGGAAGCGATGATATTCTAGACTATTCCAATTCAGCCAGAACACCTTCTGAATGATGGGCCCAACGGGGGGGGGACGTAAATAATGCGAGAGAGAGAGATCGCTTCGAGCCCTCAGGACATTCGTCTGAAAAACACTGCAGAAGTTCTCAATGCGTTGCCCACGGCGACGGGATGAAGTTCTTAAAGGGGTCGAGGAGGGGGAGGAGAGCGTTTTAGGAGGAAGCTCGTTGGGAAGAGGAAGTGAGGGAAGACGGAAAGGAGTCAAGGAGGATCAAAGGATGGATCGAATGTGTCTTATGGCATCAATCAGGTGGGGGGGGGAGGGCGAGTGGTCTTCCAGGAAGAGGAAGAGGAAGCCAGACGTCTTAAAACCCGTTGAAGGAAGTCGATCTGGAGCCCTTTGGGACCAGCTCTAATTCAAATGGATTTCTCCAGTTCTGTGTGTGTTTTGTGCGTTTTGTGCTCTCAAGGAGGAACCAACCCAGTCCTGTCACTTCCAGTTATAGTGTACAGTTCTTTTAATTGGATACAGAACATGAGGAACCGGCTGTCCTGAGACACACACACACACACACACACACACAGTTCATCCGACGGCTCCCCCGGTTGTACATTAATGTGTGTGTGTTTGTGTGTGTGTGTTCACAGCACAGAAGTGGATGTACGGGGGTCTGGACAGTAACGTGTTCCTGCAGTATCTGGCCTGGGTCACGTACCCCGTGGTCCTCATCACCTTCTCAGCCGGCTTCACGCAGATCCTCGCGCCCCAAGCTGTTGGTACGACCACACACACACACACACACACACACACACACACACACACCATTCTATCCTGCATTTCAGTTTAAAGACACACAAAAGGAAAGTGTTCCCAGGATGCACAGGAATACAAATGGCCCCTTTGAGAATACTATTACAAAAGAAAAGGGCACAAATTATCACGTTGAATGCATTTTCTGAGGAAATAAAAAAGAAAATGCATCACCTTTAAAGTCTTTGCGGTCTTTTTTTCATCCTGACATCCCCTTTAAAGAATTATTTATGAAACACGCTTCAGCCAAAGGGCTTTAGAACATCAATAGGCAGTGCAAATAAAACACATTCTTTAAAGTACAATTAAAAAACAACTGATTTAAGACCCGGGAGAATAGACCGAAACAAACAAGCTGAAAATAGAAGAGACGTGGAGGCCTAAAAAAGGGCAAAGAATTTAATTAAATTACATTTAATAATGTAGTAATGGAAAAGTGTGTAAGAGGTTTGAAAAAAACCTACGGGAAGGAGGGTCTTATGCAAAATCCCACAAAGGACACAACATAATGGACACCGTTGATGGACCCAGGCTAGCTGTGCTAAGCTAAGCTAAAGCGGTCTTCTTCCCTCCTCTGCAGGGTCCGGCATCCCAGAAATGAAGACCATCCTGAGAGGAGTTGTGCTGAAGGAATACCTGACCTTCAAAACCTTAGTGGCCAAGGTCATCGGCCTCACCTGCGCTCTGGGCAGCGGCATGCCGCTGGGCAAAGAGGTAACACACACACACACACACACACACACATGCAAACATTCCCATTACAGTACAGTCTCATTACGAGTGACTCTGAAGCGAAATCTATTCTCCAGCTGGCCTCTTCATGTCGGCAGCGTTCTCACCTGCTGACCCATAATTCAGCAGTTCTGTGGATTTTGATTCACAGATTTGAAAGAAAGGCTTGGAATTTATTTACAGAATCAGTGCATATATACATTTACCTCTAAATATATGTACAGATCGATATATTAAGCTAGTTAGCCAGCCAACTGTTTCTCTCACCGCTGTTACGGCCAGCTCGTTTTGACCGCAACATAAAGAACACAAGCCCACTAAAATTAAACGCAAGAGTTTATTCAAGCTTTTTCAATAACTGTAACTAAACAAACAAAGTCTAGGTTCAAACAAAAGGGAAAATCATAGTCCAAATGGGGGAGAGAGAAAAGGTTGGTATGCATTGGATAAGACAACAAAGGTAGGCCAAAGTGACGTCTCCAGAGGCAGTCGCTCCCCTGGAGGAAGAGGCGGGGCTGTTGAGAGGGGAAACTAGAGTTTTATCCCCTCCACAATCAAAAGGTAATATGGGAGCAGGGGTGTGCGATCTCTCACGCCCTCCCTGGAAGACACCGCCACCAGCAGGCAAGCAGGTGAAGGGCGGGGTCGTAACACCTCCCTCCTCAAAAAAGATTCGACCACGAATCTAAAAAACAAGGAAACAGTCACTACACTAAGAAAAGATACAACAAAATTTCTAGATTTCCGAGAAAACGTCTTCTGCTCCTCTTCATGCTCCAACATCTCTGGGCCCCAGAGATGAAAAGAAAAGGAAGAACAGGCAACGCAGCAATGTTACGCTCTAGAAAGGGCATCAGCTATTATGTTATCTTTTCCTCGAATGTGCTTAATCTCAAGATGGAAAGGTTGTAGAATGAGACTCCAACGCATCAGTCGCTGGTTTGAATTCCTCATTCTATTTAAGAAAACCAACGGATTATGGTCCGTATAGATGGTAATAGGCGCAGCAATTGACCCTAGATATACCTCGAAATGTTGTACGGCCAACACTAGGGCAAGAGCTTCCTTCTCGATGGTAGAATATACCTGTTGATGTCGATTAAATTTCTTAGAAAAGTAGCTTACAGGATGTTGAACCTGGTTCGAATCCTCCTGTAAGAGAACAGCGCCCGCACCGCAAGCACTGGCATCAATGGCAAGACTAAAGGATTTTTCAAAATTTGGAGCCGTCAAAACAGGAGCACATGCCAACAAAGCCTTACAATTTTCGAAAGCTTGCTGACATGTCTCGGACCATTTAAAAGGTATCTTCGGACTCAACAAATCTGTGAGAGGTGAGACTACACTGGCGAAATTTTCGCAAAAACTTCGATAATATCCCACCATGCCAAGAAACCGTCGCAACTCACGACGAGTGGTGGGAACTGGAAAGGTACAAATGGCTTCTACCTTAGTCTCAATGGGTTTTACGCAACCATTGACGACACACCGCTGTACATTTCAGTCACGAGCTGTATGGGCGACCTTCGTTGGTGACTTTCATTTTGATCTGCCTCTAACTGTGCTCGACACCCCCCCCCCCAACCCCCCCCCCCCCCCCCAACCCCCCCCCACAGAAAGAATCCGCAAATCCAAGGCTGTTTTTTCTGCCTCTGAGACGGCAGTGAAGAACTCACTTTGTGCCTCATAAACAAACAGAATCTTACACATCCAGCAGCAACGTTCTACAGTAGCTGAACCTCCAAGGAAAGTGGAACAGCCCCCCCCCCCCCCCCTCCACCCCTCCCTCGCCTTCTCCCTACCCGGCTCGTTCCTGTTCCCTCACCCCCCCGCGGCATGAATTACAAAGTGACGAGAGTGCCACATGCTCCAAGTTAAGGAGTTCTGGTTCTGGTCTAAACCCAAAGGGAGGGGGGAGCTCCAGCCTCGCTGTGCAGATGTTGTTTACGTCGTGTGTGTGTGTGTGTGTGCGTGTGTGTATGTGTAATATAGTGTTGTTTTTCAGTATATTTTCTTTTTTAGTGGAAAACTTTTCCAGGTGAATGAGGCTTCTCCCAAAAGACTGTCTAGCCTGAAGACATTCTGAGAGGAAACTCTACGTCCTACACACACACACACACACACACACACACACAGGCCCAGTTCCGATGCCTCACTTCTAATCCCTGTGGTTCCCCTCTGAGCTCCATCTCCAGAATGTTCACTGGGCCTTTGAGGTCGTTGGGTCACATGCACACGTAGTAAGAACTTGTTCCCTCTCTCGTCCCGTCAGGGTCCGTTCGTGCACATCGCCAGTCTGTGCGCCGCTCTGCTCAGCAAGTTCATGTCTCTGTTTGGAGGGATTTACGAGGTGAGTCTTCTTCATCTTCTTATATATCTATAATACATTTTTCTTCTTTCACCGCTCAGTTTAACGGGTTTTAACAGCAAAACTTTACGTGAAAGGATCTATTGTGTCGCCACGTGAGTTTCATCGTCCAACAGCTTTAAGCTCAACGATTAAATGAAGGACCCCTGTCATCAATAAGGACTCAACCAGCACAACGGTCCTGCTTTGGTCCCTTCTTCCCTTCATTAGAAAACACAGATTTTTGCAAACTGGCTTCTAAAACTAAAACTAATGCAATGAATGTTATTTTGAGCTTTTTTTCCTTGTTTGGGACACACATGGACGGAGTTGTTGTGCGTCACTTCCTGGGTCAGAATGAAGAGGAATGGGGTGGAAAGAGGGGAAGAGGATGATAACAGCAGGTGAAAGAAGAACACAGAGAATGAATTATGACGCTAGGGGAGTGAACCGATGCGTCCTTATTTCTTCACTTTTTTACTTGCATCTTCATTTCAAAGCAGAGAGATTAAGAAACCAGCTTCAACGCCTGACAAAAGGCTCTAGTTTTCTTCACATTTGTTTTTTTTCGCATCAATGAATGAATTGTGAATTAATTAATGAATCTCTTGTGAAGTCAACAACTGGTTCAACCCCCACTTTATAGATTCTGTAATCAGTTCTATCATTCTCTGCACTTTGTATCTTCAGGGAGGAAAAGCAACACAGCAATGTGATTCCTCTTCCACACACACACACACACACACACGACTAAACCATAACTTCTAGTGTTTAGCTCCTGTTATTCGTAGAGCACATCGAGCATCTTCAAACACATACAACACCTACATTGAAGCTTTGTGGCGAAACATTCCGTCGGTATTAAACGTGATGTTTCTTCAATGGGACGTTGCTGCAGGCTCAGGGAACCTTGTCAGCCGTCTGTTAAATTTGTCTCTCACTCCCACGCGTCCTGAAGGAGCCCAGTCTCGCCGGTATCAAGGTAACCCAATCGCTCATTTCCCAGCATGCCCGGCGGTCGATGTCCCATCATCCCCTCTGGCTGAATCTCGTCATGTTTCATGCTGCAAAAAGAAGTTGAAGCAGAGCTTCATGTTTATTTTAGTATCCATTTCACCTTTGGAGTCTCCACTAGAATTACTGAAGTGATTCGTTTGAAAGACGTACTTTGACAGGAAGAGAATCAATATGAAGTATTTAAATAAAACAAGGAGTATTTGCTTCTTGCTTGACTGAAGATGATATTTATCACAGCTTTAAGCTTTTCAATATTAAGTAGTCTTTTTTTTTAATAAATATTTTCCTACAAAAGTGGTTCCAACTCAATAGCTAAAAACTGAACTGTATTATTATTATTATTTATTATTATTAGTGTGTGTGTGTCTCTGTACACTCTGTCTTATCCTGCTCTCTCTCAAACACACACACACACACACACTAACCTCTCTCTATCACTGCCATGCTGACAGAAGTCTCGTAGGAAGGAAGGTAAGTGAGTTTGGGCCGTTAGTCCCGGCCCCAAACATAGAACTCAGTTTCCCAACGTGCACTGTGTGTCTCTGAAGGGCTTTTCTGTGAGAAGTGTTTGTGGGGGGGGGCTCTTAGGCTCTTACTTTGAGGCGGAAGCATGAAACTTCTTCATAAACCAACATTTGTTGCTCCATCAGCTTTGTTTGTTTTCTGATATTTCACTTTTTCAATTGTGTTACAGTGACTGGTTACTACCCATAATACCCCAGATCAGATGATACACATATCAGCACTATAAATACACTCATCACAAGAAGATGAGATATCAATGTAACCTGCTACGCTGTATGATCCACCACGTGTGTGGTCACTCAAGGAGCCCAACGGGGTGAAAGGATGAAATGAAACCCGTCTGAACTCTTCCGTCCTCAGAACGAGTCGAGGAACATCGAGATGCTGGCGGCGGCGTGCGCCGTGGGCGTGGGCTGCTGCTTCGCCGCCCCCATCGGAGGTGAGCGAACCGACATCGGGCTTCAAAAAGACGTTTCATTGCCACAATAATTATTTGAAGGTTTTTTTAATGCACCCGTGGAAGTGTTTGTTTTTTTCACCACTACATGTGACCCATGTTGAGTGTTTATGGCGGTCTGATGCGTGGCGTTCCCTCTGTGTGTTTGCAGGAGTGTTGTTCAGTATTGAAGTAACATCCACGTTTTTCGCGGTGAGGAACTACTGGAGAGGTTTCTTTGCTGCTACCTTCAGTGCCTTCATCTTCAGAGTGCTGGCCGTGTGGAACCGGGACGAAGGTAAGGCCCCAAACAGATTAATAGATTTAAAGAACCTTCTACAATCCACAATGTTAAGGGTCTGCGACGCCGCTAAGACTCGGGTACTTCCCCGTCTGGGACTTGAATGTCGTTAAAGAAGAAAATGACTCTTCACGTCTCTTCAAGCGCCGGCAGAAAATGTGACAGTCAAACGAATTCTAAAGCAGGGGTTTGCAAAGCATGCTTTGGGGCGGGGCTACTCGCTGATTGACAGGTCTCTACGTCCCTCCTCCTCAGTCCAGATACATGTATACGGTCACTTCCTGTTCACTGGTTGCAAAAAGCCAAGATGGCGGCCTGTACAGAACGCCAAACTCTGTGCTTCAAAGCGTGGCACCACCAACCAAAAGAACATTCGGGGTCTGGGTTGTACAGTGAGATGGGGGGGGGGGGTCTCATGTTCTCCTTCCTCACTCTCTGTCCTCCTCCCCCAGAGACCATTACGGCCCTTTTTAAAACACGCTTCCGGCTCGACTTCCCCTTTGACCTCCAGGAGCTTCCCGCCTTCGCCGTCATCGGGTGAGTTTCCTTTTGATTTCACAGAAAAGAGCATGTGGAATATGAGCCCGACGTGGAGCGTACATCCTCTGCACATCCCCCCCCACCGTGGCATAAACTAACTTTTCATTGATTATTAAGAGGGAAGATGAGGTGTGTGTGTGTCAGGCGAGGAAAGTCGGTCAGTGTCTCAGCACATTGGGCCACAACCCTGACCCTGGTTCTAGAAACTCAAACGAGAATCCATCCTTTGCAAACTCCCATCATCATCTCCATCATTTATTCAGAGGTATTCGAGGGAATTAATAATGCAGGAAGATACATTTCTCCGCATTAGGTTGTCTGAGTCTGTTCTTCCTCTCCCCTCTTCCTCGCTGCTCTTTCCTCCCAGAGATGAAGAGGACTCCCACCGACAGCTCTTCCTCCCCTTTTCTGTTCGTTCCTCATCTCCTTCGTTCTCCCTTCATGTCCTTTCTCCCTTCGCTTCCTTTCCCTCCGACACGTTTCCTAGGCTTTCTCCTTTTACTCTTGTACGTTGAGACTCAACACCTTCAGCTCGTTTTGGCCGTGGTTTGTTTAAGCCTGGAATCATTTATTATTGTGTGTGTGTGTGTTGTCCTCTGCAGCATTGCCAGTGGTTTCGGGGGGGCGTTATTTGTCTACCTGAACCGGCTGATTGTCCAGTTCATCAGGAAACAGAAGGCCATCAACAGATTCCTCATGAAAAAGTATGTCCAGCCAGCTGAAAGATTGATTACTTTACTTAAGAAGATAACCTCTCCATCAGTACGTAATGGACTCACAGCTTTAGTACATCGACGGTTTCTCTCGTGGCTCTGCGGCAAATGCAGAATCTTTAAATGAAAGTCTTGATTAATTGAGGTAAAACAAGGCTTAAAAATGAGAAAAATTGTGTGTTCACCACTGTACTTAAACAAATATATTTTACTATTAAAAGTGGTTAGACATCAACTGTCCCTTGCAGAATGCAGAACTAGTTTGACTACGTTTCACTAAACCGGTTTGAACACTACCCGAAGGACCGAGGACACTTTGAGTGTTGCTAGTTACGCATGGGACCGACTGAAATGTCATGCGGTGTTCCCCAGGGTAAGATTCTGGGGCCTCTTCGGTTCAACATCTACACAACAAAAAATGTACTACAAGAAATGAACTGTCTTTATCAGATGAATATTGTAATTATCTTTTATGCATTCAGGCATTACTTAGTTAAGCAGGGTATTGGGCAGAAGGTAAACTATTACGCCATCATGATGCGTTCAAATGTCATCTTGTAGATATGTAGTTTTTGTTGAGAAACATGTGCAAACCCCAATGTTTTTCTAGCTACATCAAATAGAATATTTGCAGTCTGTGTCCCTGCAGATGAACCAGCGTTGTGCGAGGTCTGTAAACAAATGTTTTGTAGTTTTAGTTCAATTCAATTCAGTTTTAGTTCTTGGATTCTTGAAATGTAACACTGGGTGAATAATACAACAAATTTAAGTAGGGTTTTGCTTTGAGGTACTTTGTTACTTCTTCACTAACTTGTGTGCTATAGCGGTAGTGTTTTCATGCTAAATTGTTGGATACCACTTCCTCTCCCTCAGGCGCCTGCTGTACCCGGCGCTGGTCACGTTGCTGATTTCCACACTAACGTTCCCACCCGGCTTTGGACAGTTCATGGCAGGCAAGGTAGGTTCTGCACGCTAAAGCACCTCAAAAGTCTGCAGAGATGGCCAACATCTCACATCTTGATTTATCTGATGTGTTGTCCAATTTCACCCCATTCATCCGTCAACTTATCTGAATATAAAAGGCGCGCGCACACACACACACACACACACACACAGCGTTGGTAATGAGTGGATGAGTCAGGCCTTGCCCACTCCTCTTAAAACGCTCTCAATTATGTGTTTTAAATCTTTGCGTCTGGCTCTTGGGCCCTTGGCCGACGTCGCCGTGACGACGGGCGACAGCTGGCACCCCTCTCTCTGCTGTCTTTCATCTCAAGCGACATCTTTCAGGACCCTCTCAGTCCGTCTTCTTTCTGAAGGATTTTTATTTCCATACTCGTACGTTACATTTAAACCTTCAGCCAGAGGGTTATTTGTTCTCATTTTAAAGGGTGTTGTGCGGGGGTTGGGGGGCGCGCATGTTTAGTTGCATGTCAGAGTGAATGCACGTCAACGGACACGGGAACAGCATGCAGGACTTGTAGAGGACTTTTGATTGACAGCGGGCTGTGAGTCATGTGGCGTTCTGTCACATTGTTCCTTTGTGGGTCGATTGTCACGACGGATTCAGCTGACACAGAATCAACAATCGTTTATTGCCACAATGTGTACATACATGGAATTTGACTTGGCGGTTGGTGCGTGACGATAATGGACAACAAATAACACAATAAGATAAAAATATAATGAAATTTATTCTATGGGTTAGCATTTTAAAGCTATGGGTTAGTTAAGTTAAGAAGTAAAGATACAATTAAAAGGGGGGGGCCCCCGGGCTCTGTTGATGAGTCCGACTGCCTAAGGGAAGAAACTAGTTTGTGTGGCGGGAGGTCTTAGTCCTGATGGACCTCAGCCTCCTGCCGGATGGAAGGGGCACAAAGAGTTCATATCCGGGGTGAGAGGGGTCAACTGCAATCTTTCTGGCCCGCTTCAGAGTCCTGGAAGCGAACAAGTCCTGGAGAGACGGCAGATTGCAGCCGATCCCCCTCTTTGCAGAGCGGATGACACGCTGTAACCTGCCCTTGTCCTTGGCTGTGGCTGCAGCGTACCACACGGTGATGGAGGAGCAGAGGATTGACTCGATGATGGCCGTGTAGAAGTGCACCATCATCGTCTTTGGTTGAATTTCTTCAGCTTTCTCAGGAAGAACATCCTCTGCTGGGCCTTTTTGGTGATGGAGCTGATGTTCAGCTCCCACTTGAGGTCCTGGGTGAAGATGGAGTCCAGGAAACGGTAAAAGGAATCCACTCTGGTGACGGCGGAGTCACACAGGGTGGTGGGGGCGGTGCGTACCTCCTGAAGTCCAGTTCACGTGCGGCTGTCCTGTGGAGCCGGGCACGTGCAGCCGTGAGAGTTTGTCCTGCAGTAGAGACGGGATGATGGTGTTGAAAGCAAGCAAGTCCACAAACAGGATCCTGCTGGACCTGTTGGCTCTGTAGGCAAACTGCAGGGGGTCCAGGAGGGGGTCGGTGAGGGACTTTAGGTGGGACAGGACTAGCCGTTCAGGACTTAATGACTACAGAGGTTAGGACAACGGGTCTGTAGTCGTTGCGTCCTGTGATCCTGGGCTTCTTGGGAACAGGGATGATGGTGGAGGCCTTGAAGCAGGCTGGAACGTGGCATGTCTCCAAGGAGGTGGTGAAGATGGCAGTGAACACCGGAGACTAACGTCTCTCTCCAGAATAGAGAGGGTCGTTGCTGGTCAGGGGGGTGGGGGAGGGGAGGGTAAGAATAAAAAGACACGAAAAGCTCATCATTGAATCTATGCGTTTATAACCGGTATATGAACACCTCCCCCCCTCTAGTTGACCCAGAAGGAGTCCCTGGTCACTCTGCTGGACAACCGGACGTGGGCCAAGCAGGGCATCGCCGAGGAGTTCGACTACATCGGACACTCGCAGGCCTGGACGCACCCGCAGGTCAACGTCTTTGTCACCCTGGTCCTCTTCATCGTCATGAAGGTAGGACTAAGCGAGGAGAAGGGGGAGGGGGGGGAGGGGACTCTATTGTGTGAGTAACAAATACATTTATATCTGGTTTTAAATGTAACACTTAACGTTGATGCTACACAGAAACATAACGCGCTCGTCCCATGTGTGACGTGGGGATGAGATGTGTGCAGTAGAAGAACAGAAACGCACACTTCTACACACACACACATTTCCAACTTTAATCCTCAACCAGCAGGAACACCATCGAGCTGCTCTCAGCATCAGTTTGTGTCTCTCCGTCACACACACACACACAGTGAGGCTGTAATGCTGCGTCTAATTAGAGCCTTTGCTTTTCCTCGAATTCAGCCTGGTGATCTTCAAAGGGGAGATTGCGCCCCCCCCCCCCCCCCCTCGGTTAACAAACTGTTCTTTTATTGCGCCTTGCAGCCATCTTGTTTCTTCACTCCTCGAAGTGAGAAACTTCTGCAGCGTCTCTGGATCCAGCGGCTCAACTTACAAGTATAAATGTCCTGCGTCATAACTGCGGCTGTACCTTTGACCTGAGAATCCTTCCTCTCTTTTCCTCTTCCTCACAGTTTACCCCCCCCCCCCTCCCCCTCACACACACACACACACACACCTTCAGCCTCATAACACCGATGGAGAATTGTGACATAACTCTCATTTGTAGACTTTAACAAAGTCCATAATCGCAGGCAGTTCATGGCGCTAACGTTAGCTTAGCCTCCTCACTGCAGATCCTTAAATCTGTAAAATCATTTTTTAAGCATAAATCATTTGGCTTTACTTTTGATTATCTGCGTTTGAAACTCGATGAATACCGATGAGCGATGGCGGGGGTGACCCCTTCCCCCGTTGTTGTAAGCCGGGTTTGTTTGACGTGTTAAGGAGGAATTCTTAGTTTTGTAATTAAGCAAAACGTTCTCAGTCGTCTAAAGTTCTCCGACAAGAGAACTTTTGTTTTGCAAGGAAACTGATAGTAAAACGCGTGTCTTCGGTTAAAATCTGATGAAACTCAAGAATATTGATCAAAAAGCTGCGCTGTTTCCATTGGATATCGGGTCGATGAAAGGCTGATGTTCACCTGAGAGATGTTTCCTCCTCCAGCGCTCACGAGTCCTCACACGTTCATCTTGTTTATTGGTCGGTTTAACGAGGAGGTCTTCCTCTAATGGTTGAAGGCGACGTTACGCTGGGTCTCAATGTTCCTTTCATTCATTGGAATGAACGTTGCCTGATTGTCTTCCATTCTTTTTGAAGCGACCCGTTATTGTTCCTCTACGGTTCCTCACATCCAGGGACTTTCTCTACATTTCAGCATCCATTGCTTCAGATTTGATTGGATCCCGATGCAGAAGGCTTTTGCTTTTGCTTGTTTTGTCCTCGCGGGGTTTTAAACCGACAACCCACTGGAGGCCCGAGAGGCTTCCTAGGTGGCCATTAGTCCGTCTCCTTGGTAACCCCGAGCCACCTGCAGGGGGACCCATTAGCAACAGTCATTTCCTCTGGCAGTGATCACATGGGTACGGTTGCCATGGTTAAGTCTCCTGTCCTATGAGGACACCTCTGCCAACTTCCTGTCACACTCACCTGTGAATGTGTGTGTGTGTGTGTGTCTGAACAAGCAGCTGGTTGGACTTAAAGTGTCCTCCAGGTGCAGCAGCACAGCTCGTAGTGTGTTTGTATCTCTGTCAGTGAGCACTGAATTCAGAGCTCGGGGTTAAATCTAAAGATGCCACATGTCTTTATTATTCAAAAGAAGAAAATGGTCTAAGAGGACAAAAAGAAAACTTCTTTCAAATACAATTCAATTTTCTATATTTGCTTCTTTGTCAGTAAATAAGACAATAAACAGTAAATATTTAATCTCCTTTTAATTGAATTTATTGCTGTAATATTTACCTCTTCTTGCCTCGTCTCCATCACAGTTTTACAGTTCTTTATATAGAGAGTACAGGTATATAAGTAAAGGGAGTTTTGTGGTTGTGTTTCAACAAGCCCATAAAAAGGATGTTTGTGCACATTTTTATGGCCACCCACTGCTACCATCTATTGTCCTGTTGACCCTTTAACCCTTCAGGTGGTGTCACGGCATTAAACAGCCTTGCAGTGTGTTATTTCATATTTTATTGTGAGCCTCTGTAATAAAGTTAAAGCTGCAATGTTATGAGATCCCACATCCTCTAAACCTTCTGCCTGTTATTAATGTTTTACTGGCTGAAGCCGTAGGATCACTCCCCGAGAACAACTCTGTGTCTATGGTGTCTATGGTTGTGCGTCTGTTGCTCTCCGGCGCCTGGCGGCACTCAGCGCTGATTCTCGTTGATGAGTCAGCGCCAGGATGTGAGCGTGGGCGCGTGTGAACACCTTCCCGCGTGTGTGTGTGTGTGTGTGTGTGTGCTGGGCTTGAAAATGGCGGCGGTGCAAGGTTACAGACGGAGATCCATTACTTCACCATGGCAGCCGGCCTTAATTACAGCTAACTATAGATGAGAGGAGGGAGGGATGGGGGTGGACCGGGGGGAGAGGGGGGATTTATTAACTGCAGGATTTGAGTATGATGGGAGAATAACTGGGTTTTAAGGTGAGAAGGGGCGTAGTTCATGAACACAAGAATATACAGTAGTGACCATATTCAGACGGTGTGGGAGGGATGTACAGACCTGTCAGTCAGGGTGTAGCCCCACCCTGAAGCAGCCCCTGCTCTATGGTCTGTTAAATGGACCATAATCTACTAAATGAACATCATTCTGTATTGAAGAAGACTTGAAACTAGAGATTGAGACCATAAACTCATGTTCACAATATTTACTGAGAAATCAATCAAGAAGTAATTTTCTCAGATGTCTATGGGAGCAGAGGAGTCGCCCCCTGCTGGTCAGGAGGAAGAAGTAGTCATTTTCTCATAGACGTCTATGGGAGCAGAGGAGTCGCCCCCTGCTGGTCAGGAGAGAGAAGTTGTCATTTTCTCATAGACTTGGGCACGGAGCAAGATGTGTCCTCACAGTCCTTTGAGTTGTTATTGCAGTCTTTGTTTATGCCGTGTCTTTGTTCCCTCTTTAGTTCTGGATGTCTGCTCTGGCCACCACCATCCCGGTGCCCTGCGGAGCCTTCATGCCGGTGTTTGTCATCGGTAAGACGGCCGTTCATTTCACTTCGGAAGCCGCTCTGAAGGCGTCGGCCTTTCCGTCCCTCTGTCTCCGCCTTCGGCCCCAGCGCTGCTTATTCTTCCCGTTGTGTGCTCGCCAGGGGCGGCCTTCGGTCGTCTGGTCGGAGAGAGCATGGCAGCCTGGTTCCCAGATGGCATCAACACAGATGGCACCATCTACCCCATCGTCCCGGGAGGCTACGCCGTCGTGGGTGAGTCGGACTTCCTCTCACTCTTTCTACTACTTCTCTTGTGTTTTTGCTTCTATTTTCCTAAAAGCCACATCGTCTGATTTGATTCATTAATATCGGTTCATTTGTCGGATGTGCAGTAAAATATTTTCCTCACTCGCATGAGGAGACAGGAATGAGTCTGTTTTATATATTTTCATTACTTCTCAAATGGTTTCTGCTTGAGCAGAAGGTTTCACTTCTCCTCTCGCAGCTCGTGGAAAGTCAAGATAAATACCTGAGGCTGTAAATGAGCCGTGATGAAAATGAAGCTCCAGTTGCATTTGAAAGATCACCGGATGGGACTTTATTAAAAAATAAAATAAAATAAAAGAATTGTCTGCACGGCTCAGACACCAGACGACAAAAAGGAAGACTTTCCCAGCTCGTATAACGCTGCCGAGGGCTCATAACCTACTTAAAAGTTTGGAAAGAATAACTTTTTATTCAAATCTCTTCACAGAGAAATATTTATATTATAGTTATATAAAAGCATCTATCATTTTCTTTAGGTCCACAACATGAAATAGCAAAGCTAAGTGTGTTTTTCACAGTAAAAGCATTGCATTGAGTGGCTGCGGTGTGTCAGTCTGTTTGGTTCATACATTCATGAGGCTCCGGCCTCTGTCTCTTCATTTGAATGCTCGCTTCTGTTGTGTTTAGTAGTTTTATTTTCCTCCACCTCACTCGTTGGATAAAACTCATCCACTCTGTCGGTCTCCATGTGGATGTCATGTATTCTTATTCTCCTCCCTACTGTATAAGGGATGGTAAAAACATTACCTTTTGGAAATTATGTTATTATGTTACGACACCCTCCCTTTTATTTAGCACCAGACACCACCTTGAAAAACCACCATCCGTGTTCTTCTGCCACTAAAAAAGGTGCGGCGGCCTTGTCGGGCGCTGTCACCCACACGGTGTCCACGGCGGTCATCGTGTTCGAGCTGACCGGTCAGATCTCCCACATCCTGCCGGTGATGATCGCCGTGATCCTGGCCAACGCCGTGGCCCAGTCGCTGCAGCCGTCGCTCTACGACTCCATCATCCGCATCAAGAAGCTGCCCTACCTGCCCGAGCTCGGCTGGGGGCACCACGAGTACGTACCGGGAGGGGGGGGGGGGATACATGAAGTGTATCAGGTTGTCTCATTACGGTTTTTGGACCAATGTCACGTTTCTGTGTAACGACACGCTGTCTGTCCCCTGCTGGGCGTTGTGTGCGAGATGTGAATCTGATTTTTAAAAAACGCCAGGTCGAGAGGGACGACAAGCCGTCATTTGCCTATTTTTTCAGAAAAAAAGGCAAATGACAAAAAATGTGATACTCTTTTTGTAATCTTATAGATATGCTAACTTTGCTTCACTACATGTTAGCATGCTAACCGTAGCAAGTTAGCATGCTAACCTTATTAATACGCTAGAGGCATGCTAATGCTACTTTTAGCTCAAATTGGATAACAAAAATGTAAATATTTTGGAATAAAGTCCTCATTGGGCTTCTGTAGTGAATCGCGTGCAGCTCTTTAAATGGTCTCGTAAGGTCTCACTGTAGCGCACACAGGTAGTCTCTCTTTCATCATCACCTGGCGAACATTTAAGTGTGAACGCTGTTATCGTGTGGAGTGACTTCAGCAGATGTTCACATCTCCGCATTAAGCTCCTTCAGGCGTCTTTGGACAAACTGTCAGCGTTGCATTATGGGTATGTATCAGGTTTTTACGAGAGACAACCGATACTCGACCGACGGGTGGAGGCACAAAACATACTCAATGTTACACAAGTAACCAAATAAACCTGAATTATCTCCGTTGGAAGCTTCAACCAATTGAACTTTTGAATTATAACCTGAATCGGGAACTTCATTCAATCAAATCATCTTGACACACACACAGTGTGTGTGTGTGTGTATTTGTGTGTGTGTGTGAGAGAGAGATACAACTTGATCATCTATCATCAAAAATATCAAATTATCTTGACAATATGCCATACGTTGTTAGAAGTTGGCGAGGCGTAGAAATGATTGAACTGTCAACTGGTGTGAACTCAATGTTGACACACACACAACTACACACACACACACACACACAGAGAAATGTAATTTCCTTGAATCATCTATATTTAATAACACACACTATAAACTTGAGTCACAGCGCAGAAAAATCGCACTTCTTCCTCTGGTTGTGTTGTTACTGCAGCAGCATACGAGAGCGAGGGAGGGGGGGGTGGTACTGAAGGTAGTGTGGCCCCTTCGAGCTGAATGTGATTTGCACTCAAACTTGAAATGATCCATCACACACGTACACACACAGGGAGACTTGTGTAAAGCCTGCCGCCATAATGGCGTGAACATTTGCTCGCACACCCACACGGAGATGCAGAGAAATGGATTTTTCTCTTTTATATATGTATAGCTTTTTCAGACATGAACACGCACACATTTATATATTTCCGCTGGTTTCTAATCAGACCAAAACACCCACTGACACCTATCTGCATTCTGGCCGGTTGGAGTTGGTTCACTAAACTCCGGGTGGAGGAGGTGGAGCGTCTGCAGCGATCACTGTGACAAACGCATCAACACACGGAGAGACGCCAATAACGCTGATTCTTTTACATTACATGTCATTTAGCTGACGCTTTTATCCAAAGCGACGTACAATAAGTGCATTTCCACATAGAGATACAAACTCAGAAGAACAAGTAACAAGAAAGTACAATTTTCATCAAATAAGCAGTTTCAAAACTTGTTATAGGTACAATTGTGCTACAATTTGTTAGTGCTACGGTTTGCTAGTGTTTTAGTCAAGGTAGAGTCTAAAGAGGTGTGTCTTGAGTTTTGAGCGGAAGATGTAGAGGCTCTCTGCAGTCCTGGTAGCTCATTCCACCATCTGGGAGCCAGGACAGCAAAGAGTCACGATCTCGCCGAGTGCTTTTCTCTCAATGAGGGAGGAACAAGCAGCTTGGCAGATGCAGATCAGAGTGTGCGGTTTGGGATGTAGGGTTTCACCATGTTCTGGATGTAGACTGGACCCGATCCATTCACAGGATGGTACGTCAGTACCAATGTTTTGAATTGGATGCGGGTAGCCACTGGTAACCAGTGAAGAGAACGGTG
Source organism: Pungitius pungitius (assembly GCF_949316345.1). Classification (NCBI taxonomy): domain Eukaryota; kingdom Metazoa; phylum Chordata; class Actinopteri; order Perciformes; family Gasterosteidae; genus Pungitius; species Pungitius pungitius. Next base: position 1,999,710 of record NC_084902.1, read on the forward strand.
AAGTGGTGTGGGAGTATTTCGGAAGGTTGAAGACCAGTCAAGCTGCTGCATTCTGGATGAGCTGCAGAGGTCGAATGGCGATAGCAGGGAGGCCTGCCAGGAGAGAGTTACAGTAGTCAAGGCGGGAGATGACAAGAGCCTGAATCAGTACCTGCGCCGCCTTCTGAGTGAGAAGGGGTCGTATTCTCCTGATGTTGGCAGTCAGGGAGAGTTGGGAGTCAAGTGTCGCGCCGAGGTTCCTAGCAGTCAGAGTGGGCGTTAACACGGAGTCGCCGAAGTTAACGGTCAGGCCCTGAGTGGGATTTTATTTCCGGGAAAGAAAAGTAGTTCAGTCTTGTCTGGGTTGATCTTCAGGTGATGAGCGAACATCCACTGGGAGATGTCAGTCAGACATGTAGAGATCCGTGCCGCCACCTGAGTGTCCGAGTCGGGTAAGGAGAGAATTAGTTGGGTGTCGTCGGCATAGCTGTGATAGGAAAAACCGTGCGAGCGAATGACTGAGCCAAGGGAGTTTGTGTAGATTGAGAAGAGGAGGGGACCCAGGACGGAGCCCTGAGGAACTCCAGTAGTAAGAGGACAAGGTTCCGACACTGATCCTCTCCAAGTTTCCCGATAGGTGCGCCGTCAAGGTAGGGTGAGAGAAGAGAGAGCGCGGAACCTGTGACACCAAGTTCAAGGGCGGAGATAAGGATCTGGTGGTTTACTGTGTCGAATGCTGCAGAAGAGGAGAGCAGTTTCTGTGGAATGGCCCGCCTTGAAGCCTGACTAATGGGGGTCAAGGAGGTTGTTACGGTGGAGATAGGAGGAGAGTTGATTAAAGATGGCTCGTTCATAGTTAGTTCAATAGTTTTGGACAGAAAGGGAAGAAGAGATACCGGTCTGTAGTTGTTTTCTTCAGAAGGGTTGAGGGTGGGTTTCTTCAGGAGTGGGTTAACTCTTGCCTCCTTCAGAGAGTTGGTGAAACAGCCCGATAACAGAGCATTGTTAATGAGACGGGTGAGGAAATGAAGAAGATTGGGGGCGATCAACTGTAGAATGTGGGATGGAATGGGGTCGAGGGGGCAGGTGGTGGGACGGGAAGAGGTTACCAAGGTAAGAACTTTGTCAGGAGACGGGTGTGAAACAGGGAAGCGAGGGCGATAGAGGTGAAGTCTGTGGGGTATAGTTGGAGAAGGAGGAGACAAAGTCTCCTGGAAGAAGGGTGGAGGGGGGGGGGACTGGGGGGTTTGAGGAGGTTAGTGAAGATAGAAAATAGTTTTAGTTAGGGGGAGGGAGATAGAGGGTAATGAGAAAAGATCCATTTGGGTGAAATGAGTAAACCTGTGCCACCACCCCTGCCGGTGGGTCTGGGTGTGTGGCTGAAGGAGAAGGCAGCTGGTGTGGATGTGTTCTCTGGTGTGATCCATGTCTCAGTGAGAATGAGGAAGTCAAGCGACTGCTGGATAGCAAAGCCAGATATGAAGTCTGCCTTGCGAGTAGCTGACTGGCAGTTCCAGAGGCCTCCTGTGACAAGGTGTTGGACATGTGTGGAGCGGGTGGGGTAGGTAAAGGAGGAGGGATTACGACAAAGAATTGATCTAGTCAGAGGGCAGTAGTATCTGCGGGTAGAAATTCGGTTGTTTTGCTTAGCAGAAATTTTGCTTGTCTTCGTGCGGAGGGTCTTCGCTAACGCTGAAGCTAACGATTCACCTAGTCTCCAGTTAAATACTCCCTCGTTAATGGAAGTCGGCTACGGCTGCGCTGACCACTCCCCCGCCGAAGCCGTTTCTTAACTCCTTCTACTGACGGTCCCGCTTCCTCTCCTCTGGAACGGCTTGTTGAATAATCTCCTTCCTCTTCCTCAGGAAATACAACATTCGGGTGGAGGACATCATGGTGCGGGACGTTCGCTACATCACCCTGAACTGCTGCTACAGGGACCTGCACAACGTGCTGCTGACGGGTCACCTCAAGACGCTGGCGCTGGTGGAGTCGGCCGGTGAGACGCCGTCTTCTTCAGAGTTTATGAGACGAGATGAAGAAAAGGATCCATCTATGCAGACATTAGTAGTAGAAACACGTGGCACTAAAACGACAACCAGCACGACTTGTTACTTCAGGGAGTGAGTGATCCTCAGCTGTTGTGTTGAGTCTGAGGATCGACCCACGGACAAAGTGTGCGTTTGGTATTCATGAGCCGGGCCGCGTTACGCCATCGCGCAGCAACAATTAGCTGCGTCATTTCACAGAATACCTGATCAGCACGAACCGTCACAGAGGCAATTACTGACAGGCAGGCAGCACGCGCACACACACACACACACAGTAGCTGCACACCCTGCATTGTGGCTCTGGTTGTGTAACTCAGTGCTGCAACACGTGTAAAGAATCTTCTGCAGTCTGCTCACTCCTCCTCTTCTCCTTCTGCTCCTTCTCCTCCTCTGCTACTTGTTTTCCTCCCCTTCCATCCTCTACCTCTTCTCCTCCTGCTTTTTTTCTCCTCCCCTTCTTCTCCCCCCCCCCCCAGACTCCATGATCCTGTTGGGCTCCATTGAGCGAGCCCAGCTGCAGGCGCTGCTCTCCCTGCAGCTGGGCCGCCCCAGGCGCCTGGACTTCATCAGGGAGCGAGCCGTGGGGGAGAAGAGGCGCCTCTCAGTGGCGTCCGACACGGGCAGCAAGGACGGCGGCCGCCGGGCCAGTCTGGAGGTCCGCTTCCAGGTCAGAGGTCGCCAGGGTCGGACGGTCGGTGTGTGTGTGTGTGTGTGTGTGATGCTTATTTACTTTCATGGGCTTTTCTGTTGTTGTTTTTCAGACTTCTTTCCTTCTTTTGAATTGTTGTACGTTAGCTTAGTCCGACTGATATCTTTGTATCCTGATTGCTATTAATCATACATCATTATTTTCTTGTATTTTTTGTGGTGTACAATCCTCTGAAAGAACTTCCTTTTGAAGAAGGAATAATTATTTTGTTTTTCCCAGTTAATTTCTTTTTTAAAGGGGATGTTCTAGAAAAACATGCTGAAATAAATTATAAAAGTATCATTAGAGAAACAGATATTTAAAAGTACATTAAAATAGAACTTCAGCCCAGTCTATCGGGGAGATTAATGAAAGTGTTTTTTTTGTATAGAATTCTCACTTTTCCTCAGTGAAACATGTTATGTGTTAATGGTCCCCTCTCTTCAGAGAGACGTTATTAACAGAACCGGGCAACAACATTTTGTAGGTCACAGATACCCAGCATGCAAAGCCGTGATATTTTACACCAAGTGCTCATTTGATCTCTTCTGCTGTTCCCCCAGTTTTGATTTCCCTCCATGTCGTCCCTCCGAGGGACGACGTCTATTTGTCTAATGAGTTCCCAGAAAGAGAGCTGAGTGTATCTGTGTGTGTGTGTGTGTGTGTGTAGATCTCCACTGAGGAGTCCACCTTCAGCCCAGTTCGTCCAGTTTCTCAGAAGCCCCTCAAACCTGCGCTGAAGAAGCCCTCCGTGGTGGAGCCGCCCGCCGAGATCCCCCAAAGTGAGAAGCGCACACACATGCACACACACATGCACACACACACACACACACACACACACACACACGCCGAGACGTTCTGTCTCTAAAGTCACATCACACTAATTGAACCTCTTCTCCACCCCCTCCTGGATGATGAAAAAAACTAGTTTAGGACTGATTACAATTCTCTTAATAGAAAAAGGCCAAATCAATCCTGTTTGGCCAAATCTTCCCTTATTGGTTGCAGTATCCTTCAGTGACTCGAGTTTTACTGTGTGTGTGAGTCAGAGATACTCACAAGTCTCTGAGCTCGAGGTCGAGTCTGAAGTCTTTCGAGGACGAGTGTCAAGTCAAGTCTGAAGGCACTGTGTGTGCGACTTAAGTCGCACTCGAGTCAGAGTCTCAAACTCGAGTCCCCATCTCTTATCATCGTCCCTTTTACCGTAAAAAAAACCCAAAATACCAACAACTTTTTACTCCATTAATTTTTTTTGTGGTTTTTCCCATAAAATGAAAATACGAAGCGTAGCCGCTAAACCGGAAGTACGTAGATTTTCACAGTAAGAATCGACGCAACCGTCTGTAATGACAGCGGTTACCAGGGTAACAAGAGGAGAAAAGTTGATTAACGGATATAAATAAATAATCCTGGTCTGACGGGATGTGTTAGCAGCAGTAGTTGACTACACTCGCTGCTCTTGGCTCTGATATTTATTGTCCACGTATTGAAAGAGAGTGTGTTTCTCACTTTGGGGGATCTCTGTCTGTATAGTACAATGATGTAATGCAGTCTGGAACTGTGGTTAAACAAGTCTAAATAGTCAAATAGCTTTTAATAGTATTTTTTTACTTCACAGGCTATTTAGAAGGCCAAAGATACAATATTTACTCTGTAACCAATCCTCTTTGCGATGGGGACACTTCTCCACCACACATTTCCAAGGGACCTTACTCTCCCTCGTTGATCTCCTCGACATCTTTCCAAAACAGCAACAAACTAAAAAGGAACCCCCCCCACCCCCCTTAAAAAAAACCAATAGTACAGATTTGTTGATTACCGTAATGTCTAGAAAGTGGCATTTCTCAGCATTCAGAATCCGTTGGAATTACGTCGATTGCGCAAAGAGTTAAGCAGTGGTGGTCTCACTTTCCGTCGCCAGTGTCGTCGGGTCAACCAACATGTGATGGGTTCTTGCAGTGAATCCAGCTGTAAGAGGAGCATCTAGAACCTGTGCTTCTATTGTCGTACATTTACTGTGTAATAGTGCATTCCATCTGAATGGAGACCAGCGGTTTGCTTTTTCCTCGAAGGATCCTCTTCATTTCTCCTCAAACCGACTCTTTGCAGATGATGCAGCCGTGTTTGTGTCGCTTCTCTAGACGAGAGAATATTATAATAATAATAATAATAAGAGATGGAGACCGATGAATCTAATTAAATCTCTCTCTCGGTCTCTTTTAGTCCCAGATGAGAATTCTGGCATTGCTTTAAAGAACCTGTTCTGCACCAGTCCAGAGAAAGAAGGCCTGGAGGTAAGAGTGCCCATTAAACACCACACACACACACACACACAGTGACTCACATGCTGTCGTTCACACATTGAACACACCCACACGGTCCTATGCTATCTCTCACATACAGTCCTTCACACTGTAGAGTACAGTACCTCCCCCACACACACAGTATCTCAGTGAGTCTCAATATAAAACCCTTTTCACTTTGTGTCGGCGTTGTATCCTGCTGTTTTTTGTTTTTTAAATCGCTCCCACTCCCTCCACCACTCTGCTTATGGCTTGTTTCCTAGAAAAATGTTTCCCCCACAGCTGCAATGAGGTTTGGTCACGCAAAATTGGCGTTGCAAGGACTATTTTTTGCAAAGCCAAAGTACAGTTGCGGGTCTCGATAACGTTGTGTGCTTCTCTCTGGTTGTCCGGAAAAGAAAAACAACAACGTGGAGAGCCCCACGTCTCCTGAGCTCAGGAAGCCCTCCAAACGAGTCCGGATATCCGTAGTGGTAAGAGCCACCGATCGGGGGCTACCCGAATCACTGGAACCTGCCCGGCAACAGGTCCATCAGCCAATCAGCCGACTATCCGCCGCCATTCCATTTCAGGGCTAATCCCCCCCATCCGAAAATGCCGATGGACTGAGATCTGGACCAGGCCCAGCCGAAGCCAGTCTGCGCCATTGTGCCAAAAACAAGTGTTGAACGGCCTCCTCCTCGTGCAGCCTGTAACCCCGCCCACTGACCTGTCACTGCCTCTAGCTGCTTACGTGATTGGCCGGGGCGTCCATCCATCTTAACCTCCTCTCATTGGTCAGTAGAGGTTACGGCGACCACTCAACAACTGAAACACCACGACTGCAAATGAGTGACTCCTACAGCGAGCTTCTCAATTGGACCTTCTAGCGGTTTGCTGAATTTAGCAGCTCCTAGTTGAAGAATCCAAAAGAGGTTCTGCAGGAGAGAAATGCCTGAAACGAGCTTTAAAGCACATAAAAGGTCTTATTTTGTATGGTGGTTATTTAATATTGAGAAGTGAGGGATATTTTACATTACGTAAAGCTTTTTGAATGTAGAAAATGCACAGTTTTAAAAAGTAGATACTAACTAGAAAACTCAAGACATTACAACTTTATTATTTACCAGTTATTTAGACCCGTTTAACCACTTAATGACTACCTGTTTTAATAACTTCTCAACCTGAGAACCCAAGTTTGGAATAACCATGAAAGTTTTTGTTGCTCAACTGAAAAAAGCAGACGTGTTTTTTGCCGTTGTGGTGGAGCGGTCCACGAGGACGAGGCTGTTCATCCTCCCAGCATGCCGTACTGTCCTTTAGACAGCCATGTCCCCCCCGAGGCGTCCAATCAGTGACGGCCTCACCAGGGCGGGCCTTGTCCCTGGACTGACGCGCAACCCCACCCCATCCGTCCTAATCCCTGTGGGTGGGGGGGCTGATGTCAAAGGGGCGTGTCCCTCTGAGTTTGTACCCAGACAGGAGCTTCGTGTCTCTCCATTAGGAACCGACAGGTATTAGAATGACATCGTTCCAGCAGCCACTCGGATCAAATGATGATGCATGGAGAGCCCCGGGGAGCTATTGGGGGGGGGGGGGCGCATCCCTTCATGTCAATCAATGAACACAAGCGCCTGATTAGAGACGGAGGGGAATGATTGGGCGGCACAGGGACGTCCAGCGTGGCGCGTCGCAGTGATTTGGGAATCAAACATTTACACACTTCGTCCGTTCGATCCTTCGTCCGTCTGTCGCCACCAGTAATTTATTCGTGATCCCAAATCGGCATGATTGTTTTATAACTGGTCACATATGATGTCGTCCCATTCACTAGGAGCCACCCCCCAACTTAAAGAGTTTCCAATGGGTGAGCATGTTCTCATCATTTCTGTTTTCAATCAAGTACTACGATGCAAAGCCAGATATAGACTCCAAATTTAAAAGCTTTAATCAAATATGAACTGATGTCTTGATTCAATGCTTCCGTCCAAGTTTTGTGCCATTAAGTACGAAGTGGGAATTATCTGATGGTGTCGGAGCAAAACGTTTTTTTCTATCCCGTGTATCTGACTTCTGATAATCTTCTAAGTTCCTAACTCTCTACCAGGTGAACAAATTAAGTTCAGCCTGGAGGATCTGAGTCACCTTTTATTTATCTGTGAAAACAGGTGGGGAGGATTTTTGAAAATTGTTTTTATTCCCCACCTTCTAGATTTTCTTTATTTGATTGGCTCGAAGTAATCCAGTGGGGTTTCATGGGGGAACAGCCTTTTGGGAGATAAATCAGGTATTTCACTGCCTCTATCCGCTGCGTGATGCAACTCAATTGGGTAAAACATCCGTTTAACACCAACACTTTGTGTTCATAGTGAAGTCCGGCAAGAGAAAGTTCTAAGTTGTAGAACAAAGACCCATGACTCCATTAAAAACGCTCTTTTGTTATCTGATGGAAGAGCGTTCGTTTTCATCCCCTGAACCTTTCTGGAGACTATGTTTGTGCCCTGAATGGATATCAGACTCTTTGTGTGACCACTTTCCAGGTGGGAATCGGTGGAAGCAGTCACGGCGTTGTGAAGAACTTTGTGCCGTTTGTTTGGTTTTTCAAGGTGAAGCCGGTGATCTTTGGTGTGTCCCCTCCCCCCCTAATTATCGGTCTTTAAGATTCATCACCATTAGCCAACTTTCCCCAAAAGCCTTTGAGGACGTTTCCTCTTTATTGCGCCGCTGTAGTTTGCACAAAGTCTTTAATGATGTTTTGATCGCATTAAGTCTGTAATCTAATCGGATACACAAATAAGGCAGTAATAGAATTTAAAGGCTATAAGCAGCAACACAGAAATCTGCAGTTAATTGTCCGCACACGAGGGATTAGTCATTATCGCCGCAGTGTTTCCCTTTTGCAGTTGGTTGGAGAAACATGACGATGAAAATATGAATAAGGTGTGTTTAGTCACGTCCGAGAGACGACCTGTGGACAGACTGTAGCGTTCCTCTGATCCGATGACGCCATCTTTAGACTCCGCCCACTGGAATGTTGTCTCTCGGATGTTCATATTCCCCTGGAGGATACATTTCTCCTGAATCTCAAACTATTCACTCGACCAACTTTGCCATGTTTGCTTAAACATTAACCTGCTAGCCCTAGCATTGTTAGCACGTTAGCATTTAGCTCAAAGGCTGCACCTTAACGCAGCCTCTTATGGTGAGTCAAATATCTCAGAAATCAGTCTCACTACTCATGCCTCGACCAATCGGACCAACGATTCGATGAGTACGAGCCAATCGGGGGACATTTCGATTTTTTTAATTTTAAATGCGTTTGGCAGCAACAGTATAACGTGTTCACAGAAGTTGAAAGAGGGGACTTATCGACACCAGACGGAGATGCTCGGCCTTCCTCTTCAGGAGACATCGACGGTGTAAAGAAAGCCGATACCCTTCTATCCACTGTGAGCTCAAAGGGGAAAGATCCCAGTGGGAGGGGGGGGCGCTCCCTTTCTTTTTCATCTATGTTTCCACAATCGAAAGAAAAGTGTGTGTGTGTGTGTGTGTGTGTGTGTGCATGATACACACACACACAGCTGTGTGTGTGTTCCCCACTGACCTAGTCTTGGATGGTTGCCACTGATGGATTCAAAGGAAAGATTGATAGTTGCAGGACGGGGGGGGGGGGGTCTTTCTAATCTTTGTCTGGTCAGGGAAACAGCACAGTGAGCAATACAGCTTCATCAGCCTAATGTCAACACTCACATGCCCACACACACACACTTACTTCTGCCTTACCTCATGTATAAAGGATACTCATCATGCTCATTTTTGTATTCGGGGTTCCCACCTTAACACGTCCACATGCTTGGAGGTTAAAGAAGCATCCTTGTGTTATTAATTCATTGAGTGATGAGTAGGATACCTCTTCTTTTTTTTTTTTTTACCCCGCGGCAACAGTTGCTAGGGTTACCGACAGGTCGGCCACCGCAGCGATTGAGAACAAACGAGCTGAGGGCCCCCATCGGCCCCCGGCTCACACTCGCTCTGCCTTTCTCTGCCGCACACGTGTGTGGCGGATATGTACACCCACGCACATGACTAAACACTTGGCAGCCATTTAAACACACACATGCACGCACCCTACCGTACCATTATCGCACACACATATTCACCCCTACCCCCCCTCCCCCCTCGTAGCGATGCTGCGGCCTCTCGTATCACTGCCCCCACGCTCACTAAATGGACTGTACTTGCTCCTCTTTGTTTAGTCACATGTCAACTTAACAGCAGCGTGACGCACGGTTGTTTGTTGTCGTTAAGTGGACATCATTGTGTTCCATCGTTTGTGTACCTGTTTTTACAGCCCGTGTGTTTGTGTCCTCTGGGTTTCCTCATTTCACCGCGTTGACTGTGTTCACTGAATGTCTTTGTGTCCTGTTGCTTCTTGTCTCCAGGACGACGTGGATGTGGAGGACGACATGACGATTAGAGAGGTAAGCTGGACGCCCCCCCGGGCCAAAGCTTCATGAGTTAAAGCTGCAATATCTCTCCTGGCCACCAGGGGCCCCCTCGGGTCCCATAGACATCTATGAGAAAATGTTCTCTCTTGATTTCATTCCCTCAGTGAACATTGTAATTGGGCTGATATTTCTACACCTGTGTTACCAACTGTGTGCGACACTAACAAGTTTAATTTTGGGAAATGTTGAATCAAGCGTTCACGTGGTGTTCATGACCTCCCCCCTGTGAGGCCTCGACGAAAGAGATGAGTAAATGTACACAAACCTATATGTCTTGTATGCGTTTGTCTCACTGGACTCTCGTCTTACACTTGATGACAGAACAGGCCTCTTCAGATTTCCTCAACATCCAGACAGACCGATTACCATATATTTTTGGATATGACATCATCCATAATTCATCCATCAACAGCCCCTCTCATTTCCTGTCTGTCAGCCCCCCCCCCCCTCTCAAAGGTCCGCCGTGTCGCTGCTTCTCGCTTCGTTGGTGGGATTTATGCAGTCGTTCAACACGCTGCCCAGGCCGTCGATTGTCCATGGGGGGAGGGGGGGGGGGGGATTTGTCACAGTGTGCTAATACCGGGATCAAAGAGACATCTGTTACTCGCAAAGTCAAAAATAAGGAAGGAAGTTCTGAAACTCTGTCGCGTTTCTTGTCAGATCGCAGAGTGGGAGGAGCAGCAGCTTGATGAGCAGGTCAACTTCAGCAACTGCAAGATCGACCCCGCCCCCTTCCAGCTGGTGGAGCGCACGTCTCTGCATAAGGTCTGATTGCAAATGCAGATGTTCATCACGCTGTGTGTGTGAGTGTGTGTGTGTGCCAGGGCCGGGTCCAGACAGGCATGTATGAGGGGGCAGCCACAAATCTTGAGGGGGCATTGTGCTTAGTTTATGTGCTTAGTAGATTTAGTTTGAGGGGGCACAACATTTATTTGAGGGGGCCAGGCCCCCTCTTGCCCCTGCCTAGACCCGGCCCTGGCGTGTGCGCGTGCGTGCAGGGTTACCCACGAAAAGTTAATTATGGGAAGTGTTCCATCAGCACTCATTGATAGTATTTTTGATAGTGCTTACATAACATTTCGACACAGAAAAACAAAAGCTAACTAAAAAACTAACGCTCCCCTCCTGAGAGGAAGTGCAGAATAAGGAAAGGAGCTCACTACGGCCTCGTGGAGAAGGCTCCGACACACACACACACACACACACACACACACACACACACACACACACACACACAGCTGTGACAGCATCCTTATATCACCCATTCAATGCCTCTCTCTCTCTCGCTCTGTGTGAACAAGCTTTAAACATTTAAGAGAGGGATCCTGCACTGCTCCATCTGGCTCTCCTCCTCCACTGCACACTTCCAAAAGCCAATACCACGCACAACCTCCTCCAGCATATTAAACACCGCTCGTCGCCACCTTTTATCAAGGTGTGTGTGTGTGTGTGTTCCTCTCTGGGTCTGGATACAGTTTCCTCTCCTGGGTTTCCGTGGGGCTCTTCCTGCAGATGTTCTGTGAGAATGAAGCTTCAGCCAGCAGCCGACCACGTTTTGTCTCGTTTAAAACTCACATGATCGGGACATTTAACTCTCGTAAGACCCACAACATTTAGTACATGAATGAGATATTACAAACGGCAATTAGTGAGCTTCTTAAGAGCTTTAGAAGTCCTCTTAGCAAGGGACTGAATGAAGGCTACTAAAGAAATGTCCATTTATCTCCATTGGAACTCAGTCTATTTGCCACAAGAAACCCACATATTAGATTAATATTTTTTCATTAACTGGGGGGTGAGATTCTCGTCCCTCACGGATGCTCAATGGGTTCTAAAAGGCACTTTGCATCAGCGGATTGCTTCTTAATGGATGTGAGGGAGCTGGAGGTGAGTGGACTCTTGTGGGGGAACCCTTTGACGGATCACAATACGACCAAAGAATCACTAAAACATACGTTTTCTTGGCATGATTTCAGTTAGCTTGGATCGGATGTCCCTTTTTGGCAAAGCAAAAAGCCTCACTAAACACCTAATGGGGTCCAGAATCCCAGAAGTCCGGTTGGCATCCGTCCCGCAGCTTGGCTTTCAGCAGCCCTCCTCCAGCACCTCCAGCAGACCAGATTAGATGAATCTGTAATGGTCCCCGCTGGGGGATCGAGTCATCGCAAGAGCAAAAACAGCCCCGCCGGGGCAAAATGGAGGAATGGTGCCCAGCGGATTCATGGGAACATGCAAGCCCCCCCGTTTCCATTTAATACAGTTCAGATTCAAATAAAAAAAAAAAACATGCAATCACTTTCTCACAAACATTTTAGCACTGTTTTTGGGGATTTTTGGTTCACTTATAAATTATTTTTTATTTAATGTGCAGTCAGTCATTACGGGAGACTGGGATCTGCTCGTAGAGGTCCATGCACACCCCTGCTGAGCCGTGCAATAATAATAATTTATTAACACAGCACCTTTAAAGACAAAGTGCTTAAAACGACACAAAGCTTAACTAAAGTAAGACGAACTGAGGGCAAATTCAAACCTTCATAATTGAAGCATTAAATCAAAGAAGATGTTAAGGAATGGGATAATAAACCCAGTGATAATATAAATTGGTAGAAAGGAAAAGCAGACATGAAAGAACTGGTTTTAAGAAGTGATTAAAAAGTTTTCAGGTTCTGCTTCATCTCCTCAGACAGGTTCTTCCATTAAGAACTCTGTGTTTTCTGGTTCTATTCCAACATTCATCAAACCTCCCTCTGCAAATAAAGAACAAATTGTTCGTTCTTCTCCGTTTAAAAAAAAAACTACAAACCAGATTCTGTATTTAATTTTTTACTTTTTATCATGTTAAATCACAAAACATTCTCATTACACACAGTCCAAATGATTTATATCACCCATATGAATATCTGAGAACTATTTTTCATGGTGTGTTTGTTTGGTTTCAAGGACCGAATCCAAGAACAAAATGTTTTTGGCAGCAGCGGATTGTTTCTAAACCCCCCCCCCCCCCCCCCCCTTTGTCCCCCTGCAGACGCACACCATCTTCTCCCTGCTGGGCCTCGACCACGCCTACGTCACCAGCATCGGGCGCCTCATCGGGGTGGTGTCCCTCAAGGAGGTAACCATCTCGAGACACACACCCCCCCCTCCAAAAAAAGGAAAGAAAACCACGTCTTTGAAGTGCTGGGAGATGAGAACAGCTGAGAGCTCTTCTGATGTTGTTACTGTGCATCTCAAAGCTTCCGTTCGACGAAGTCGTGACCGTCATCGTTTTGCGAATCGTCCGCTTTCATAATAGTCTGTCGCAGCGATTTTACTAACGCTCACAAAGGCAATAAGACATCGTCCTCCCTCCGTGACAGACTAAAGTCTGCTTGATCTTGCTGTCTCTATCTATTGTCCCCCCCCCCTCTGCTCTTTCCATTTCTCTCCTGCCTCACAATCAACTGTAAAAAAAGAGAAAGTGCTCTTTTTAAATTGGCCAGGAAGTGGAAGGGGGATTGTTGCAGAGTGCAACAGAAGAAAGCCTCTGTCTCAGGGACACACTGTTTATATATACAGGGTTAGAACACATCACCATTTTTCTCAGTAAATATATTTTCAAGGAGCTATTGACATGACATTTTTTCCAGATGTTGGTAACAACCCAAGTAATACATACACACAAAGAAACCAAAACAAAGAAGTTCAGAAATAAAGTTATGTGTAGTTATGAGCGAAATGGATGGTTTGGATGGTTCAATAGTTGGATGATCGGTTGGATGGACGGCGTTCAGAACCTCGTCTTTGGTTTCCTTTAAATTGCTCCCAAATGGCAAAGATGGCTTCAGCACACTTAAGAAGACGCAAGGAAGCGTTCCAATTTAATTTGACGATCGTGTGCTCTGTTAAGTTTCTTGAAGGACTTTAAATATCTGGGATTCCTTTAGATCAGGACTAATCCTGTCCCCAGATACCATCTCTGTGTGTTAGAGAAACAAACAGCTCAACTTTTAAATAAGAGGCGGGACCCGCCGCCATTCTTCACCGCAAGTTGGAATTAGGCCAAACGAATGAGTTAAGTTAAGGAATAGGTATGTTCATACGTGTATGTACATTTCAGCACTGAGCAATGACAGTCACTTCTTGAGATAAATGTTCCTCAGTAACACATTAAGGTTATTTTAACGTAATATGAGCCACGCTATCAAACTCGTACGTCTGGACAAGAATAACTGATCCGGCAGTGGGTGAGTTCTCTAAATCTCTGTACTTTTTGTCCCCCCCCCCCCATCCATCAGCTTCGCAAAGCCATTGAGGGCTCCGTGACAGTGAAGGGGGTGAAGGTGCGTCCTCCTCTGGCCAGCTTCCGGGACAGCGGCACCAGCAGCAGCGAGAACGAGGCCACCGAGCTCCACAAGCTGTGGGATCGCCACAAGAGCATGTCGCTGCCCCAAGACCACGCCCCCTCCGAGTCCGACGAGAAGTCCCAGTGAGGGGGGTGCGAACGAGGTGGAGAAGATGAGATGTTTAATCTCCCAGAGCCCACGGGAACTGCAAGAATCCTCAGAGCCATAGGATCAATATTTAATTGTGGAAAGAGTCCTCCTGTTCGCCTCTTTGTGACTCCTTGTCTCCTCTACTCTTCTCCACGTGGACCCCACCAGTGCTCTCCTCCCACCTCTGACTAAAGAGAGGAGCACAGCTCCACCTTCTCCGTTTTCGCTGTCGAAAGGGATTATTTGTTTTTAGCAGACGTCGCTGATCTTTTTTGAGTTGCGATCAAAGCTTCGCAGCTTCTTCCTCTTTGAAGTCTTCCACTCTAAATGAAAGCATGAGAAGCAACGTTAGCAAGATTAGTTGCATTAGCAAGATTGGTAACGTTAGCAAGATTAGTTGCATTAGCAAGATTGGTAACGTTAGCAAGATTAGTTGCATTAGCAAGATTGGTAACGTTAGCAAGATTAGCAACGTTAGCAAAGTTACCTACCAACATTTTTTTCTTATTGCCTTTAGACACGGCATTTTTCTTCCAGCTAAACTGTTTTTATTTCCAACTGAAGGGGATGAACTGGAATGGCGCCGTAGTCTTTGTCCAAACGCTGGACCTGGGGGGGGGGGGGGTCTTCTTTCCTTTGTAAGTCTGCTGGTCTTTTCACAGTCTATGCAAGTAGTAAAGTACGCTCCATTCTTTGGGGGGACAAGATGGCGCCGATGCACTCCTGGAGACAATGTTTTTCTGCTTATCTAAATATAGCTCTTAATTACCATTCAAGAGAAGGTGGGGTACATGAGGAGGGGGGGGGGGGGGGGTTGAGAGGGGCAGGAATGAAGGAAGGGAGGGAAGGAGGGAGGGAACGACTGGAAATGGACAGCTGAAAGATTCACCAAACCAGCTGCTCGCGGCCCCCTCATCAATCTGCCTTTGATCGGCGTGTTAGCTTACCTCCATTACCCCCCCCCGCCCCCACCACAGCTAAACGATACATGATGTAATGGTCCAGGCCGACTGCATATATACAGCATCGGGGTCCGCTCGATTAATGCAGAGAAAGCAGCTTCAACTGATGATTCAGTGCATTTAAAGTGTAGTAAAAATCCGAAATGAAGAATCCCCCCTCCCCCACCCGACCCCCCTTCTTAAACCTCCAAATCATAACTGCGTTATCGCTGCGACTGACCGCATCTGGTGGTGCAGAAAAATAATGATTGATGGCTGCGCGGGTCTTCCGACATGACGATAAGGTATAAGTACTGTGTATTCAATAATTCATGTGCAGCATGAAGCCCGAGGCTCCTCATCGACTCCTTGGAGTCTCCTCCTTCTACTACTGACCTCCGTCCTTTGGAGACGCTCCTCTTGGTTCCACCTGACCTGTGTTCTGTTGCCTTAAAACGTGGCCGGCTACCACCACGCATTGCATGGGGGGGGGGGGGGGAAGAGAGAGACTAAATATGCGATAAAATGGCACGGCTTTGCATGATGGGTGAAAATATACCAAAAAGAGTCTTCCGTTTGGCTTTGTGTAATACTTTTAACGAGGGAGGGGCTCTTGGCTACGCACAGATTAATATATTTAACATCACTCCTATAATGTAAAATTATGATTTAATGTCCTAATCTTAAATTGTTGACCAATCTCTTTGTGAAAGGGAGGTAGGGCCTTTTTTTTTTTTTTTCTTTCGTTGAATTGTTGTTTTTTTCCATTTAACGCTGTCTCCTTTATGGTTTTTGAATCTTTTTGACGTGAAATGTAAAATGAGAGTAACGCTAACGGGGTTACCGCGGGAAACGGACCGTTGCTCACCATTGGGTTTCTGTTCTGTGATTGGGCCGCTGGTCCGCTAGCAGGCGGCTGCAGGCCGAGCTGGACGCGTATTCATGAGTCTGTTTTTAATCACAGAGACGTGCGAAATTGTGTTTTTCAACCTTTTTACGGATGATCCACTCGTAGGGAATCGATTTGTGCAATAACTGTTCTTCATCTCACTTTGTAACCCTGTTTTTAATCGATGACATGAATGCAAGATAACCTTATTTTTTTAAAGAAACCTGAAAAGTGTAAAAAAAAAAACATGCGTGTGCGAGGAGCTCGTGGGCCACCAAGTGATTCGTTGTTTTTGTTTTTTTTTTCTTTTTCTATCATGAAGATGATTAAGTTAAACACTGTTTTGGTTCTCACTTTGGTTTTTGGAACCACCCCCCCTCCCTTGCTGCATGACAGCTTTATCTCCCCCAGGCTGATAAGGAATCGGCTGCTGGGGGTTTTATCTTTTATCCGCTCCACATAGACGCCGCATCGAAGGCCGACTGAGCTGAACTCCAGAGCTGTTTTTTCACACAGGAAAAAAAAAAGAAGTCCAATGAACCATTGTTTTGTATTTCAGGGATGAATAAAAGCGATTTTAACAAACCGTGATTTTGTTGACGATTACTTTGTGTTTTAATGACTCCTAAGTTTAATTTCTCTTCATCATGCTTCCGGGGGGGGGGGGGGGGGGGGTTCAAAACGACCAGGGCTCTCCTCTCCAAACAGACCGGACTGATCGGCCGGGTCTGGAAAGGGCTCGAAGAGCAGATACAGAGCCTCGGACGACCCCCCCTCCGAGCCGAAGGAGCTGGAGGAGCTGAAGCGGGAGGACGAGCGGTACGACGAGGAGGACCTGCGGCTGGAGGAGGTCAGGGACGCCATGGCACAGGAAGCTAACTGTCCACAGCTCTCTGTTGTGGGTTTTTTATAGAGCCCCAGTGCATTGTGGGTCAGTGGCACAGCGCTGTGTTCTCCCTTTAGCCATTAATGGCGGTCCGTCCAACTGCCGGTGCCAGGAATGTAACGGACGGGCCGATAAGAGAGCGGAGCATGACACGAGAGCTAGCATAGTTCAGATGCTACTTTTTAATTGAGAATTCTCGTAGGTTACAAACTAGAAATTGTCTAAATATGCACTTTCAGATGAATAATGTCCTAAGCCGGCGCGTGGAAGAAGGTTCGTCAAGGCGGGAGATCAGCGTGATCTCTCGTCCGCCAGGTGGCAGCACCTGCTCTTCTACAGCTACTTAGAGAAGGCAGAACATCGACCTCCTTTACTGAGCCCCCCCCGGGGAGCCACAACGTCATGGAGGAATGAATCAGTGAGACCGGCCTGATGTGGAGCGCTTCCTCTAACTGCCGCCCTTTGACCTGCTAATAAGGGAGCAGCGATGATGTCGTGGTGTCCGGAGGCTAATTGAGGCTTTACGGCGTGAAGGAGGTGAATGTAAATGTTCATTTTCTAATCACGACCATTAAACGGCACATCCCTGGATGGAACTGTATTCATGAACGCTTTGCTCCATTTTACCTTCTGATGGAGATACGCAAAGAGGTTACAACTCACCGTGTTCACTTTTAGGACTAAATTCATGAAAAAAAACAACACCTTTATTAATGCAAATATGACATCAGACGCAATGAACAAGAATTCAGTTTTCAAAGGTGGACGCATTTAAATAATTACATTCAGCCAAAAGAAAAGTATTCAAGAGAGAGTGTGTGTTTGTGTGCCCCCGATGTCACTGTGCGCCCCCGACCCCCCCCCCCCCGGAGGGTTGTGCGACTGGGGAGGCTAATGTTGGCCACAGACCACCTCTCCCCCTCTCTGGTGGGTCTTCATGCTGTTATTCAGCAGATGTGCATCTAGGGAAAGTAAAGGTAAAAGTGGACAGGCCGGGACTGTGTGTGTGTTGTCAGTTTTTTAAGGAAAAGTGTATAAATGTATAAACTAATAAATAATTAATATTTATATATTTAAAATACATATATGCACGCACAAATCATAATAATGTTAATTATTATGTAATTAATTGTTTTAAACGTGAAAATATGTCAACATTTTTTTTTTTTTGCTAGTCCAATAGATTTAAATTAATAAATGTAAATAAATGATACACATAAAGACACAGGCAATTGTGTTTCAGTGGGTATTAACCTTTGATCATTTTTGTTTGCACTGAGATATTAATTACTGTACTACAAAAAGATGAGATAGACTCTCATGGGAGTTTATCATTTGGGCCAAAAGTACCAGCTTTTTGTCTAGGGAAAATAAAAAGTATAAAACAAACACTCTACAAGGGGCGAGACGCGTCAATATTTCATCACTTCTGCCCTCTGCTGCCCTCTGTTGCTGAACGGACATCTTGAACCGTGGCATTAGAATGAGTGGGAACAGTGTTTGAACCAACCACATATGCACATGGGGCATATAACTGTATGGTCATGTATACATGTGGCATCATTACAGCTCTTTGCGCTTCTGCAGCAGCAGCTTTTATGGCGTCATAATAAGACGTTTTACCAAATCTTCACTCACTTTCGGTGCTCCGCTGCACGGGGCAGATGCCTTGCTCAAGGGCAGTGCACAGACAACCAGAGCCGGCTCTAGCCCATTGGCTGCCCTAGGCGATACTAAAATCCCCCCCCCCCCCCCCCCCCCCGACCTAGGCCCACTTTGAACCATAACCTTTTAAAAGTTAAATAAGAATATTGATACCAACACTACTTGTGTCAGAATGTAATTATTTGATCCCAGATCCTAGAAAGTTATTGCTTGTTTACAGCTTGTGACTTTTTTCTTCAACTTATTAACTTGAATTTACTTTGATTCTAACACTGTCTTTCTATTTTGGTGTCAAATTTTAACATAGTGTGCAAGGTAAAAAGAAAAGAGTGGATTTTCATCATGGACAAAAGTCAATTTTCAATATATGCTCAGATTTTTGAAGGCTGTGTACATACATGTGTGTACATATTACACAAAGGGGGTTTTGTTGTTGTACTTTTACAGAATGCGTTGAATCCTCAGAGGCCCGCGTTCGGTCGGCAGCATCTGGCCCGAACCTGAAATGAGTTTGACACCCCTGCTTTACTGAATCCACAGTTCATGCCATATTTAGTGGTTGTAGTAATGTTTAAAATGTTTTATTGGATGATCTGCACTAAAATCATCTATCTCTTTTATTTTTATTTTATTATTTTTGCTATTACACTTTACTTTGTAAAGGTCTTCCTTCAATTAAAAACAACTAGATTGAGATTTATTTTCCCTCGTCTTTTTTTAACTACACTAGAATCCTGCACCCCACCCAGCTGTTAAAAAAGTAACTCAGTAACTTTTACTCTGAGTACACTTTTAATGAGCTACATTTTACTTTTACTTGAGTACATTTTTAGACTGGTAACTTTACTCAAGTAACAGTACTTTTACTTGAGTACAAAATTGCGTTACTCTTTCCACCTTTTAGAATTAAGCTTTTGTGAATTTAACTTCTTAAATAGTGGATAAAGCTTCTTGTGGCCATCCTGTGACGCGACGTCTCCCTTCAGTTTCCCATGTGGGATACCAGGGTGATCAACGCTCAGGGGAAGCTACTGTAAAATCCCCACACTAACGAATCGACCTCGACAGCAGCGGGAGTATCGAGGGCCGGATTTACCTCCTAAAGTTCACCTCTCGAGGGACGGCGGCGAAACCCCCCCCCCCCCGGAGACGGGACGAGAGGAGGGCGCCAGGTGGAGGGACATTTGTGTGGTTTCATTTGTGCCGGGTAATCATCACCCTTGACTCTACCCTCGGATTGGTCACTATTGTGAGCAAATTGCAAGTTTTATTTTGACGGGACACTAATTGTCAAAAACACTGAAATGCAGCAGACACAACAGAAAGGGGGGGGGGGGGGGGGTCTGTTTTTGCGTTCAGATTTCACAGAATGCGTACGCGGTGTCTCTTCTTCGCTCTTCCTCCGTCCAAACACGGTAACTTTGTTTCCTCGATGAAGGCCCAGTTCCAGCAAAGTCCAGCATTTCTGCACAGAACTTAAACTGAGAGATCGGCAGTGAAAGCAAGAAAAGTAAAAGTGCAAGAGGTGGCGTTAAAAAGTTGAGAAGAAGAAAGAGTCAGAAGGAGAATAGAGGTAGTGCCACATAAGCAGTTTTAGAGTTAACGCGTTAAACAACAGGCCCTTTATTTGTGTGCATTTCATCAATTCCAGGAACTATGGGTAAAACAAACAAGTGCCGTGTGAATGACTTTCTCATTAACATGAGTGTTGAGAAATGAAGCGTTCAGATATTACACAAGGTAGTCATGCCTCAGCACACACACACACAAACTCTGGTAGATCAGAGGATCCATACTTTCTTGTAATCGAATCATCTCCAGGAATCATCTCCAGGTTTTTTAATCCAAGCGAAGACAGTCAGCACGTACACTCAAGGTCACTGATGGATGCATTCACACACACAACACCGCGGTGGACACACACAGTGGACACACACAGTGGACACACACAGTGAGACACACACAGTGAGACACACAGTGTACTGGAAGCACATTGATGCCTGTCTTCTTCTGCACCTAGGAGCAGAAGTCTCAAGTGTTTGTGTTTTGACCTACATAGATTTGGAAAGTAGTTTTTGTCGAATGAAACAGGCCTTGAATCAGTTTTCCTGATTGATTATTTAAAGAAAAATGACCTATTATCTATTATAATAAAATCTATAAAAAGGAATGTAATTAACAATGGTTACCACTATGGTGGTCCCTGATATTACGGGGCAGATATGGATGTCACTACATTGCATCTAGAAGCATGTTTAGGTCTTCAGGACCACTGCTTCGTGTCAGGAGGTACTTCCTTTACAGTCAAATAGACTTTAGGGCGGGTCTTATTGTGATTGACAGGTTGCCACCAGAGTCGGTGTCTCTACGTCCTCTCACCGGGTGCAAAAACACTAAGAGGCTTCAAAGCGGCGGTCCACAAACCAAAGGGGAGCCGTTACCATGACAACAACCTATTTACAGTCCACGCTTCCCATGCACACGAACTAAAATGTCAGGAAGGAGCTCTTTGTGAAGTGATTTCCTCCATTATCCGAGTTTTTTAAAAATCCGGGGTGGGGGGGGAGGCGTTTGAGGAGAAGTGAGCTTCTCACGACTCGAGGACGCCGCCGATGGAGCTTCTCAACCTCACGTCCCATGCGTGGTTGTCTGACGGAACGAGGCGTGGTACTGACCCGAAGCCACAGCACGGCCCTGTATGCAGCGGCTGGTTCACCTTCTGCCAAGCTGGTGACAGGAAGTGCAGCCTGGAGGACTTGCAGGGTGATTTAAACACGTCCTGGCTGCTCAGAATCGCTCCGTACAACCAGTGCAATTAAAACATCCCACTTTTGGTTCAGTCTTTTTGAAGCTGTGGTTAGGGTTCAGGTTGGAGTCTCCGACACTGAAACAGATTCAACGGGAAACAAAGTGAAAATAATTAACGAGGAGATCTTGAGGATAAAATCCGGAATCAGAGACCGCGTTTTCCTCCTTTTTCATCTCGTCCGCAATTGATTTTCAAGGTTCTTGGAAAGACAAAGGTCCTCATTCATGAAACTTCCAGACGCTGCTTGTCACACTGACGAACTGTGAATGTAGCAAGCTCAATTTTTTATTGAAATTTCTTCCCATCCTTTGCTGTTTTATCGTCTCAGTTTCACAAAATGTTAATTGAATGAAAAAAGAAATGACATTTGGTGTAGCGACATGTATTCAAACAAAACAGTCGCTGAGAGGCTAAGCTATGGGTGTAGCGGATTGTGACGCGCTGTACCAAAGAAAAAGTCCGCTCCGATCCGATGATGCGTTTTGACAGGTTTACTGAAATATTAGTCCAACATAATTCGGTATGCATAACGTGCTCAAAGTAAAAGAAAAATCACAACGTAGCAAACAACAGCGTAGCAAACAACAGCGTAGCAAACAACAGCGTAGCAAACAACAGCGTAGCAAACAACAGCGTAGCAAACAACAGCGTAGCAAACAGCGGCGTAGCAGCAGAAAGCAATAGCGCCAATAGCGGTCAACAAATATTCGGCGTCCCAGTCACTCACCCTCTCTCTCTTTTCTCGCTACTTCCGTCTGTGCCTGCTATTAAAATCCGTCAAAAGGTTACCGCCCCCAATTGCGGTGATATGCAATTAACAAAACCAACAACAACCCAACCCAACCCAACCCAACAACCCAAGTGTCCCAAATATAAACCATTAAACTATTCCACTTTATTATTTTATATGAGTCAGAACGTATATAATAATCACCTTCGTGGCTCCTACATTTGGTGTGGAAAAAGGTGTTTTTGTATAAACATAATAAAGCAGTCCATGAACGTCTGACATGAGTTTAAAGAGAACTACAATCTCGTCTTTCTGACTCCTCTCAGTTTATTTTCGTGTAGAATAATGCAAAAGTCTCCACGAGGCAGACGGCCTCTGTGAGATCCTGCGATCATCGTCATGACGGCGTCGTGATGGTGTCGTGATGGTGTGCCGTCTGCAGGAGGCTCGCGATGAGCTGAGCTTCAACAGGCCGAGTGTTGAAGTGGCTCTTTTACCGCTGACATTATCCATAATGTGTATGTATTCCGTTACTCCCCAACACTGTAGTGAGTGCTAATAAACATGCGTGTTTTTCCAGCGTATGTGTGTATGCGTCATTCCACCGGTGTGCTGAATTCACAGAAAATGCATTGGCAGGGACTAATGATCAACAAGTGTGTGGCTGTTTAAAATAGTGAGGTTAAATGGTGAGGTCACATACTTGGTAACTTTCAGCCGAGCAGACCGACCCGCTGGAGGATCCAGCAACCCGTGGAAGTCTGTGCAAACGGTCTGTCTGAACCTCCTCTGCACCACTCGGCCGTTCCCAGTGAGATGTGGGCTTACGCCTCACAGAGAGAACAACGCACAACTTCCACAGCTTTCAGGGGCAAACGTAGCTCTGAGATATAGGAGATGATCGTATTGTACAAGCACCAAACAAAATGTGTGGGTGGAACACACGAGACATGGGCTGAATTAGTTCGTTTTTAGGGCCCTGGAGAGGCGTAATTTAGAGGCCATTCATAGGATTCAGCCAATAATGATTTCAGTGATGTCAAGAGAGTCGTTTTCAAATGAAAAAGACTGCAGCGAATCAAAAACATACTTGATTCATCCTGAAATCATTTGTTCTGATGACAAGAATGTCCAGAGTGGTTAATGATCATCCAGAGAAGTGTGGTGGAGGATAGATCCTACCTGGACTCAGGTAACTCACATCACGTGGTCTTATTGGTGCTAGTCCTGTTCACCTTATTTATATGTAAACAAAAAAATTCCTAAGTTCCTGGTAGTTTGATTGAGACCTTGTTCCAGGTGGGCGGGGTCGATTCCACCTTCGGAACCTGCTAAGTCCCGAGAGGCTTTAAAACGAAGAACCGGCACGCCATCTGAAGTCAGCGCCATGCGTTAACCACTGCTCACGCACCTCACGCACCTCACGCATACGAAGAGAGAGAGAGAGATCGGGGCTTCCTCTCACTTCCAAAGCCGAACGCGCGTCATCAAGCCGCCGGGCGGAGACGGGCAGCCATGGCAGGGGACGGGTCCGAACTGCGGCCGCTGCAGTATGAACAAACTCTGGTAAGTTGGACTGAACTTTGGCCGCCGGTCACATCGCGCGCCGCGTTGCCGCGTGGAGCGCGCTGTGCCGCTCCTGCGCGGAGCCGCAACGCGGCGCGCGGTGCCGCTCCGCGTGGATCAACAACAACAACAAAAAAAGCCAGGCTTATGTTTAGACCACATTTCGACGTGATTTTTAATACGGTAAAACTTCGTCCTCTACTTTGTGCTATAGAATTATCTTATAGGTTTAAAAAGAAACGACGTCCACATTTGTAAGTTTATCACCAATATTAAAAATCACGTTGAAAATGGGTCTAAAAATAGACGTCTTTTCAACGTCTACGAATAGACGACAATTTTCAACCTGTTTCGTCTCTTCAGGGTAATTTGAAAAAGTACAAGTTTACACTCTTAGTCACAGTTGTCCTGTCAACAGCCCTTTACAAGGACAACACATTTATTAATATCAGTATCACAGTAACACTATACATGTAACACCTTTCCTATACAAAAACAGAAAACAAAAATAAAATTCATTTTGGAAAAATAAAATATGAAATTATAAGTGCAGCAACAACATGGACAAGTTAGTTTAGAATTCTGTGTTTGTAGCCCATTTTTCAGAATCATTGCAACTTCATTTCAGATTCTGTAAACAGATCACTTGAATGGGGATAGTTTTATATAGTATATGAAATCAGCTCCGTCTCCCTGATCGTCACTCGATGATTCTTGTGTTAAGGGAGTTGCCTCAATTGCAGATTTCTCTGGTCAATGTGTGTTTATTCAATTCAAATTATTTTATTTTGTTCAACACGAAATGAAAAATCAGCCTCAAGGAGCTTTACAGTCTGTAATCATGCAGCATCTTGTCCCAAAACCATCACATCGGCACAGGTAAAACTCCCTTCACCTGGGAGAAACCTGAGGGAGAAAATGACCCTTGGCTTAGAGTCAAACAGACCTCAAAGTAGGACGGGGCTTAAATGTGATTGACAGGTTGACGAATACAGCGTCTCTACGTCCCTCATTCCAACTAACACTTGGTTCTGTGTTAAATTGAGTGTGCTCACTAATGCCCCCCCCCCCCCCCTTTTTGCTCTCCAGAAGTATGGCCACTACACCCAGGAGCTCGGGGCGTACACCAAAGAGGAGGCGGCCCGGCTGAGCGAGAGCGGCCAGCGGCGGCTGGAGAACAACAAGGGACGCTGCGCCAAGTGTCGCAGTGAGTTCCACCGCCAGGTCACCTAGGACACGGAGGACATGGGGGGGCTAGCGTTTTTATATATATATATATATGTACATGGTTGTTAATGAAAAACCAACTCTGCACATGCACGGAGCAATACTATTCGGCCCTTATGAGAGAGGGAGTGGTCAAAAAATTCAGCTGTATGGAAAAACGTTTCAATAGTGACATGACTCTTTGTGTCTGTTGCTGTGTGTGTGTGTGCAGCATTTAGAACTATAAGTGTGGTTGGGTGTGTTTTTTGTCTTAAACCGCCAATGCTCCAAGCTGCTCTCGCTGCTGATTTCATAGGCTCCCGCATGGATGGACAAACACACACATGCATGCAAACGCACACACGCATTGTTAGCAGCCGTGTCCATAAGGTGATGAAATATATACGCTGTCAGTTCAACCGCGCCGCTATGTCATTTAATTGGTTCCAGGACACACACAGCACACAAGACGCACACACGCACAGCGTTTCGCTTTAACAGGTGTGATGTCAGCAGGAGCTTAGCATGGCGCCACATGTTGCCATGGTGACCGTCAGGCACCTTAGTGAACAACAATTGCACACATGCTCTCGTCAGGGTAGGAAATTTATATATTATTTCGGGGGCAATTTTTGCCCCCACTGACTGAAAACCAGGGTCATTTTATGAAAAATTAGGGGCATTTTTTAAAACAATAACATTTAATCTTTTGTAGTTTCTCGTGTTAAGCAATATGTGAAGCAATTCTTCAGAACGTTTTCTTTGCATCCAATTAACAGCTTCCAGTTGTCTCTGTTATGGAGCGGATTACTCCATGCTTCTGTAAAAACAAAGAACAACACATTTGAACCTTCAACTGCAGTCTAAACTAATTGTATTTTACCCAAATAGAGGATTGGCTGTAAAGATGGCTGTAAAGATGGCAGTAACTTAGGAGAAATATCTCACTGACCGCACTCTGTCTGAGGTTAGCTAACGTTAGCTAGCTAGCAAACCTTTGTAGCTAACGTTGAAGGTGAATAGCTAATCTGAGCTATCCAATCTTAGCTAACTAACGTAACGGGCTTTTGACCCAGGCAGTTAAAGAATTTCAAGATAATTAGCACTTATCTTATCTTATCTTGATATTTTCGCTCCCCTTGATAAAGTCAGCAGAATAATTCGCGGTTCTGGTTGACAACAACGTTGTCAATTCGTTGTCGGCAAGTTTGAGTCCCTCGAGAGCCCTGCAAAAAGTGCGTGTGGTTCTCTTGTGGTCTTCCTCCACCCGAAGCTAATCTATCTTCCATTTTCATTCGGTGGTCAATGGGATTTTTTCTCTTGAACCAGAGATGGTGACGCGGGCTGCATTTGCTCTCCGTCACTCACAGGTCGGATTAAGAAGCGCTGCTTTTTACAAATAAATACTCTCCGCACACACCAGTTAAAGCAAGAATCAAGAAATGCAATGGCAACTGGACCGGGCCTTTACGGCTACGATGTTTTTGTTAACTAAGTTTTAATTATTGATGTCTGGGGCAAAATGATTCTTCTTGGGGTCATTTTGGCCCTTTGGCCTCGTGTATTTCCGAAGCTGGCTCTCGTCTTCTTTACCTTCTCTTTTCTTTCTTTTTCCATTTCGTCTCCCCCCGACCCCCGTCTGTAACACTCCGTCGCCGGCGTGATTGAAAAGTGATTGAAAAGCTGGATTTAAAATGGCAGACCAGAGAAGCTAACCGATCGGTGCAGGTGGGGAATTGCCACACTGGTGAAGGGACACACACACACACACGCACACAAACTCACACCAACACACACGCTCGTTAAGCGGTGACACTAACAGTGTTGCCAATTAGGCGGCGTGCCCTCTGATCCTTTCTGACACGTTGTCACGGACGTTTAACGAGGATCAGAGAATCTCAGCCGGATTGGAACATTTCTGAATTAACTTTATTTGACTGTAAAACAAAAACAACAAACAGTCTCTGGATTATACGTTAGGACGCACGTATTCGCAAGCCTTCGCCGCGGACCGCATCCATCAAGTCACCGAGGGCAGCGCAGCCTGGCAACCAGAGTCCAACGCACGCATGTCATTCACACACAGCTACCAGCCGTGTGTGAATGACATCTTAACATCCGCCCGATGTCCAACGCGCACACACTTTAACATACTTGTGTAGTTCCGCCATGTGTTCTGTGTACTTTCACTCACTTAATAGATCAAAGAGACTTGGGGCCACTGATCAATATTTGATTCAGTGCCACTCGGGCAGAGTGTGTGTCTGTGTGTGTCTTAGTCAGCACGCACACACGTTGTGTTGGCAGCATTCATTGATTTTTGTTGTCCGCATGTTGAGCCAAGATTGTTCCCATAGCGGGTTTAAAATGGTGACGTCATGTTTCGTATTTATGCAGCCGTTCTGAGGCGCCGGTGATTTTACAAAAATGTTTTTTGGCAACATTGGCAAGCAGAGACAGACACGGGTGTTTTTAAAAAATATATGATTTATTTTGTCATGTTTTATGCTTGAATTGAGGGATATTAAGTGATCCTTTAAGTATATTCAATTCACTTACTACAAATATATAACTTTCCATTTGAGGTGAATTCACCTTGAAAATCTGTTTTTAAGTGTAATTTAATTGATGAGTTCATAATGGATGCAGCGCTACACGCTCACCAAACTCAATCAAGTTTTAAATCATCGTACGAACACATGTGAGTTTAAAAGTTCAGAAAATACCTTAAAGTCGTAAAAGTTGAAGTCCAACGGCTTGAAACTTAAAAAGATGACTTTCTGCCATTAATATAATACACCAATAAAAGACGGGATAGAAATTATTTTCTTTTTTTTCATAAAATTGATTTATTTTCAGTTCATGAAGCAGTTCTGCTGTACGTCTGTCTGGAGATCCACGACCCGGCTTCATGTCTCTCTTTGCACAGACTTCAAGCTCCACTTTCATGAATCAATACGCTGTGTGCGATATTTTTATAATGCCGTCATTAATTGTTACTTGTTTTGCGTTGGCTCTCCCAGCCGGATTCCCTCGCTGTAAAATTGATTATCGGACATAGAAGGCTACAAATGAGTCGGTGTCCAACTCCCCCCCCCCACCCCCCCACCCCCGTGCCCTCTCCAATCCTTCCCTCCACTATGCTCTCTTCACTTCTCTCCCTGACTGCCATCCATCACCTCCACCTCCTCCTCCTCCTCCACCTCCTCCTCTCCATCGGGTACAATCCCTCCGTCTCCGTCCATCTGAGCCCCGTGTTGAGTTATTACTGTCTAACCATCCTGAACACACACACACACGCACAGACACGCACACACACGCACACACACGCACACACACACACACACACGCACACACACGCACACACACACACGCACACACACATTTCCCCATACTTTGCAGGTTTGTATCCCGACCTGGAGAAGAGTTTTTGATGACATTAACGTGTTTGCTGATGCATACGTCAGCTGATGTGACCGAGGTGATGCCGTTTGACTGTGTGTGTGTGTCCAACTGTGTGTGTGTGTGTGTGTGTGTGGCTTCATATTAATCAACGGCCAACATGACAAACCTCTGTGTCTCCACGCCAGAAAAAAGACTAACTCTTCAAGCCCTTCCCCTATTACAGCCCCCCCTCACCAAGCACTAATGGAAAGTAATATAGAGACCTCTGAAAGTGTGTGTGTGTGTGTGTGCGTCGTGATGGATGGTTCTGATTAGGCAGTGCAAGCTGCAGACAAGCCTGATGATCAATGTTTATTTTCTTCTCCTTAAAAACAGATGAATGTTCCATTGACACACACACACACACTCTCACGCTTGCACACACACACACACACACACACACACACACACACACACAAACACGCATCAGGTTCTTTCATCAACTGTGCGCAGTGTGTTTCGGCAACTTTCCCCCCTCTAGTCCATGAGAGACGGATGGTGTTTTTGCCTCATTTCACCACTTGAACATGTTTGTATGCATGAACACACACAGCAGATAAACGTGTGCATGTGCACCACACACACGTCTGTGCCGTGTTGGAACAAATGCAAATGAGGGAGATGCTCTGACATTGTTTCACACCACGGCATGAAAGTGCAAATTGAAGCGTGTTTGTGTGTCTGCAGAGCACTGCAGAACGGAAGTGCTGACTCTGCTACAGCGGAGATGGGCTGCGGGGGGTGGGGGGGGGGTAAAAACAAAAAGAGGGAGACAGAGAAACGGACGTTCGGATGCAGAGCGGAAAGGAGGAGGACTCGATGAGGGGAGGAAGGAGGGACTTAGGAACTAAAAAAGAAGCGGGGGGGGGGGGGGGGCGGGAAGGAATGAAAGAAAAGGGGGAGTAAAAAGGGGGGGGTGAATCCTGGAGGATTGTGGATTGATAAAAATCAACCCGAGATGGAGAAAGAGAAGCAGGTTCACTGGGCTTTCATCGGGGAAATGAAACGTCTTACGTCTCCCCCGTGTGACACACACACACACACGGACACACACACACACGGACACACACACACAGACACACACACACACGGACACACACACACACGTTGATGCACTCTCGCTGTCATCATCAGTGCCACCATCTGCCGTGTGTGTGTCCGTGTGTGTGTGTGTCCATGTGTGTGTGTGTGTGTCCGTGTGTGTGTGTCCATGTGTGTGTGTGTGTGTCCGTGTCTACCCGCCACCGCAGAAATGATGCAGAGCTAATTTCGGTTTCTCATTATTGTGTCCATGTTTTTTTCAATCATCATTTTGGGTCCTCGAATTTTCTTTTAATGCTGAAAGAAACATGCATGTCGGCCCGCAGCAGTTTATCTTTTTGACGTTAATTTCTTCTCACATGATGGACCTGGTGAAAAGCATTTTGTCGTCCTGGTAGTCCGTTTTAACATTTCATTAAACTTTTAAATACTCCAGTTAGCAGGAGCCTAACCGGAGGCCGGATCCATTTGCGCTTGAGATGCACTCGGGTCATCAACCGGCCTCTGAGTCACTTAGTGGGGAATGGCCCCCCGATTAGGCCCAATACGGTCACAATATTATATATTAATATTATGGTAAAAAAAAGTCCCCTCAAGAAACATTAAGCGTACACGTCTGACTGTTTGGAAGCGGTGGCAGAGGCTGCTTTTACACCCCCCCCCCCCCCCGTATATGTGTGTGTGTGTGTGTGTGTGTGTGTGCTGCACCTTTCCGCCTCATTAAGCAGACATTGTACTGCCGCCATAAGACAAACGCTGTGATTGAATGCAACACGCCCGTGCCCGAACATCTCATTTGCATAAACATCCCCACCTTTTTACGTCTCATTAGCACATACCAGACATTAACGTGGGGGGGGGGGGGGCGCTTCAGTTGTGGTGGAGATGGTGGAACTTTTTAGAAGCTTTAATGAATCTGTTGTAAAGCATCTCTCTTTATATAGAATAAATGGATGTATACAAACAAAGGTTAATAATATAAGTCAGTCAGTACTTTACCCTCTAACGCCGACTCCCTTCAAAGGGCTGCACGGTACGGCCAAAAATCCATATCACGGTATTAAGAATTCTGGCGGTATCCCGGTGTATCACCGTATTGCTTTTTCAAGTAAACACATTACAGTTTTTTTCGATTGCTAAACGACAGTGAGCACAACTGGAACTACATGTGCAAAACTCTAACTACAGTCTGCACTACCAACAGTCACCTGAGCTAAACAGTTCACATCACCTGCAAAACTCACTCCAAGCAACATAACTCTTAACACATGGCTCAAAACAGGCTCAGTGCAGCCAAACACTATGCACAACCCTCACTGAGATAACACACACTGTCACTCAGAACACACTGAGAGTAAAAACACTAGCATCAAACACCAAATACAGAAAATACTAAATTTTGAACAATTTCAGTGACTTCATAGAAAGTAATATTTTCTTCAATGAAAAGATTGACATTCTTTCACATGATTTATTTTATTTACATTTTTAGAACATAACAATTCTTTGAGATAAATGAAAATTAGCAGTTTGCTTCAATAGTCTGTACTGTAATTTACAGAATTACAGTAATGAGAAAAAAAAGGTAGAAACTAAAAGTACATACTTTAATTCTAACAAATAATTGAGGGGCTAATCCTGCCTCTCTCTAGCATCAGGCCACAGGTTTTCGTCAACATCACATCTAATGTTCTCTCTTGCCATGCACCTGGGGAAGAACCTTCTGGAGTGCCTTATCCATCCCTGGCAGTCCTCTGGACTTGTGGCCTCACATCCGGCACGCATGGCTTCCAAAAGAGACATTTGGTCATGTGGGTGGTGATCAAACACTTTCCACCTCCAGGCAGAGAAAAACTCCTCTATTGGGTTGAGGAAGGGTGAATATGCAGGCAGGTACACAACCATAAATCTGCGATGTGCTGCAAACCAATCTGTGACAGCGGCAGAGTGGTGAAAAGCAACGTTATCGCAAACTATGACAAAAACTTGGGGGTTTCTTACTGGCTCCCCCTGTTCTGCTGGCACTAGCTGAGCATAGAGCTGTTCTAGGAAAGCTATAAGCCTTTCTGTGTTGTATGAGCCAATGAGTGGTGTGTTGAGAAGCAAACCATCATTGGCCATTGCAGCACACATGGTTATATTTCCCCCCCTTTGGCCTGGAACCTCCACAGTGGCCCTTTGACCTATAACATTCCTTCCTCTGCGCCGTGTTTTGGCAAGGTTAAATCCAGCTTCATCGATAAATACAAATGAATGTGGTGTTTCCAGTGCTTCCACCTCCATTACTCTCTGAAAAACAGTAAGTGCACAGTTTACGTAACTGTAGTAATGCTAGTGGTTTTTTTACTGTAAATATTTTTACAGTAATAGCTGTGTATGTAACCTCAGACGTCTTACCTGGACATATTGGTATCTTTGCTCTTTTACCCGTTCACTGTTCCTCTCGAACGGTACAGTGTATAACTGTTTCATTGTAACTTGGTGTTTCTGTAGGACTCGAGCAATAGTTGTTGTGCTGCACTCTATCTTGAATCTCCCGCAGTTTTATTGCATTGTTAACAACCATGTCAACAATAGCATTTTCCTGCGCATCTGAAAATATTTTTGCTCTTCCTCCTGTTGGGGGCAGCCTTTGGGTCCTGTTGTAAAAATATATTTTACAGTCAAACTTACTGTAATATATATTTGTGTAAATATTCCATAATTGCAATACAAAATAAATTCCTGTAATGTTTTCATTTACTGTAAGGATGTAACTCTCACCTGTTTGTATGATGGAAAATTCGCATTACAGATGCCACTGTGGATCTTTGCAGATTGGGTTGCAACCTCAACCCTGCCTCTCTCAATGAGAGACCATGGTTCACGACATGGTCTATAAGTGTAGCCCTTATTTCATCTGAAATAGCAGCTCTTTGTCTTCTTTGTCTCCCTCCACGAACCCGCCCTCTCCCTGCCACCCTTCTCCCTCCACGAACCCGTCTTCCTTGTTCCATTTCCAAAATTAGTCTTTCTGGGCTTTACCTGTGTATATATATATATATATATATTTTGTGTGTGTTCAATAACAAGTCTAAAACAAGACACCTGCTTAGCCTTTCAGCTGAAATTGCAATCAGCAGTGTTTGAAAGGCACAAGGCTGAAATCTATTCTGTTTTGAATGTGTGGTTCACAGTTTTGACAGCAGTGTGTTAGCATTTGAAAAAAGTGCTGTAAATCCACAGTGTTGTGCAGGTTGTGGTTAAAGTCATGGGATAAGTGTGTAGAGTTTTGAAAACTGTGTTCAAGCAATGAAAAATGAACTAGAGTTTGGTCCACATGAGCTGCTGCTGTGCAGACTGTAGTTAGAGTTTTGCACATGTAGTTCCAGTTGTGCTCACTGTCGTTTAGCAATCGAAAAAAACTGTAATTCATGGACCCTGAAAAGGACCCGGCTCCTCGCTGGCCAACTTGCTCGTGTAGCCTATATTTCGGGTTAATAATAAAACAATTAAACGGTGCTTCGGTTCTGTGGTTCACTTAAATTTCCACTTCCCCAAAACATCTCCGTTGAACGCTTCCTCTCTTTCACAATAAAAGCACCTACACCAGCACTAGTGCAATAACAGCTTACACTCGCAACTGGCACCTGAGATAGCTTGTTAGCGTGTTAGCTTGTTGTGGCCGCAAACAGCTGTTCGCCTCTCGAATGGCCGGCGAGTTAGCGTATTAGCTAGTTAGCATGTTAGCGTGTTAGCTTGTTGTGGCTGCTAGTGTTGCCACCAGAGGCTCGACAGACTTTGCAATAAATCGTTTTCTGATCTAACGTAACTTACGTCGGATTTTCCAAAAACAAAACGGACACAGCTCCTCTCTGTGCACAAGTTGTGTTGCTGCATCTCTGGTCTTTTCCGTGTTTTCATGTAGCAACATGTAGTACCCAGCATGCAGTTTGGCGGGATAATTTTTATAAATGTACAATTATTAGTGTTGAAAATTGTTTGTGTCACAAGCTGTTGTGGTGTTTTACCCTGTTAAATAGTGTTTGTTGTGGGTTATTCATTGTTGTTAAAAAGTCATAACCATGACTGACTCTCAACACACGTAAGACAAGTAGCTCCAGCCGCTTCATGACGATGTGTAGAAATAAATTCTGCCTCCTGCCAAAAAGAGCTCAGTTGTCATGGCGTGTCACCGGTATTAACGGTACATATCGAACGGAAGGTGCACCTTTAGAACCGGTATTGCGTGCAGCCCTGTTCATGCTGTGTATCCAAGGCAACCTGAATGAGTCACATCAAAGTGAGGGGGGAGAGAGGAGAGAGAAGGGGGGAGGAATGGAGGGCCCCAGCTTAGACCTGTGAGGGAGATGAGAGGCAAAGTCAAGGGTTGAATGTGATTAGCAAAAAGCAGTAGAAGAAGAAGAAGAAGAGGGGAGTTGGAGGGGAGGTGTGATTGGGGATCAGGGGGGGAGGGATGGAAGGGTGGAGTGGTGCAGAGGGTGAGTCAAAAAGAGGGATTGGGAACCAGCATGCTGCTTATTGCATGTCATGTAGGATAAATACAGCAACCAGTCTGCAGTGTGTGTGTGTGTGTGTGGCAGAAAAGGTTATTAGGAGACAACTAAATACATCTCCAAAAAGACCAGAACGCACAAAGGCACACACACACACACATTTACATTGAGTAGTGTCTGAGTGACAGAAGGTGTCCAAGAACACAGACGGCCTGTAGGTGGGATGACACACACACACACACAGTAGATTACAATCTAAATATACACGTGCACAAAGCTTCTTCTCTCTCAGGCGTAACGGCCTGTGGAGTGATAGCAAACAAAGGCTAGTGTGTGTGTTTTGTGTTTTGTATGTTGCATTTGTTGTGTATGCTGGAGATGTGTGTGTGTGCGTGTGATTCCTGAATGGATACTTGAGGTCTTATTTAAAGGGCTGAGCACCCTCCAAAAGAGAAAAACCTTCAGCCACATGCCTCGAGGTGTGTCTGACCCTGTTATGGCTTCCAAAACAAACAGCAAACAGTTTATTTATTCGTGACACGTCCTTGAAAATGTCCTTCTGGAGTCTGGAGTCGTTCTTGTGTTTACTGGAGAAAATCTCAGATGTGTCTTCAGTGCGTCTGCAGGCAACAATAAGTCACGTAACATAACCAGAGGTTTCGGTTTTAAATAAGGACTAATGGCTTCAGCCCCCCCCGTTGATGTGGTGGTGTCTTAACGTGTGCTTTTATCTCCCTGCAGACTGCATGGTGCGCTGTCAGAAGTTCCTGTTCTCGCAGGTCGGGGAGGACTGGATCTTCCTCATCCTGCTGGGACTCCTCACGGGCCTGCTCAGCTGGGTGATGGACATCTTCGTCGGAATGTGTCTACATGGTAAGGGGGGGCGGTGGGGTTTGGAACATGAGGAGGAGGCAAAGGCAGGTGACTTCAGAGGAGGAAGAGAAGGAGGAGGAGGTACTGATGACATTAGATACAGGGAGGAAGTTGGAGAATTTGATATTGTAGAATATTCCAGTCCTCGGAATGAGGGGCCAACCGGGGGGGGGGGGGGGGTAAATAGAGAGAGAGAGAGATCGCATCGAGCCCTCGGACATTCATCGGATAATCACAACTACACACATTGTGTCTTCAAACAATTTATCGGACGGCTCCCCTGGTTGTACATTAATGTGTGTGTGTGTGTGTGTGTGTGTGTGTGTCCACAGCACAGAAGTGGATCTACGAGGGTCTGGACAGTAACGTGTTCCTGCAGTATCTGGCCTGGGTCGCGTACCCCGTGGTCCTCATCATCTTCTCTGCCGGCTTCACGCACATCCTCGCCCCCAAAGCTGTTGGTACGACCACACACACACACACACACACACACACACACACAGAGGAAACACGTGAACACCAGACAGGCCTGAAAAACGCAAAAGAATCACTTTGAATGCTACTGATAAATAAAGTAAAGGAAGAAATGATAATTGCGAAATCCTTTTTTACAGTAACCTTTGGCTGTATATTTCTGTTTGTTTGTAAACAACAAACAAACATGCTTTCACATTTACAGCACAGTTCTCTCCTGCATTTCAGGAAAGTGTTCCCAGGATGCATACAAACACAAATGGCTTTTTTGAGAATACTATTACAACTGAAAAGGGCACAAATGATCATGTTGAATGCTATTTCTGAGGAAATAAAAAAGGAAATACATCACGTTTTTTTTCATCCTGATATCCGGCACCGCCTTAAAGAATTATTTATGAAACACGCTTCAGCAAAAGGGCTTCAGATAAAACACCAATGCAAATAAAACCTTAAAAGTACAACAAGGAAAAAAAAGGAAAAAACTCATTTAAGAGCCACAGCAACAGAAGAAGACACATGTAGGCCTGAAATAAGCTGCTGCAGCCTGATTTGAATTAATCCACTAGTTCCATTACGGAAAAAAACACTCCATAGTCAAAATTAGCTTGCCAATTTATTTTTAATAACCAGACAAGGTTCATCTCATCCGCTAGTTGTGAGAGTGGAAGGAGAAGGGTCTTATGCTAAATCCCACAAAGGACACCACATAATTACATTACATTACATGTCATTTAGCTGACGCTTTTATCCAAAGCGACTTACAATAAGTGTAAGAACAGTGTAAGTAGATTAGGTAGACCCAGGCTAGCGGTGCTAAGCTAAGCTAAGCTAAAGCCGTCTTCTTCACACCTCTGCAGGGTCCGGCATCCCAGAGATGAAGACCATCATGAGAGGAGTTGTGCTGAAGGAACACCTGTCCTTCAAAACCTTAGTGGCCAAGGTCGTCAGCCTCACCTTCGCTCTGGCCAGCGGCATGCCGCTGGGCAAAGAGGTAACACACACACACACACACACACACACACACACACACAGACACACACGACTCTGTCAAATAGTCGATCAAGTTATGACTCGTACAACAAGAGACGTTTGTTGAACTGAAATGACTCATAGATGCTTTCATGTTTCCGTGTGTGTGTGTGTGTGTGTCTATACATGCGCGCGGCCTCCAGAAACACAAACATTCCCATTACAGAACCGCCTCATTACGTGTGACTCTGAAGCAAAATCTCTTCTCCAGCTGGCCTCTTCATGTCTGCAGTCCTCACACCTGCTGACCCATAATTCAACTGTCCTGTGGTCCGCCTGCACATTTCAGCTTTAAAAGAAGAAAAGCTTCTAATTTTTATAAAGAATACATCGTGTCGTGTCGTGCTGCTTAAAAACCTAATCCTATAAATATTAGGGGTGTCAAATGATTAAAAATTTTAATCAAATTAATCAGAATTTTCAGTGAATTAATCATGATTAATCACACCTGAATCCTAACCATTTTTTCTTTCTGAAATGCATACTAAAGATAAATAACAGGACACAGATACATAATTATCATTATTATTATCATAATTATTATTTTTTACATAAATATATGTTATTGATATTTGATTTTTTAATTCATTCCAGAAAATAATCAAATCAATGTTATTTGATAAGTTACAGACTGATTTCCCTGCATGGCTCTAGAAGGGTCTCGAGCCTCTGCAGTTTATCCCACTCTGCTGCGAGTTTGTGCTCCTGATGGTCCAGGGCTGCGATGACCAGACATGACCAGACATGTCAACCCTCCCGATGTTTCAAAGCCCCCCCCGAAAATCTCCCGGACCGACCTTTCTCCCGATTTCCACCCGAACAACAATATTGCTGCACCACCCGTCACTGGGCGCGCCGTTTCAGACCGAACAATAATAAAAGTTACACCTTGAAGTCGAGCGCGGCGATTAGAACGACTGGCGCTGCAAAGAAATCCGCTACCACCCCCATTTCAGTGTGAAATATTCCCATACCTGGGAGGATTTAGATCGCATTGGTTTCTCTTCCTCCGCATGTTTCAGAACAGCGCTGCTCTTGCTCTGCTGGGCGGAGCTTTTCTTCTTCTCTGTTCTGCTGCGCGAGAACGGGGGGGGGGGGGAGCGGGTCTCTGGCGCAAACAACTTGCTGAACCTGACGGCCTGACATATGCCTGCAGGTGGCAGTAATGTGTTGTATAGGATGAAGTGCATTCCCTAGAAGAAGAGGTTCTTTCCGGACCTGAATAATTTGTCACACTGCGCATGCGTGAAATGCGTCAAAAAAATTGACGTAATTAACAACAAACAGCTAATTAACGCCGTTAACGCGCTATTTTTGACAGCCCTAATAAATATATCTATATGTTTATTGCTATGTACATATTTATTTATATATATTAGAGTAGTCAATCCAGCCAACTGCTACGCTGACGACACGCCGCTGTGCACATCAGTCACGTGACCGGTGATCGTCGTAGTATCCTCGTAGTTCCCTCACCCCCCTGCAGCGTGAATTACAAAGTGACGAGAGCGCCACATGAGTTCTGGTTCTGGTCTGAACCCAAAGGGAGTGGGCGCTCCAGCCTCGCTGTGTGCGTGTGTGTGTGTGTGTGATATAGTGCAGATAGCTGTTTTTCAGTATATTTTCCTTTTTAGTGGAAAACATTTTCAGGTGAATGAGGCTTCTCCCAAAAGACTGTCTAGCCTGAAGACCTACTGAGAGGAAAATATACTTCCTACACACACACACACACACACACACACAGGCCCAGTTCCGATGCTTCACTTCTGGTTCCCCTCTGAGCTCCAGAATGTTAACGCTCACTGGGCCTTTGAGGTTGTTGGGTCACATGCACACGAAGTAACAAAATACTTGTTCCCTCTCTCGTCCCGTCAGAGTCCGTTCGTGCACATCGCCACTCTGTGCGCCGCTCTGCTCAGCAGGTTCATGTCTCTGTTCGGGGGGCTTTACAAGGTGAGTCTTCTTCTTCTTCTTTGCTCATCCTGCTCTCCCTCTCTCTCTCACACACACACACACACACACACACACACACACACACACACACACACACAGACTAACCTCTTGTTATGCCATGCCGCTTGAAAGAAGTCTCGTAGGAATGAAGGTAAGTAAGATCGGGTCGTAAACATAGAACTCAATTTCCCAGGGTGCACCGTGGTGCTCTGAGGCGCTTTTCTATTTCTCACTGCTGTTCCATTAATGGGGGACCTGCTGGAGAGAAGTGGGGGGGCTTCTTCATCCACCACTTTTCTTTATTTATATTCTATAATTGTTGCTCCATCAGCTTTGTGATTGTGCTTTATTTTTTTATTTTATTTTTTACATTGAGAGTTTGTCATTATAGTCGTTTTCTGATATTTAACTTTTAATAAACAATTACACGTGTGCCCTTTATTAATTGTGTTACAGCAACACTCCAGAAGAGAAATGCATAGAATAAATATGTTTATCACATTCACCATATAAACAATACAGTACAACAAATATAATAAACTAGGATACATCAATGTAACCTGCTACGCTGTATGTGTGAAGTCATTAAAGTGAGAGGGTGAAATGTAACTCCTTCGTCCTCAGAACGAGTCGAGGAACATGGAGATGCTGACGGCGGCCTCCACCCTCGCCATGAGCTGCTGCTTCGCCGCCCCCATCGGAGGTGAGCGAACCTCGCGTGGCGCTTACAGCGGGCGCCAAAAATCCCCTTCATTGCCACGATAAATATCATTGTTTGACGTTTTAAAATCCATCTTTAGTGAATTGTTTTTTGAATATCCACACCGTGACGTGCGTTCTTGGTTCATTTTGCGTGTTCTTCATGGTGTTTAGAAGATGGCGGTCTGATGCGTGGCGTTCCCTCTGTGTGTTGCAGGAGTGTTGTTCAGTATTGAAGTAACATCCACGTTTTTCGCGGTGAGGAACTACTGGAGAGGTTTCTTTGCTGCTACCTTCAGTGCCTTCATCTACAGAGTGCTGCCCGTGTGGAACCGGGACGAAGGTAAGGCCCCAAACAGATTCATAGGTTTAAAGAACCTTCTACAATCCACAATGTAGAAGGTCTGCGACGCCGCTAAGACTCGGGTTACTTTCCCGTCTCAAACGTCTTTTAAAGAAGGAAAAACTCAGAAAATGTTACGGTCAAATGGATTATAAAGCTTTGGGGTGCTTTGGGGCGGGGCTACTCGCTGATTGACAGGTCTCTACGTCCCTCCCCCCCCCTCCTCAGTCCAGATACACATTATTTTCTGTCCTGTTCACTGGTTGCAAAAAGCCAAGATGGCGGCCCGCACACAACGCCGAACTCTGCGCTTCAAGACGTCGGGCTGCGAACCAAAAGAGTGTCGTCATGACGACGACACGTCCAACTCCCCTATTGGGGGGTCTCTGGGTTGTACAGTGAGATGGGGGGTGGGGGTGGGGGGGTCTCTCTGACTGCAGCAAGTTCTCCTTCCTCACTCTTCGTCCTCCTCCCCCAGAGACCATCACGGCCATTTATCAAACACGCTTCAGGCTCGACTTCCCCTTTGACCTCCAGGAGCTTCCCGCCTTCGCCGTCGTTGGGTGAGCTAATGCGCTCGGTGCTTGTGGTTTGCTTTAAGTCCTTTTACTCTCGTGCGTTGTGTGACCCGGAGACGTGGTTTCTTTAAGCCTCGACTCATTGATTATTATTGACGTGCACGCGTTTGTGCGTGTTCTCTCCCTCTGCAGCATTGCCAGTGGTTTCGCGGGGGCTTTGTTTGTCTACCTGAACGGGGTGATTGTCCGGTTCGTCAGGAGACAGAAGGCCGCCAACACGTTCCTCATGAAAAAGTAGGTCCAGCCAGCGGAACGATTACTGTGCGACCACACATATCCAAGTTTACCTTGACTTGCATTACGGTGCGTTCAGGCTCGACTTAGTAAAGCGGAGTATTGGGCCGCAGGTAAACTATTACTCTGTCGTGATGCATTCAAATGTCATCTTGTAAAAATGTGGTTTATGTTGAGAAACGTGGGTAAACATGGAAGTTTTCCCACCAACGTCAAATAGAATATTGGCAGTGAGTCTCCTGCGTTGTGCAAGGTCCGTAAACTGATGTTTTGTAGTTTTAGCTCAATTCATTAATGACTGTTCTCATTTTCTCGATTCTTGCAAGGCAACAAGGTAACTTCCTTACAATACCTTGTGTGCTATAGCGGTAGTGTTTTCATGCTACATTGTTGGATACCGTTGACTTCCTGTCCCTCAGGTGCCTGCTGTACCCGGCGCTGGTCACGTTGCTGATTTCCACACTAACGTTCCCACGCGGCTTCGGACAGTTCATGGCAGGCGAGGTAGGTTCTGCACGCGAATGTAGAACCCCAAAAGTCTGCAGAGATCAGAGACCATGTGGATTTATCGTATGTGTTGTCCAATTTCACCCCCTTCATCCGTCAGATTATGTGAATATAAAAGCTACACACACACACACACACACACACACACACGCACAACGTTGGTAATGAGTGGGTGAGCCAGGCCTCTGACCACTCCTCCTAAAACGCTCTCAATTATGTGTCTTAAATCGTCGCCGTGACAACGCTTCAGCCCGCTGACTCGTTGGGTTGGGAGGGGGGGCGGTGGGGGGGGGGGGGGGGGGGGCGTGTTCAGTCGCATGTCGGAGTGAATGTACGTCGACGGGCATGGAACAGAGAAGAGCCCGTGTTATATAGAAGCTTCCAGCCCAGACTTGTGGAGGACGTCTGATTGACAGGAGGCCGCGAGTCATGTGACTGTCACATTGTTCCTTTGTGGGTTTTGATCGATTGTCACGACGGATTCAGCTGAGGTTAAAAATAAAACATGAAAAGTTCACCATTGAATAAAAGTACAGAGTTTATAATATAATAATATAGCAATATATGCCCCCCCCCCCCTCCCCCCAGTTGACCGTGGAGGAGACTCTGGACACTCTGCTGGACAACCAGACGTGGGCCAAGCAGGACATCGGCGAGGAGTTCGACATCGGACACGCACATGCCTGGACGCACCCGCAGGTCAACGTCTTCGTCGTCCTGTTCCTCTTCACCTTTATGAAGGTAGGACTGAGCGAGGAGAAGAGGGGGGGGGGTTGATGTGTAATCTAGATGTTGTTACCTTTTAAATAACAGTGATTTTATTTATTTATTTTATTTATTTACAAATACAGAAGCAACAGAGGTTGTCGATGTCCCCCTCACTGTGTGTGTGTGTGTGAAGCACACAAAGAGAGTGTGAGTGGGTGCACCACAGAAGGCAGTGGGTTATGTTACAAATACATTTTTATCTGGTTTTAAATGTAACACTCAACGTTGAAGCTGCACAGAAACTGAAGGTGATAATGGCGACCATCGTGCCGTCCACACTCAGTTCTGATGCTTCACTCTAAAGGGACGTCGTGCTGCTCCATCGCTCCTCTCCCCGTGACCTCTGACCTCGTTCCCTGTGTGTGCGTGTTCGCGTCTCCTGTCCTCATAGTGACCAAAGACGAATTCAGCGCGTCCCATGTGGCACACACACACACCCACACACACACACAGACAGCCTTCGCTTTTCCTCTCATTCGGCCTGGTGATCTGCAAAGGGGAGATCCTAAAATCTAACATTGATTCATCATTTGTTTAGCTGAAAATTAAAGAAATAAAATAAAATAACTGCCTGCATTTGAAACTCGATGAGTACCGAGGACGATCCTGCACCTGTTGTTGTAAACCTTGTTAGTTTGATAGGTGTCGACGGTATTAAGGAGGAATTATTATAATTAAGCAAATCGTTATTCTCAGTCGTCTAAAGTTCTCCAACGAGAGAACATTTTTTTTGGATTGAAAATGTATAATAAAACTTGTGTCCTTAGTTAAAATCTGATGAAACTCAAGAATCTCCCTCAGGTAATGAGCGCAGTATTGATCAATTATATGATAAAGATGCAGTTAATCCGTTGGATATCGGTTTGATGAAAGGCCGATGTTCACCTGAGAGATGTTCCCTCTTCCAGCGCCCACCAGGCCTCACGCATCCAACTGGTTTCCCTTGGAAACCTTCCTCTGACGTTCACATCCTTTCATTCATTGGAATAAACTCTATTTGCCTGATGATGAGATGAAATGACATTGTCTTCCATTCTTTTTGAAGCAACCAGTTGTTGTTCCTCTATGGGTCCTCATATCGAGGGACCTTCTCTACATTTGAGCTTCCATTGGTTCGGATTTAATTGGATTTCGGTGAAGAAGACTTTCCCTTTTGCTTGTTTTGCCCTCCTGGGGTTTTAAACCAACGACCCACTGGAAGGCTGCCTTGCTTTTCTTGCCCGTAGGCTTCCTCTCACGGCTCATGGCAGCTTCAGTCTGAGGTCGAAGGTCCTCGTAGGTGTTTTTATGGCACTACCACTGGGTTAGATGAAACATGGAGGCTTCCTCTGGGGGAGTCACCGCTGCTTCACAGAATCAGACACTAGCAACAGCTACACGTAGGACCCAAAGGGCAAATAAAGGGCATGTGGACCAAAAGTCGTAATTATACGCAATCTGTCTGATTGTATCACTTTAAAGGGCATAAGAGCTTTGATAAGCAAGAAGGGCTTAGAACCCGACTGCGTCATGAAGTCTATTAAGGATAACATTTTGTTGAAATACGAGTACTTCTTCCCCCACTGAGCACGGTGCGATACTCCGGACCCGAACCTCTGGAGCCGGACGGTGTCTTGGCGGCCATTAGTCCGTCTCCTTGGTAACCCCCGAGCCACCTGCAGGGGACCCATTAGCAACTCCTCCAGCAGTGATCACATGGGTACGGTTGCCATGGTTAAGTCTTCTGTCCTATAAGGACACGTCAGCCAACTTACTGTCACACTGGTGCTGTGTGTGCTGATGTGTGTGTGTGTGTGTTCTCTGTGAGCACTGC
The DNA here is from genome assembly GCF_949316345.1 of Pungitius pungitius. Taxonomy (NCBI): domain Eukaryota; kingdom Metazoa; phylum Chordata; class Actinopteri; order Perciformes; family Gasterosteidae; genus Pungitius; species Pungitius pungitius. Next base: position 2,042,640 of record NC_084902.1, read on the forward strand.
ATTCAGAGCTTGAATTAAAACTGGCTAAATCTAAATATGCATTATGTTTTTATTATTCAAAAGAAGAAAATGGACATTAGAGTCTCAGAAGACCAATAATCAGCAAACCTTTTGAAAACTTCTTTCAAATACGATTTTATCCAATTAAAGCTAAAAAGAACTGGCATAATGTCAATTACATCACATGTCATTTAACTGACGCTTTTACCCAAAGCGACTTACATTGCATTAAAACCCATGCGTTACATGGGGAGCAATGGGGGGGTCAAGTGTCTTGCTCAGGGACACTTCGACACGGCACATTTAGCAGCCGGGATTTGAATCGCCAGCCTTGGGCACCACATTACTCCATGAGCCTCCATCACCCCCAATTAGATACTATCAAGAATTTAGTGTGGTCATGGTCATGGTTCTTTATATGGAGAGTACAGGTATATAAGTAGAGGGAGTTTAGTGGTTCAACAAGCCCATAAAAAGGATGTTTGTGCACATTTTTATGGGCACCCACTGCTACCATCTATTGTCCTGTTGACCCTTTAACCTTTCAGGTGGTGTCACTGCCTTAAACAGACTTGCAGTGTGTTATTTCATATTTGATTGTGAGCCTCTGTAATAAAGTCACTTTATGAGTTCCCACATCCTCTAAACCTTCTGCCTCTTATTAAGGTTCTACTGGATGAAGCCGTAGGATCACGCCCCGAGAACAACTCTATGGTGTCTCCCCGCCCCGGCGCTGATTCTTGTTGATGAGTCAGCGCCAGGATGTGAGCGTGGGCGCGTGTGAACACCTTCCTGTGTGCGTCCGTGTGTGTGTGTGTGTGTGTGTGTGCTGGGCGTGAAAATGGCGGCGGTGCAAGGTTACAGACGGAGATCCATTACTTCACCATGGCAACCGGCCGTAATTACAGCTAACTATAGACGAGAGAGAAGGAAGGGGGGGGTTAACGTGGGGGGATTTATTAACTGTAGGATTCGAGTATGATGAGAGAATAACTGGGTTTTATGGTGAGAAGCGGCGTAGTTGTCTTCATCCGCCACTGGTTTATGAACCAAAGGATGTAGGTGACCATATTCAGACTGTGTGGGCGGGATGTACAGACCTGTCAATCAGTGTGAAGCCCCGCCCTAAAGCGCCCCCTACTACATATTCACTAAATGAACATCATGCTGTATTGAAGAAGACTTTAAACTAGAGATTGAGACCATAAGCTCAGTCATTTTCTCATAGACGTCTATGGGCACGGAGCAAGATGTTTGAGTTGTTGTTGCAGTCTTTGTTTATCAGTGAGAAAAGCTTCCACATTTATTTCATAAAGTATTTATTTACTCAGGGTGGTGTGGTGGATGTTGGGGTCGAGGGTGCAACGGTCGGTCGTACGTTTAATACTCGCCATGAGCTCGAACGATGGTGCCACTCGGCAACCTGGATCGCCGCCATGTTGTTCTTCACGCCGTGTCTTTGTCTTTGTCCCCCCCTTTAGTTCTGGATGTCGGCTCTGGCCACCACCATGCCGGTGCCCTGCGGCGCCTTCATGCCGGTGTTTGTCGTCGGTAAGACGGGCCGTTCGTTTCGTCTCACTTCATCCCAGCTGAAACACCTCGTTTCTGCCTCGCAGCCCTTAGCGTTACTTATTGTTCCCGTTTGTCCGATTTCCGCCAGGGGCGGGCTTCGGTCGTCTGGTCGGAGAAGGCATGGCAGCCTGGTTCCCAGATGGCTTCAACACGAATGGCACCATCTACCCCATCGTGCCGGGAAGCTACGCCTTAGCGGGTGAGTCGGATTCCTCTCACCTTTTCTAGTACTTCTCTTGTGTGTTTTTTTGACCACAGAAGTTGTTGAGTTATATAACAGCAGCCAAAGTAAAGTGTGTTTTGATAGTTTTGACAGGCTTAAGTCACAAGAAAGACCATCTTTCTCTTAATCTGAATGCTTTCTTTCTGTCCTCATTGGTTGGGCGGCACTCATCCGCCGCGTCGAGCTCCCTTCGCCGCCTCTCCGCTCTTCGTGTTGCTCTTCTTCTTCTTCAATATCTGGTGGAATTACTCGTATAAGTTTGAGGGTTATCAGGAGGAGAAGAAGGTGTGCTGAGGGATGCGGCGTGCGCAGAGATAATCGCCAGGAGATTGATGACTTGAAATCTTGATGACTAGATTAAATTGAGGGTGTTTGGTTCTGTGGATTGCGTGATCTGATGTATTCTTATTGTCCTCTCTACTGCAGGAGGGAAGGTGAAAACGGTACCTTTTGAAATGATGTTAATAATAAAACTTTCATTCTTTTCTTTATTTTGATGGATGACGCCCCTGAAAACCCCCTCAACGGCCCCCACCCCCCTTTTACTTAGCACCAGACACCACCTTGAAAAACCACCGATCTGAACAATTGCATCCGTGTTCTTCTGCCCCCCCCCCCCCCTCCTAAAAAAAGGTGCGGCGGCCATGTCGGGCGCGATCACCCACACGGTGTCCACGGCGATCATCGTGTTCGAGCTGACCGGTCAGATCTCCCACATCCTGCCGGTGATGATCGCCGTGATCCTGGCCAACGTCGTGGCCCAGTCGCTGCAGCCCTCGTTCTACGACTCCATCATCCGCATCAAGAAGCTGCCCTACCTGCCCGAGTTCGGCTGGGGGCACCGCGAGTACGTACCTGGAGGGGGGGGGGGGGGGGGGGCACGTAATTAGGAGAGAAAAAAAAAATGTTAGTTAATTTGAACTGAAATCAGGAAGTTTTTAAAATCAAATCATCTCAAAGATGACACACACACACTCATATTTCCATCATCGCCACACACCAAACGTTGTCTCCCAGCGCTCCGCCCACTGACACCTGTCTGCACTCTGGCCGGTTGGGGTTCGGTCACTGAGCTCCGGGTCAACAGGTGGAGAGAAACCAACAACGCGGTTTCTCCCTCCCGCTACTGATCATCGGTGGTCCCGCTTCCTCTCCCGATGAACGCTCTCCCTCCTCTTCCTCAGGCTGTACAACATTCGGGTGGAGGACATCATGGTGCGGGACGTGCACTACGTCTCCCTGAAATGCTGCTACCGGGACCTGCGCAACGTGCTGCTGACGGGTCACCTCAAGACGCTGGCGCTGGTGGAGTCGGCCGGTGAGACGCCGTCTTCTTCACTAAAGGATCAGAGTTTATGAGACCAAGGATCCATCTGTGCAGACATGAGTAGCAGAAACACGTGGCACTAAAACGACAACCAGCACGACTTGTTACTTCAGGGAGTGAGTGATCTTCAGCTGTTGTGTTGAGTCTGAGGATCGACCCACGGACAAAGTGTACGTTTGGTATTCATGAGCCGGCCGCGTTACGCCATCGCGCAGCAACAATTAGCTGCGTCATTTCACAGAATACCTGATCAGCACGAACCGTCACAGAGGCAATTACTGACAGGCAGGCAGCACGCGCACACACACACACACAGACACACACACACACACAGTAGCTGCACACCCTGCATTGTGGCTCTGGTTGTGTAACTCAGTGCTGCAACACGTGTAAAAAATCTCCTGCAGGCTGCTCACTCCTCCTCTTCTCCTTCTGCTTCTTCTCCTCCTGCTTTTTTTCTCCTCTGCTACATGTTTTCCTCCTCTTCCATCCTCTACCTCTTCTCCTCCTGCTTTTTTTCTCCTCCCCTTCTTCTCCCCCCCCCCCCAGACTCCATGATCCTGTTGGGCTCCATTGAGCGAGCCCAGCTGCAGGCGCTGCTCTCCCTGCAGCTGGGCCGCCCCAGGCGCCTGGACTTCATCAGGGAGCGAGCCGTGGGGGAGAAGAGGCGCCTCTCAGTGGCGTCCGACACGGGCAGAAAGGACGGCGGCCGCCGGGCCAGTCTGGAGGTCCGCTTCCAGGTCAGAGGTCGCCGGGGTCGGACGATCAACAAAGCTCACAACGAAATAACTCTTCAGACGCTCGATCCGTCGCCAATAAATGTGGATGTTTGAACGTGTGTGTGTGTGTGTGTGTGTGTGTGTGTGAGTGTGTGTGTGTGTGTGTGCGACAGAAGAAGATGGAGGAGCGGCTCCTCTGGTTCCAGGTCCTGGTGCTCGAAGTGTTGATTTATCAGTCTGTTTTTCTGTCTTCATTTCTTTCTCATCAGTTTGCAGCGAGTGGCGAGGTAGAACGCCCTGCGGCATGGATGTGGTGTGTGTGTGTGTGTGTGTGTGTGTGTGTGTGCGTCTGTGTGCTTATTTACTTTCTTGGGCTTTTTTTCCCACACTTCTTTTGAATGGTGATACGGGTTAGTTTAGTCTGACTGATACCTTTGTATTAAACCTCCTGATTGCTATTACATCATACATCATTATTTTTTCACTTTTATTTTGTTGTGGAGTAGAATCTTCTGAAACTACTTGTTTTTGAAGCAGGAATAATGATTTTATTTTTCTGAGTCAAAGGGACATTTCTGATTTGAGTTTTTTTGGTCCCTCTTTTAAACATCACTATAGGGGACATTCAAAAAAACACAAGGCTGCTGAAATTAAGCAAGTATTATTATGAAAACTACATCAAAAGGAACATCAGTCTATAAGGAAAATTAATGAACTTACAAACGGGCAACTGCAGATTATATATCAAAACATGTTATGTGTCAATGGTCCCCTCTCTTCAGAGAGACTTTATTAACAGAACCTGGCAACAACATTTTGTAGGTCACAGATACCCAGCATGCAAAGCCGTGATATTTTACACCAAGTGCTCATTTGATCTCTTCTGCTGTTCCCCCCCCTTTGATTTCCCTCCATGTCGTCCCTCCGAGGGACGACGTCCATTTGTCTAATGAGTCCCCAGAAAGAGAGCTGAGTGTATCTGTGTGTGTGTGTGTGTGTGTGTGTAGATCTCTACTGAGGAGTCCACCTTCAGCCCAGTTCATCCAGTTTCTCAGAAGCCCCTCAAACCTGCGCTGAAGAAGCCCTCCGTGGTGGAGCCGCCCGCCGAGATCCCCCAAAGTGAGAAACACACACACACACACACGCCGAGACGTTCTGTCTTTAAAGTCACATCACACTAATTGAACCTCTTCTCCACCCCCTCCTGGATGATGAAAAAAACTAGTTTAGGACTGATTACAATTCTCTTAATAGAAAAAGGCCAAATCAATCCTGCTTCCCTCATTGGTTGCAGTATCCTGCAAAGCAGTAACTCCAAGTTTACCATGTGTGTGTGTGGTGATAATGAATAAGGCATCTAAAAAGGTAGTCAAAGAATTGTAATGAAATGCTAATGTATTTGAGTCTGAAACTGGTTAAATGAGTCTAAATTGTTAAATAGCTAAATGAATAGGTTTTTTTTACTTCACAGGCTATTTTCAAAGGCCAAAGACACAATATTTCCGATCTGTGGACAATAAGGGAATGAATAAAATATTTCATTCAACGTTGTTGAAGAATTTCATTTAGCTTAAGCAAAGTTTAACAAATAGTTAACCAACACGTGATGGGTCCCTGCAGTGAATCATGGCTGTCAGTAGCTTCTAGAACCTGTGCTCCATTTACTGTGTAATAGAGTCCATTCCATCTGAATGGAAACCACACCAATTCCTCCTCAGACCGACTCTTTGCAGATGATGCAGCCCTGTTTGTGTCGATTCTCTAGATGAGGTCATCAGGCCGAATATAATAATAATAATAATAATAATAATAAACAGATGGACACCGGATGAATCTGATGAAATCTCTCCTTGGTTCTCTCTTTCAGGCCCAAATTCTTGCATTGCTTTAAAGAACCTGTTCTGCGCCTGTTCAAAGGAAGAAGGCCTGGGGGTAAGAGAGCCCACACACACACACACACGCACATGCACACGCACATGCACACGCACACACACACACACACACAGTGAGTCTCAATATAAAAGCCTTTCTCTTCCCTCCTGCACCACTCTGCTTTCGGCTCCTTTCCTAGAAATACTTTTTCAATAAAAATTGTTCCCCCACAGCTGCAATGAGGTTTGGTCACCCAAAATTGGCGTTGCAAGGACTTTTTTTTGCAAAGCCAAAGTACAGTTGCGGGTCTCGATAACGTTGTGTGCTTCTCTCTGGTTGTCCAGAAAAGAAAAACAACAACGTGGAGAGCCCCACGTCTCCTGAGCTCAGGAAGCCCTCCAAACGAGTCCGGATATCCGTAGTGGTAAGAGCCACCGATCGGGGGCTACCCGAATCACTGGAACCTGCCCGGCAACAGGTCCATCAGCCAATCAGCCGTCTATCCGCCGCCATTCCATTTCAGGCCTAATCCTCCTCCTTGTGCAGCCTGTAACCCCGCCCACTGACCTGTCACTGCCTCCAGCTGCTTACGTGATTGGCCGGGGCGTCCATCCATCTTAACCTCCTCTCATTGGTCAGTAGAGGTTACGGCGACCACTCAACAACCGAAACACCACGACTGCAAATGAGTGACTCCTACAGCGAGCTTCTCAATTGGACCTTCTAGCGGTTTGCTGAATTTAGCTGCTCCTAGTTGAAGAATCCAAAAAAGGTTCTGCAGGAGAGAAATGCCTGAAACGAGCTTTAAAGCACATAAAAGGACTTATTTTGTATGGTGGTTATTTAATATTGAGAAGTGAGGGATATTTTACATTACGTGAAGCTTTTTGAATGTAGAAAATGCACAGTTTTAAAAAGTAGATACTAACTAGAAAACACAAGACATTACAACTTTATTATTTACCAGTTATTTAGACCTGTTTAACCACTTAATGACTACCAGTTTTTAATTAACTTCAGACGTGTTTTTTGCCGTTGTGGTGGAGCGGTCCACGAGGACGAGGCTGTTCATCCTCCCAGCATGCCGTGCTGTCCATTAGACAGCCGTGTCCCCCCAGAGTCGTCCAATCAGTGACGGCCTCACCAGGACGGGCCATGTCCCTGGACCCCATCCCATCCGTCCTAATCCCTGTGGGTGGGGGGGGCTGATGTCAAAGGGGCGTGTTCCTCTGGGTTTGTACCCAGACAGGAGCCTCGTGTCTCTCCATTAGGAACCGACAGGTATTAGAATGACATTGTTCCAGCAGCCGCTCGGATCAAATGATGATGCATGGAGAGCCCCGGGGAGCTATTGGGGGGGCGCATCCCTTCATGTCAATCAATGAACACAAGCGCCTGATTAGAGACGGAGGGCAACAATTGGGCGGCACAGGGACGTTTTACACACTTCGATCCTTCGTCCGTCTGTCGCCACCAGTGATTTATTCGTGATCCCAAACGGTCAACGGTCATTATTAACACCCTGGGGGCGCTGTCGAGGGATATCGAGTTATAGCCCCCCTCATTTCCTTCCAGCTCCTCTCTCACACTCCTCCCCAACCCCCCCCCCCCACACCTCCTCTCCTTCCATCCAGACTGTGAGATATTGATGCAGGGGTAAGTGACATCAGCAGTCTGTTGCAGAGCGATGATGTCGCCGCTCTCTCCTCGCTGTTTTTCTTGTTATTTTCCTCCATTCCGGCCTTCATGCTTTATTCATCAAGGTTTGTGGCTCTGATTTTGGGGGCTTCTGGCCTCTCTCTCCTTATGAGAGATGAGTGAGTTCTTCTCTCGCTGTCTCTTTAGATCGTTGGGGGGGGAGGGCTTCTTGACGTGCACTCTTGCATAGGAACGTGCACAAAAAACACTCACACACGATGCAAAAGAGGAAAGATGAGTCACATTAACGTTTTTGTCGCCTCAACAAATGAGGAAAAAAGTCCAGAGGGGAGAAGAAAGTCGTTGAACCTTTTTTCATTTTAATGGACTAGACTGGAGTTAAGAATGATTTGATCTTTTCCCTCATTCGTTAGGTTTATTTCATTGTTATTATTCAGCCTTATTATGAAAAATAACTGCAGAATTTAGTGGAGATAATGAGCCAAGTCGCTGAGACATCTGGGGACTCGTCTGCCGAGGCGATCGCATCAAGCTGCAAACAATTTCAGGACATCAGCTGACAAATGGTTACAGTGCGATAGTTTTTAGAAAAATGCACCAGTTTTCAGTCGTTTTATAATAACATTACATTAATGTATGTAATCAATTAATGTAATGTAATAATTACATGTTTACAAAGTGGAAACTTGATTGCAGCAAACAAACTGGTCCCTGCAAGAAGTGAAGAGTTAAAGAGATAATGGGACGTTTTCATAACTTATGACCAACTGAGAATTTATCAAATGGTGCATCTTTGTGCCTAAACGATGGCGCTCTATAGACATGAGGCGATGGGAGAGGACGCAGTGACTTCCTGTGTGAAACCGTCGGGTCGGAGAGGACGAGCGGTTCTGGGTTCCAGCAGAGCAGCAGAAGGTCGGGGTTCATCTGTCAGACTGAAAAAGGCCTGATTTGTTAAGGGCAAAGAATACAATAGAGGGAACTTTATGTCAAGGTCCTACATAGCAAGACATCTTTGTGTTCATTTGGATTATTAAGTTTATTGGGGTCAAGTGTTCACAGTGAGTTCAGGGACGAGAAAGTTCTAAGTTATAGAAGAAAGAGCGCAGACTCCATTAAAAACGTCCTTTGGTTATCTGATGGGAGAGCGTTCAGGGGACGGGATGAAGTCATTTCAGACGTTCTGGGGAACATGGCGGATCGGTCGCCGGATATCGGACTGTGTGACGAATCCGGGTTTAAATCGGCGGAAAAACTTGTGCAGTTTCTTTGTTTTTTCCCACTAATTATCGGTCGTTTAAGATTCATCGCCATTAGCCAACTTTCCCTAAAAGCCTTTGAGGACGTTTCCTCTTTATTGCGCCGCAGTAGTTTGCACCAAGTCTTTAATGATGTTTTTTCACATTTGCATTAAGTCTGTAATCTAATCGGATACACAAATAAGGCAGTAATAGAATTTAAAGGCTATAAGCAGCGACACAGAAATCTGCAGTTAATTGTCTGCACACGAGGGATTAGTCATTATCGCCGCAGTGTTTCCCTTTTGCACCGTTTTAGAATGAGAATGAAAATATGAATGAGGTGTGTTTAGTCACGTCTGAGAGACGACCTGTGGACAGACCGATGACGCCATCTTTTTCCTGAATCTCAAACTACTAGGACTAGGATGACCTCCTTTTCCTTACGTCAAAAACATTCGGACGGTTGTCCAGTAAACACGGATGTGGATGTGCATGGTCCCCCTTGGATGAACTGTAGAACCTTTGATCTCCGTTTCATCTGCGCCCTCATCAGGTCTCAACACTTAATTCATAAATGCCTTCCAAGCTAATGATGATCCCACCAGCTCCTCTTTTGCCATGTTAGCTTAAACATTAACCTGCTAGCACTAGCATCGTGAGCATGTTAGCATTTAGCTCAAAGGCCCCACTGCACCTGAATGCAGCCTCTTATGGTGACCCGACTGTCACAAAAATCAGTCTCACTCCTCACGCCTCGACCAATCAGACCAACGAGTCGATTCGGACGGCTACAACATTGTTTTTTTAATTGTTTTTAAATTTTAAATGGGTTTGGCAGCAACAGTAAAACGTGTTCACAGAAGTTGAAGGAGGGACTTGTGATTATCGACAGCAGGCGGAGATGCTCGGCCTTCCTCTTCAGGAGACATCGACGGTGTAAAGAAAGCCGATACCCTTCTATCCACCGTGAGCTCAATGGGGAAAGATCCCAGTGGGAGGGGGGGGGGGGCGCTCCCTTTCTTTTTCATCTATGTTTCCACCATCGAGTGTGCATGATACAGCAGTCTGTGCGTGTGTGTGTGTGTGTGTGTGTGTGTGTGTGTGTGTGTTCCCCACTGACCTGGTCTTGGATGGTTGCCACTGATGGAAAGATGGATAGCTGAAGGATGAGAGCGGGGGGGGGGCAACGGACCTTTCTAATCTTTGTCTTGTCAGGAAAACAGCGCAGTGAACAATGCAGCCAAATGTCAACACTCACACACTCACACACACACACACACACACACGTCTGCTTTACCTCATGTATCCAGAGGCAGAGGTTTGCTCTCTTGTATTAATTTATTACAGCAACCGTAAAACAGGTGTTTTTCTCCGGCGTTTGGGGGTTGGTAGACATGCAGACAGCCACATTAACGTGTAGAAGACCCACCCAAGTGGAAACTTCATAACATGCCTCCTTTAATAGAACAGCTAATCTATTTGAAAGCATCTATTTTGCATTTACACGTGTGCGTTTGTTCTGTCTCATCGAGCCCGGGCACGTTTGGCCTCCAGCTTGCATGATGCTACAGCAGGATACCTCTTTTTACCCCGCGGCAACAGTTGCCAGGGTTACCGACAGGTCGGCCACCGCGGCGATTGAGGACAAATGAGCTGAGGGACCCCCCCCCCCTACCATCAGCCCCCAGGTCACACTCACTCTGCCTTTCTCTCTCTCTCTCTCTCTTTAGCGCACACGTATGTGGTACGTATGTGGTACGTATGTGCACCCAAGCACATGACTAAGTCATATTTCACAGCCATTTAAACACACACATGCACACACCCTACGGTACCATTTTCTCACACATATTCATCCCCCCCCCCCCCGGTAGCGAGCTCCACGCTCACTAGATGGACTGTACTCTTTGTGTAGTCACACAATGGGTGATGCATGGTTGTGTGTCGTCGTTAAGTGGACATCATCGTTGTGTTGCATCGTTTGTGTACCTGTTTTTACAGCCCGTGTGTTTGTGGGTTTCCTCATTTCACCGCGTTGACTGTGTTCACTGAATGTCTTTGTGTCCTGTTGCTTCTTGTCTCCAGGACGACGTGGATGTGGAGGACGACATGACGATTGGAGAGGTAAGAAGGACGGCATTCATGAGTTAAAGCTGCATTCTCTCTCCTGGCCACCAGTGGGCGACTCCTCTGGTCCCATAGACGTCTATGAGAAAATGACTACTTCTCTCTGTATATATATATCCCCTCAGTGAACATTGTAATGGGCTCTTTACACTTTTTGTTACAAACGGTGTGCGACACTAACAAGTTGTTTTTTGGGAAATGTAGGATCAGCGTTTGAATCCAGGCGGTGTCCCTGTTGGACCTTTCTCCCCCCTGAGAGGCCTCACCTGACGTCATGAAACCGTTGCTTCGTTCTCTGCTAATTCCTGTTAAACTTTTCCCAGATGATGTTCTGTCATCGTGCTTTTTGACCACGTTAATCAGACATGAGTAAACGAGGTCACACAAACCTAAATGTTTGATATGCGTTTGTCTCACTGGACTCTCGTCTTACACCTGATGACAGAACAGACCTTTTCACATTTCCTCAATATCCAGACGGGCCGATTACCCCGGAGCCTTATATTTTTGGATATGACATCATCCATAATTCATCTATCAACAGCCCCTCTCATTTCCTGTCTTGTCAGCCCGCCCCCTCCCCCCCCCCAACCCCTCCCGTTCACCTCTCACACGTCCGCCGTGTCGTTGCTTCTCGCTTCGTGGGTGGGGGGATTTATGCAGTCGTTCAACACGCTGCCCAGGCCGTTCATGGAGGGGGGGGGGGGATTTATCACAGTGTGCTAATAATAATAGCCAACAGACATCTGTTGCTCGCAAAGTCAAAAATAAGGAAGGAAGTTCTGAAACTCTGTCGCGTTTCTTGTCAGATCGCAGAGTGGGAGGAGCAGCAGCTTGATGAGCAGGTCAACTTCAGCAACTGCAAGATTGACCCCGCCCCCTTCCAGCTGGTGGAGCGCATGTCCATGCATAAGGTCTGATTGCAAATGCAGATGTTCATCAACCTCTTTTGTGTGTGCGTGTGTTTGAGTGTGTGTGTGTGTTTAGGGTTACCCTCTCAGATTTTATGGTGATTCCTGGTACACAAAAATGTTATTATGGGAATAGTTCCATCAGCACTCGTTGATTCAGTTACTGTTTACTTTACTATACTATATCTCAAGTGCTTTACATATCATTTTAAAGGCATTTAGACAAAATTTACAATAAAAACTATGCACAAGAAAATATAAAGTCACAAAGTTCTAACGTTAAATACACAAAAAACTTCTACAAGCCAACAAACTGGACAAGTCTAAAAAACAATTGAATACAAATGAAATGAATATGTAACGGGTCAGGTGTTCAAACAAGAGAATCCACACTAAACTAAACTAAACGC